>NC_064231.1:7847141-8447141 GCF_023101765.2 Spodoptera frugiperda | reverse complement strand
AGATTATCCGCTGCATTAACATTAATTTTACTATCTTATTAATTACTAGTAGGTACTTGATTACTAAATATTTTCCTATCAATTCTTATCTAAAGACTTTCTCCCACTTATCTTTCGGAGTATCTAGACAACAATGGACATTACTCATGAATGTGTATATCAATTAACACATAGGAGTTCGCCGGGTTTGCTAGTTAGTTATGAATGTGTATTACTTCAAATAACTATGACGAATATTTCCAACAAGATAGACTTTACGAAATTAAAGCATATGAATCTTCCACAGCAGATCTTTGAGCTTCATCCCAACCACCAAAGTATGAAAATCTTTTCGTCAGTATATGTCTTATTACAAAGCAATTAAGTAGTTTTTACGACAAAAATTAACAAACATTCACATCCAATCTATCCACACATAGTTACTTACACGTCGTAATAAAACTTAATAAGATTTTATTTTTAGACAAAGCCACCGAGTACTTTGGCACATGAAAATAGCTCTCGTTTCGCAATATACCTAGAACCCCAATTAAAAGTAAGTAACCAACTATTCGAAAATCTAATGAGCTATAAATTCTCTCACACCATATAATTGGTTTCGGAATTAGCCTCCGAGATAGGGTTGCCCACAATTCTTTGTCTTTAATGGAGGGTCCCATTACTTTAGTGAACTTTAGTTGATTTTATCAACACTCCCTGCGAAATGCGGTATTGGTTTTCTTTGTACGTGAATCATGATTATTGGCTCTGTTAGACCACTAATTAGGATTTAAGAAGGCCGTTTATCACTGATTGGTTATCTCTCCAGCGACAGAGGGGAAGTTGATTACGCATTGGTGGGTCAGTGTTTTTATTGTTATGTGTTATAAATGACGCGTTTTAGTAGACTGTTCTTATTTTCAAACTGATAATAGAAATAAAAGATAAACTAGTTTAGAATATGACTAAAATAATACGATTCACTTTTGTAAGTAGTGTTCTATATTACATGCTAGAAATTCCGCAACGTAGGTGTTATAAAATTATAACTAGAAAATAAAATAATTATTATCCCACACAATGTAGCTTCGTTAATTTTGTAACAAAACGTGTTTATTCATGTTAATAATGCGTGACTGAATAGCATTTTTATCACAGACTCTCGGCGGGCTATCCTCTTTACGCTTATTAATAATGCAATTACTCCATCCGGCTATGTTCTCCTAGTAACTATGTCGCTGTAGGATACGTTATAACGTCATAATTGATAATGTGACGTAAAAAAGTATAAAATAAACATAACATAACAGCATGCCCGTCGTGCCGGTTTATTGTATCGGCTGTAATGTTATTATAATAAAATATTACGCCTTTAATTCCCCAAAGGGGTAGGCAGAGGCGCACATGTAAGATGTAACCCACTTCTAGGTGACTTCAATGTAATAGAGCGGAACTTATTGTTATTCTTAGTATAACTACCGGTTTTGTGCAATAGTAGGTACAGCGTTTTGCAAAATAATAATATTTGGATAACTTGATAATTGGATGAAACTAAGGTAGCGAACAATACTAAAAAGATTACATATGTTTGATAAAGCATTATTGATATTGATGGACATTAATATTATCTATTTACAGATATTTAGAAATATTTTGTTACTATTACTGATAGTGCAAATCCTTTTTATACATTTTCCTGTTTAATTTTAATTAAGTCATTATGGTCTTAGGATACGTTATAAGATTTTGAGTCAAATTTTCAACGATATTTTTGATGCAAAATCTAGTCAAGACATTAATTGCTATGAATGTCTCATCATCTCAATCAAATATCATCTCAAGCAAGAAATATAGCTTTTTAGCTCCTTTTTTATGAAAACTAGTTTTATAAGTGAGATGATTACCAATAAGAGTATAAAAATAGAAAAAAAAAACTATACAATATACATGACCTTTCTACTAAACAAAAACATGTTTGTAGTTATAATTACTTATCTATATTTTAAATGTTTGTGTACCTATGACAGTGGACTAATGTAAAAAAAATATGAGTTATTTACGTATAGGATTAAACGTATTTTAATCCAAAGATGGTTATTTATTACGCGTATTTGGCATTCTTGAATAAATAGATTTTTTATGAGTAGTTTAAGGTTCAAAAGCGACCATATTTATTTATTTATTTGACTCTTTATGCACATAAATGTGTACATAAGGTTGGTTAAATGCCATCGGCATTTTCTACCAGCCAAACCTTTAGGTACCACATTCTTGATCATTAAAAATTTTTGCTATTTTAATTACTAAATAAGATAAATGAATATAGTTATGTTCCTTTATACTTAAAGAGCAAATAACTTCTACATTGTACAATATTTCTAATCTGTAAATGTTTATATTTTTATTCACGTCATTTAATAATAATAGTTATTATTTTTAACGCGGTCACGATAATGTGCCGCCAAAATAGTCAACGAATAAACATGTGACGTACAATTATTATGTTATTATAATAATGTTAACGATTCCATTGTGTTATAGACAGGCTGTTAATTATAGAATTTAAATAAATCTTAGTTAGGTACTTTACCGTAAAAAAATATTAGAAAAATATATCTGTATAGATACAGAATACGTGTATTCTAAACCAGGTATCCGCTAGTTTGGAAAATCAATTTTCACAGCATTGTAGAACATGATTATCGCAAGGAAACAAATTACCATTCTTCTCAAAGGAATGATTAAGTCGTAAAATCGTCATGTTGTGCAACTTTAATTGTACTATTGTATCATGAACAACTAAGTAAGTACTAAGTAGGTACTCGAGCTACGTAGATAAAGTTACCTACATGAATCAATACGCGCGATGTGATTTCTAATTACCAGACACAATACTCAACATTTAATTTCTCTCATAGAATACCAACCAGCACGTAGTTAATTGCAAATTTAGATGCGAACGATGAGCAGCGTGCTCTCATCATGCGCCCATGCGTAACACCACGTTTGATGTTACTTTATACGATTACGCTCATACAAAGTAACGCTTTTGAATTAACTTAAATAAAATAAGGCTTCCGAATGACATTCTGCATCAACGCCGACACATACTGTCTCATATTCTTACCAGCAAGGTCAGTATCAGCATCAGATCCGTAAACAAAAACCGGATTGTATACGTCACTCTCAAATCCAAGTAAGCGAAGCATATTTATCGACACATGTAAAACAAAACAATGCAGGCGATTGTTACGTTTACTGGATATTTCCTGTTTTACTCGAGAAAGACACACAGAGAAACTACACGCGTTACAAACAATGTACACACAAACACGAAGAGACATAATTACCGGCGACGCAACTAATAAAAACACTCCAAAAACAAATGCTATTCTTTGTAGTCAAGGCTATGAATTAGCAACACATTCCATATATGTAATCGTTACGCGTAAAATCTTACTTGAAAAAACTTCACGACAAAAAGATACAACTGTTAATAATAGAACGTTTAAAACTATCGAACGACGCGCCGTGCACTGAGCGTGCTATTCGGCGGTGTTAATTGCTAATCGGACGTTATCGGGAAATGTAGGTAGGTGACATTTCGTAGGCATGTGCCTGCTACGGTGTGCGGAGGGCGCGCCGCGGCAGCAGCGCGCTCACTCGCGGTTAGGAGAGGACTGTGCGTGCAGCCCGCTCGGCGGCCGAGTCCGCTTGCGGCGAGAGCGACGAGCCGAGAGGAGCGGAGCGGCTGCGGCTGCGGGCTGCCCACCCGAGCGGATCCGACCCGAGACGGCGGCACCGGCACGGCGGGCTCGTCTCCTCGCCTCGCTGGTGAGGGAGCGCACCGACCTGGATCATCCCTCGCGCGTTAATAACTTTAATATCACTCGTATCACACTCGTCACCGTCGTCGCCACCGGTGACGTCTTGGTCCGCGCGACCTATCGCAATGCAACCTTTCATTATGTCAATGTAATGTCAGCGCCCTTGACTAATTACAGTGTAAGCGGTTATTGATACCAGAAACCCTACATTAAATTGAAATCTGATATGGCGATCGTACGAATGTCGCACATAACAACATGTAAGTGAACCGGCTATATGCGGTATTGTTTTGTTTGATTGCCATTTGTTTGTTATTGTTCTTATCTGCTGATACGAACCTGTATTTAACTTAGAGGTATCTTTGAGTGTCAGCCTATTAACACGGTAATGCTGCATTGATACGAATCAGTATAAATATCAACAAAGTAAGTATTAAATCATCGTCATGTTATGGTATTAAATAACAGAAACGGCTCCCAGGGGAATCGCTAAAGCAAATTAATTAATTATTCATACAATAAATTCGGTGAGTGAATAGACAAATTTTCCAGTCGTATCTAATTAAATATTAGTTTAGTCAATAGCTGGTATGTATGAACGCACGCTTTAAGTGATTGCATATCAGTGGGGAACATGATTCACACTCATGTATGTACTCACCTAAATTGATATTAGATATATCGAGCTTGTACCGTGTTGCTGCGAACTTTTACTCAAGTTAGGTGATTCAATCAAAATGAAAATCAGTTCTGAAATATGTATAGTGCAGCACCTTTATTCCGTCTCAATAAGATTGGTTTTTGAATCTCAAATGTTTATGGTGATGGGTAGTATGGGCGTGCGGTCGACCTACAGTCGTAAGTAATGTACCGTAAAATTATTTTCAACAAACTCTTTGTAAATTATAATTAAACAGGGTCCAAAGGTTTGTTATCTCTGGAAGTCGTATGCCTTACAAAGATAATAAGGTAAACGTTCCTGCTTTTAAAAGAAGAATCATAAGTTATTTTGGTAAGCAAGTAGGTACATCATTATGTAAATGTACTGGGTATAAGTGAACGGTATCTTTTACAAAAACGGTTAATTGGCTGTTGACGTTAACTGATAAAGATTTTTAAAGCCACACTAAGGTAAACAGTTGTTACAAACCAGTTTTTTCAAGTATAAAATACATAATACACAGTTCATATGAATACGCTGGTAGGTATATATTATGTTACTAGCTTTTGCCCGCGACTTCGTTCGCGTGGAATAGTGACTTCCGGCAAATTTTTGGTTTTAACCACATAGTTCCCGATCTCGCGGGATCTCTTCAAAAATGAGATGTGGAAGATATTCCAGGGAACTCTTCAAAAATCAACATAATGAGCTCTGCGTTTGAATTTAATAGATGTATACTCACTTAGGGCATTGAAAAAATAGTTTAAAAACGGACTTAAACTAACTTAAAACTAAAGAAAGCTACGAATTACGAATTTATAACAATTAAAAAAGAAACTATATTACAACCTATCCTCTATGCTATAATAACCAAGCTTAAACTAAATAATTTAAAAGAAACGACTTAAATCTAATCTAATTAAAAAAAAAATTAGACTTACAATTTTATTAAAAAAACTAACTACAGTAACTACTAATAATCGATATCAAACTAAACCTACGTTAAATAGTTTAACCAGAAAACCAGGAAAACCCAACAAATAAACTTATTATTAATTGACAAATACAACGAAACCAATTTAGAATATACGAAACAGCAGGACCACTACAGACAAATAATCATACGACTGATAATACACTTTTTCTACGATAGTACCGAAGCGCTCGGCCGATACCCAACCAAATGAATGTAACGAAACCATAGCGCGATCTATTTCGATCCCAACGCCATCTATCGAGGATAAAGACAACTTGGATTATTTATTTATACTCCGTTCGGGCATTTTCTTTGTACTAAAAGTTTAATTATATTGATATTATTTTTTTCATACCTTTTTACTATTTATTTACTTTTTTTCGATGAATTAAAACAATAACATGAACCGAAGTCGTGTAACGATCGACATAGAATTATCTATACTCCGTTAGAGCATTTTCTTTGTACTAAATGTTTTATTATATTGATATTATTTTTTTCATACCTTTTTACTATTTATTTACTTTTTTTCGATAAATTAAAACAATAACATGAACCGAAGTCGTGTAACGATCGACATAGAATTATTTATAAATAATTTATTTCTTTTTTTTTTTTTGATTTTTGAAATAAAAATATATCTATGTCCTTTCTAAGGTTCTAAACTATATCTGTACCAAATTTCAACCAAATCCGTCAAATAGTTGCGGAGATTAATGGTATAAGCATAGAATGTTCGACGTGATTCTTTAATTTGACATAACTTTTTTATTTATGAACCGATTGACATGAAACAAACACTAAATGTAAATTTAAGCATCCCACAATATATTCGTGAAAACCGCATCCAACTCGGATCAGCCGTTTCTGAGATTAGCGCGCACAGACGAACAGACAAACAGACAAACAGACAAACAGACAAACAGACAAAAAAAGTTAATTACATTTTTGGGTTCGACATCGACATAACAATAACCCCTGCTATTTTTTTTATTTTTATTTTCAATGTACAGACAGCACTTTTCTACGATTTTATTATATGTATAGATAGACTTATATTTACATACATACATAATAGATATTGGGTTTGCACTTTTTTCTTAATTGTTATTATTAAGTCTTTGACTACCAATAGAAAACTGTTGAAAGCAAATCCTCCGCTAACATCGGTCACCGGTGACCACCACGGCGTTCAATGTGTTAATAATAATTTAGTGTAATATCGGTCCTTAAAAATAGTCTTATTTTATAGAATTTTAGATTTTTATTGATGAAATGATAATGGTAAAAAGGAGACTGAGTATTTCTCACAAAAATGGGCTAATAAGAAAAATTATTATATTTTAAAAAGCACATAGTTTCGTTCAGTTTCGATGTACTATAAAAGTATGAAATAATTGCAATAAAATTATGGATTCATCGTCTTCAGCCATAAGTTGCGAATTGTAAACTGTAAATTAACGAGCACATCGCAAACCCATAAAATCATTATTAACGCAGAGACTAAATATTATAATCATTCAAGCGATCATTTCTTATTTAGTTTAACTACACTTAACGCATAATAAATTAATTGAAATTTGCTGTTATTTGGTTTAGGATTCATTTTTATACCAAAAAAGCGTTTATGTATGTATGTATACATATAACATCAATTTTTCAATAGTTATGTTATGCATTCCACGGCATTAGGAGCTAGTCTTCTTTCAAAAATCGAACACTTTTGTAAACAGCGTGCTGCAAGTCACATTGACCTGAAAACTGATGACTACTTTGAGAGCAAATCTATCAACTCTTTGTTTGGTAGCCTCACATATACAAGAAGTAGAAGGAACAACGTATGCAATTGAAAACGTCATCACAAACCATAAACATAAGTCACCCCCATAAAATGTTTGCACAGGTTCAATAAACAAGTCCCGTGAAATTGACCAATGAGGTAGACCAGGGATAAGCCTATGGAAGCCAAATCCCCAGTAAAAGCCATAGATATACCCAGTTTACCCCAAGTTTGCACAGGCCTGATAACTACCACCAACAAACGCGTGTGCGTTACCGATAACACAAACAGGAAAACAGACATCGAGAAACTTTTCTTTCTACCTATAATTGTTGATAGTTTTAGTTTTATAGCTATCAAAAACTAAATCTAAAGTTCATTGCAACGTCACGCCTTTTATCGTCGAAAGGGTAGGTAAAGGTGCACATTACAACGTACCCCCCTTTTCACCATTTGTGTTATAAGTACCATGTAACAGAGGGTGAGCCTATTGCCATACTGGACACAATTCCAGACTCCGTGCTATTACTGAGAAATTGGGAAAACCGAAAAAAATCAGTAATACTTTGCCCGACCTGGCAATCGAACCCGATACCCCTTGTCCGGCAGTCGCACTCGCGACCACTCGACCAATGAGGCAGTCTAATGTTCAACATACATATATAATAGTAGTTAAATTACATGCAAATAGTTAAATCTCTCGTGTAATACTGTTACTTATGGCGGCAAACATTTGGCAGTGCGACCTCGCGACGCATCCAAACCGCAACACACATAATACGTCTGCTTTGGTTGAGTAAATAACGTTTAGAGTTAGGGAAACCACCCGTTTTGGTGGGCGGGTAAAAACTGTACTTAATATGTTTAGTTGTTATTAATTTGATACTATTGAATATAAGAGAATTTTGTTTATTAGAGATTCACTATCGAAAAGTGCTAACAATAGCAATAAAAAATGCAATATGAAATTTGTATTAGTATTTAAACATATTTTAGCTAAGTATCCGCTATACATTCCAATTATTACAAGAGTGACCACAGAGCAATCATTTTTGTCAAGTAACCAATAAAATTAAAGTAAAAAGTTTGTTTATTAGAAATTCACTATCGAAAACTGCTAACGCTAGTGTTAAAATTTACAATATAAAACTTGTTAGTACACAATTTTCAGTACTGACTATCCGCCGTACATTCCAATAAAAAAAAACGTCCAATACTTTTTGTCAAGTAACCAATAAAATTTTAGTAACATTATGTAGTGTGCATGCTCTATTACAGGTAAACTTAAGTATTACCGGGATTTTTTCGGCCATGCCGAAATGGGCACCTATGCCTACCCTTTCAACGATAAAAGGCGTGACTTTGCAAAAAATACCTTATCTTCTATACATATAATAAAATCGTAGAAAAGTGCTGTCTGTACATTGAAAATAAAAATAAAAAAAATAGCAGGGGTTATTGTTATGTCGATGTCGAACCCAAAAATGTAATTAACTTTTTTTTGTCTGTTTGTCTGTTTGTCTGTTTGTCTGTTTGTCTGTTCGTCTGTGCGCGCTAATCTCAGAAACGGCTGATCCGAGTTGGATGCGGTTTTCACGAATATATTGTGGGATGCTTAAATTTACATTTAGTGTTTGTTTCATGTCAATCGGTTCATAAATAAAAAAGTTATGTCAAATTAAAGAATCACGTCGAACATTCTATGCTTATACCATTAATCTCCGCAACTATTTGACGGATTTGGTTGAAATTTGGTACAGATATAGTTTAGAACCTTAGAAAGGACATAGATATATTTTTATTTCAAAAATCAAAAAATAAGAAATAAATTATTTATAAATAATTCTATGTCGATCGTTACACGACTTCGGTTCATGTTATTGTTTTAATTCATCGAAAAAAAGTAAATAAATAGTAAAAAGGTATGAAAAAAATAATATCAATATAATTAAACTTTTAGTCCAAAGAAAATGCCCGAACGGAGTATAAATAAATAATCCAAGTTGTCTTTATCCTCGATAGATGGCGTTGGGATCGAAATAGATCGCGCTATGGTTTCGTTACATTCATTTGGTTGGGTATCGGCCGAGCGCTTCGGTACTATCGTAGAAAAAGTGTATTATATTATAGTCGTATGATTATATTATTTGTCTGTAGTGGTCCTGCTGTTTCGTATATTCTAAATTGGTTTCGTTGTATTTGTCAATTAATAAGTTTATTTGTTGGGTTTTTCTGGTTTTTTGGTTAAACTATTTAACGTAGGTTTAGTTTGATATCGATTATTAGTAGTTACTGTAGTTAGTTTTTTTAATAAAATTGTAAGTCTAATTTATAAATTAATTAGATTAGATTTAAGTCGTTTCTTTTAAATTATTTAGTTTAAGCTTGGTTATTATAGCATAGAGGATAGGTTGTAATATAGTTTCTTTTTTAATTGTTATAAATTCGTAATTCGTAGCTTTCTTTAGTTTTAAGTTAGTTTAAGTCCGTTTTTAAACTATTTTTTCAATGCCCTAAGTGAGTATACATCTATTAAATTCAAACGCAGAGCTCATTATGTTGATTTTTGAAGAGTTCCCTGGAATATCTTCCACATCTCATTTTTGAAGAGATCCCGCGAGATCGGGAACTATGTGGTTAAAACCAAAAATTTGCCGGAAGTCACTATTCCACGCGAACGAAGTCGCGGGCAAAAGCTAGTTGCAAATAAAATAACTTATAGGCATTGCTTACAGATCAGATTTATATTATCTTTCACTACATACTAGTAATGCAACACTGACGACTTTATTAGGTTTCCTAAGCAGAGGGATAAAACATAACTAACATAACACCACACTTCCATACTCCGTCCCACAGTATTTCATAGTTAATAGAGAAGCACATTAGCACTTTTTGCTAACCCAAGAGAACCCAAATTTGATGATCCGTAGTGTTACAAAAAATAGTCAAATTACTTTAGTTCGGTTAAATAGACACTCATCATCGCGAATCCGAGGCAATGTTATAAAAAAGTTAAATTGTTAAGTAGTTTAGTATATGTGTAAGCAAGAGCATAACTTGAGAACGGCTGATCCAATATCTGAAGCTTTTTTATTAAATTATGTATTTACTTTAAAAGTTATTTTTACTCATTTCACTAATTAGATATATTGTAAGTGTGATGCAATACAAAGATAGTATTACGATCAGATAGGCAGAAAAACCTATGTACCTTATTTGTAACACAAATCATTTTTTTTTCCAGACGAGGCACTCAAATGACTAAATATTGCTTGTTTATTTCTGTTATTTACACTGAAAACTTATGTTTAAAGAGTTAGTTAAGTTATTTTTTCATGATAATCCATAAGCTGAAACTAATCGTGACAAAATTTCATAAGGCACAAAATTAATATAATAAATTATTTTATGAACTAAAATTATTAATGTTCTATACAACTTATTTCGACTTGGCACTTCTATTATTAAGTTAAATCAAACTAGTATCCATTGTTATTCAATAAAAGTATTCGATCAAAAAAACTTATGACATCAATTTATGTCATATAAAGTTTTTTTATTTATTGAGTTTTGACTCGTACAATATGTGATTCATGAAGATTAATTTAATTTATTACCATTGTGCTAGCCACAATGACGTTAAGGGGATTAAAAAAGTTTTTATTTCATATCAATATTAGGAAAAATACTTTTCACCAGAGATGTGCTATGCTACGTTGCGTTTGGGTTCCACCAAACATATTTATTGGTACACATAGCTTAGCACTAGTGGAAACGGACTCAGCTAAGCAATTTTTTCTATAGAAAGATAAGTGCTATAGATGTGTGCTATGGATGGCTACTCTACTATCGATACATTGCATACTCGAGCTGCGCATCTTCCTCGCACAGCTATATAGCTTAACGTTTACATATTTTAACAGCTTAGCTATTACATCTTCGTAGCATAGCTACATGACACATTTCTGGTAGAAAAGCACCCTTGTTATTAAATTAGAACCGTTACATTTAGAATTGTTACATTACAATATAACCTAGTAGATAATATTATGGTCCCGGTGGAAGAATATCTTTTTTATCTCGAATTTTTATCTCGAACTTGTCTCTTCAAAATAATTTTAAAGGAATATTTTTATAATTTCATCTCCAGTAGACTGCCTGGCTGCATAAGAATCACAGCTTCAAAGTCAAATTCAAAATTATTTATTTCAAATAGAACGGGAAGGCACTTTTGAACATCAAAGCAAATATTAATATTAAAACAAAATGTCCGTCTGACAACCAGTCCTCTAGTGAAGTTATTTGCTCATTTTAAAGTGTTGATTCCTATCGAGAAGAACGAGCAAGAAACTCCTTAGGTTACTCTTTTTCAAAGAAAAGATTACAGTTTTAGAAGACGATTCGCACGTATGTACATCTTAACAATCCGTATAATTAACTTGTCCCACAATACTAAAACATACACGTACAGAACCTCAAAAAAAAACCTATATTTTAAACAAAAAAAAACCTCTTCATAATACATTATACTTTGCCAAATATCTTCTTTGATTAATACATACTATTACGTATAAACATGGCATTTCTGTCTAGCTGAAATCCAAGTAGAGGCTCTCAAGATGAAATGTGTTCAGAGCGCAATTGAAACACCTGACAGCAGATGGGGCACCGAATGTACGTGAAATAAATTACCTGCTTACATACATCCGTTTGTGTTATGAATGTGGTTGGATGTTAGATTATTATGAATTGGTTTTTGGTTACGAGATTGTTTTACTCAACTAGCTTCTTGTGTTTGTTCGTGTATTAATTCTTTTCACAGACGTCGTGCAATGTAATTGCATTTTATTTTTGCAAAATTCTATCAAAATCTGGACAGTTGTATTTGAGTGAGAGGTACAAAGAAAGGCCATGATCTCAAAAAGTTATATTGACTTCTGTTAAAAAATCATACCTACTCCTTATATTACAACAGTTCACAATTCTTAACCCATGTCAACCGATACCTAGACATTGATTCGTCCGTCCACTTAAAAAAAGAAAAAAAAAGCATTGATTTGTGGTACGAGTATTTATTTTTTATCTGTAATATGGTCACGCATAGTATGCTCAAAACCTCCTCATTTTATTACTCACAGATCTTAAAATTCAAGCGGAAGTTTATGGCAAATTAACTTTGTAACATAATATTCTTTTATGTGTTAAACACAACATAAAAAATATACTCTGGGTCTTTGATTGCGTAAAATATCAGTAACATTATAATTAAGTCGCATTTTATTTTGCACTCTTTTTGTTCAGTGTTTACTTTGTAGGATCATTTCGACACCAGCAATTTATACTGCGCTAACTCAAAAAGCGTACTTTACAGTAGAGGCGTTTAAAGGGAAAAACGTGATAACTTTTACATTAATTAAGATACTTTTTTGAAATTTGGTATACTTAATATTTAATTTATTCATTGTAATATCTCATATTTATATTTCCTTAATTATTTCTATTTTTTGATTTAGCGCAAGTTAGCCGTATATAAACGTAATTTACCAAAAAAATATTACATCTTATACACGTCTAACTAACGTTAGCGTAGTGTAGTACGGGGCGTCGTAGTGCATGATCAATCATCTGATGCATATTTCAATATTTTATAAAGAACATGTACTTACTTACAAAAAGAATAGTCAACGTACCATTAATAAACTAATTAATATGTTAACACATAAGTATTTACTATGTAAAAGTCGCTAAGTCGTTCATTTTACAAACGAACAATTATACACATGAACGCACTAAACTACGCTAACTATGAGTTAGCGCAGTGTTGCACAGATTTTGACCAAAGTGAACCCCGCGCACACTCCGCTAATAATAGTTGGCGTAATATAAATCGAGTGATTTCAAAAAGTACCTTTACTTAGCGTTTTATAAGATTTGTAACTTTCTTATTTTTGCATATTTCTTCTCAATTTTTTTTGACGTATGTAAACACACATTTTAAGCAACTTGGCATAAAAAAAGTTTTTCCAAATTTCGAGTTAGCGTAGTATAAATTGCTGGTGTCGATTTTATTCCTTGTGTACATGACGTAATGTTGCCTCAAAGTTATTATTTAAAAAAAAAATACAGGAGTTATTTAAATAAACGACGAATGCACTCTCTGCTTTTTGTTTTCACCACACTTTTACGTTTAACGATGGAGGTTTTGTATTTATTTTTATTAATATAATATAGAACGCATTTATTATGTAGTATTTTAAAATATTTATTCATATTCTTTCCGTAATTTAAACTTTACACTTAAAACAAAGTACAACGGCGCGTGAGAACACATAAAGTGTAATAAGCCAAAGTATAAAGTACCTTTTGTTTCCGAAGGGTTCCGAAATTTCTTCGACAGTATACAACTTCTCGTTTCCTAATGAAGTCAGCAAACAGGAAACTTACCTGGAAAGAAAAGAAACGAATTAAGTAAACAGATAACAGACAGGGCAAAGGGTACATGGGAGGCAAACAGAAGGGAAAGGAAACTATGCAAAGTCTTGGGTCAGTTTCAATACCTTTCTCGAGGACATTTACAAGATAATAGAGGGAGGAATTTTGATAACAAGAAGCATGTATAAAAGTATTAAAAGTTGGTGAATTTGTCGTTGTGGAGCCGTTGTTCAGCCGCAGGGTGCGCCCCTCTATCGACCCGCGGTGACGTAACAAGCGGGCCCCGATGCTGCTGGTACGCCCCGCACACAAACTTTAACAGACCTCTTATTTAGAAAACAAAACTTGTCACGATCTGCTATTCGTCTTTTAGAAAAACGGCCAGACATTAAATTAGCGACTTTCGTTCAAAAGTTTCTTTTGAATTTTCGCTATCATAAAGTTTAACGGATTCCCTGGGATCTATTGGAAGTTTGTTTGGTTTTATTTTGGACAAAAACAAATACGGCTACTTTGTTTATTAAGCGTTTTTAAATTGTTTTTTTTTATTTATATTTTTTCTTAAATCAAAAAGATTTCGGCAAAATACATCTTCAAATAAAAAAAAAACAAAACAAAAATATATTCAATCACATTCTGCTATGTGTTTAAGATGACAAAAACACGAGTCTTTGTATTCTCAATAAGGATGTTTGCAAACGCCTGCAGGCAATAGTCCCCGTCCTCCACACTGCACTCGATTTTATCAAGCAATTTTGATTTTTATGGCCCATGCGGTACACCACACATTGAGGCCAATATCGCCTAAGGCCTGCCTTTTATTGCGTACCATTCATTTTTAATCTATAAAGTATTCTGAAAACGCTTTTAGCAATCGAACATTATCGATGCTTTTAAATGTATTGACGAAAATTGGCCCATTCGTTAATGAAATGTATTTATTTATAAAATAAAATATTGTTTGATATATAGGTACTTCAAAGAAGTATTTGCAGCACACAGAAGCAATGTAATGATGGTAAAAAGAAAGTTCCCAAATGGGTTCTTAATATTTTTCAGATCCATAATATTTTTGAGATTTATGTAATATAATGTATGATTACCAATACCTATAGAGGGTGCCTAAATATGCTAATTTTTACCCGACTGCGCCAGAAGGAGGGTTATGTTTTTCGAGAGTATGTATGTATGTATGTATGTATGTATGTATGTATGTATGTATGTATGTATGTATGTATGTATGTATGTATGTATAATTGTTTGGCACGCCCTGCAGCCTAAACGGCTTGATGGATTTTGGCTTGAGAGGTGTCGTTAGATTCGTATTTACTGTGAGAGTGACACTGGATATATCAAAATATTTAAAAATCAAAATGGCGGATTTTTGGCGCCAAATTCGAATATTTCTCACTCTCTACCCTAAACGGCTTGATGGATTTTGACTTGAGAGGTGTCGTTAGATTCGTATTTACTGTGAGAGTGACACTGGATATATCAAAATAATAAAAAAACAAAATGGCGGAATTTTGGCGCCAAATTCGAATATTTCTCACTCTCTAGCCTGAACGACTTGATGGATTTCTGCTTGATAGGGGTCGTTTGATTCGTATTTACTGTGAGAGTGACACTAGATATATCAAAATATAAAAATAATAAAACTAAAATACCATAAAATAAAAAAGGTAATTTAAAAAACTAAAAAACCCGACTGCGTTTCTTTATAATATTTAAATGAAAAATCCCTAAAACAAGAAAGTCATCGTAAAATTGAAGCAGTCGGGACCCATTCTAAAAAGCCAGCCGTAAGTATGTGCCCTCACTAAGTTTTCATATTTAGAATGGGTCCCGACTGCTTCAATTTTACGATGACTTTCTTGTTTTAGGGATTTTTCATTTAAATATTATAAAGAAACGCAGTCGGGTTTTTTAGTTTTTAAAATTACTTTATTTATTTAACAATACCTATACGTACGTATCTACGTTTTTGGAAAAAACATTTTCATTATCATATAACTACCGACCAGTGATTATTATTCCTTTACAATGTTTAGAACAAAACACACGGCGCTTGACAAATGCGTCTAATTTTAAAGACTATACAATACTGTGACATGGTTTGACGGAATAATTTAAATATTTGAAACAAAAGCTTTTTTAAAATACGCCTGTCAATGTCGAACTATTATTTTGGTGATTTTCATTTTGCTTGTAATGAAATGGAAATGAGACTAGTTTTAGCTAAATTATTTACGGTTTTCATCTATTTTGTACCAACGAAGTTGTTGAACAATAGTGACAGGCTCCTTGACAATATATGTATTAGTAAGTTTCAGAGTAAACTCCTGGACCTATTTTTAAAAGCAGCCTAATAAAAAGTCAGCCTTGACAGTCTCTTCTGAGATTCTTCTCAGTTGCCAGGCCTCTTCTGAGATGAAGAAATGATGGAAAATGTTATCTTAACTGTTGGCACACATAATATGGTTAATAGTACGTTTAGTTATGTCATGACTACACGGTTGGTGCAGTGATTGGGTGGCCGGCTACTGTGCAACGTATCGCGAATTCAAATCCGCGCCGTGAAGAGTAGAAAGTGAAATTACCATTATTATCCCGGAGTCAGGAAGGTCGGCAGTATTTCACCCCTGTGCCTCGGAAAGCACGTAAAGCCAGTGGTCCTGACCTCTCTCCGGTCATGTCGGGTTTAGACTGCACGATTGGCGCGGTGGCTGGGCAACTGGCTGCCGTGCAACGTGTAGCGGATTCGATTCCCGCACGGAGCAACTCTTTGTGTGATTCACAAATTGTCGTTTCGTGTCTGGGTGTCATGTGCATGTGAAATTGTATGTTTGTAAACGCACCCACGACACAGGAGAAAATCCTAATGTGGGGCAACGTTTATTTAAAAAAAAAAGAAAGTGAAAGAACAGAGTGCACCTGTGTTTGCGCACACACTTGTGCACTATAATATCTTCTGCGTAGTGGGCTAGTCTAGTTAGACAGACTGGCCACAGTGATCGAAATCGATCGGTAGATTATAATGTCATCGTGATGATCAAGATGAGCTTGGTTTCACTTGAGACTAGAAGAATAAAGAGATGAGACTATTCTTCCTATATTACGAATTGTCATAAACATCAAACGCAGATCAATAAAAATAATTGACGCGACGAAGACAGTTCAATTGATCAGATGAATGGGTGTGTTTATAGCCTAGGTCATAAATAATAATTGTACAATATATAGGAAAACTACAGAAATATTATTTTTCTTATATTTTCAATTAAGGTTTAATTATTTGTTGTCCTACTACTAACTTTAACTACTGAACTGACTTAATGAACCTAATAAATTAATTCAGATGATTATTTTTATAAAATAAGTAATCAGCACTAATTGCGCAGATACTTCATTGAAAGCAAAAATCTGAAATTGTGACTGACTAATGGAAAAATTTCTGGATCGATCTTAGTTTCTGATAGTTAAAATGTCACTTTAATTTCGCTATTAACTGGAAATTACTATGGGAGGCCTATGTCCAACAGTGGGACACATGGCAAATATGATGAATGGGAATTATTCTTCGACGGCTACATCTCACAGACATTATCATTGTTTCTATTTAAGAGTAACCGACCCGGCAAACTTCATGCTGCCTCAAATATTTTTCTCACCTTCACTAGACCTGCCCTAGACTTCCACAAATAATTTAAGACCAAATCAGTTCAGCTGTATTTAAGTTTTAGTGTGACTAAAGAACATCAATTGGTTTTTAAATATAGAGATTACATTATCCGCTCAAGTACTTTAGGGAACAATCTAGATGAATTGGTTAATGAAAATGGTCATACGTAAGTCTACCTATTATCTTTTAACACACGACTGATTCTAGGTTCCCCAATGTTGAAATGTCCAGTGTGTCTAGTGAACCATGATCAATTGTACATTGTTGTGCGTTCACTACAAATTATATTATGGGTAAGTAAGTCATTCTCTTGTACGTAATATCATTATGAAGTAGGTTGGAAAAGGCAAGCTTTGGTTCAATTAAATTGATTGTATTATACCATCACCTCAACTCTTTTGTGATAAAACCACCTTAACATCGTTACTGTCGGTTATTTATATTGTTCACAAGAATCATGACATCAATAAGGGTGTATTATCACGGCAGTCAATAAAATGTTTCGTTCAAAATTCACCCAATACACGATCCTCAAGCCTAAACAGCACCCGAAGCCAAATAAGCTAATGTCCGTAAACAGCGGGCCCCGTTTCAATTTGCCGAACTTTTATTGTTTTTCATTTACATTTTACGATTTTCTTCAAGATGGTGACTCTAAAAGCCGTCAGGTTTTTGTAAGAATACCTCACTAAGAGGCAATATAAAGTAATGCTACAGTATCCTCGCTTGTAAACCAATGTATTTGTGTCACTAGGGAAATACATGGCCCGACGTTGTAGGCGGCCATTGTGTATTGACCGAAATTGTGACGTAACACTATTGCTACGAATGTGCTATTGTAATCTCAAAACGTTACTTTATTTTTATTTACTTTGTAAAGAAAACAGACGTCACTAAGATAGATTGTATAAATATAGTTATTTGGCTATGAAGTTATATATAGCTTTCATCTTATAACCATCAGTATTTACGTTTTATGTGGGTTTGTTTATTCTCGTATGTTTGCTAAACATAATTTGCTATTCATTTTTCTTTTTCGTTATAATATATCTTGATGAGGATATTTTTAAATTCGTGGTTAGCTTCAAATACTAATTACTGCAATAACCCTTCATTAATCAAGTAGGGCTGATGCCTGATCCGGAGCTGCGGACTACCTAGCGGATTTACGGGGGCTCCGGCTCAAAAAGCAGGAGTAGGTACGGGGTGGTTTTCAGTCAGTAATAGACTGACACTCCTTCTCATCTAGCCCAAGGTGAAAGAAGTCATTATTAAAAAACTCTTCATTAATACAAGAAAATCACCGCAATGTAATTTCCATTTCAGCAAAATAAGTGGTAGCAAGGGAATAATGCTAAAAATTCATGTCAATAACTTCAGTAGTAGAAGCACAAAGGCTCGACAAAGAGCCGCGGTGCCGTTATAACATTAACGTGATAAAAGGCACCCGACGCAAACATCCTGTACATCTCGTACGAATTTAAATGCGTAGACTTTTTCTCACAGAGAATGAAATGAGTTTCTATAAAACGTATAGGTACCTACATAAGGTACATATACATACATAATATAGTTTTACCTAAAGGGATCTTCAAACATAATTTTTCCACCAAATTCTTATTAGTTTATGTTAATCATAGAAGTTGATATCTTAATAATCATGTATCGTCATCATCATCGTCAGTCAGTCCATTTATGGATATGCAACTCTTCAATAATATGATACAAAGATTGATTTCCAGCTTTTCGCTTCAAAATTGGTAAAATTTTCAACTCCAAATATAATTTGAAATTAAGAATTAAATGAGAAAATAAGAATATGAACTTGGTCCATGTTGTTCGCATTACATTGTCAACTTACCTATTATTCAAGGAGTATAAAATTAGAATTCTCAAAACGTCGCATGTTTAGGCAATGTTAACCGCGGGCTATTCTACCTTACATTAAATATTTTACATCTAAAAAGAAATTCGTCTTCCAAATCATGTTTGATACACCCACGTTGTACAATTAACGTGTAAGATACCTTCGTAACTCCTGTGGCTAAAGTTTTTCTTATTCTTTCATGAATATCTATCTATCTGTTTGTCTATTTTTAGAAATGATCTTATTTGTAAGCAACGTCACGCCTTTTATCTCCGAAAGGGTAGGCAGAGCTGCACATTACGGCACGAATGCCGCTATTCAACGTACACCCTCTTTTCACCATTTGTGTTATAAGTCCCATGTAATAGGGGTGAACCTATTGGGATAAACTGGGCACAATTTCTGAGAATTAAAAAAAAAATTTCGAAAAAGCTCAGTAGTACTTTGCCCGACCCGGGAATCGAACCCGAAACCTCTTGTCCGGCAGTCGCACTTGCGACCACTCGACCAACGAGGCAGTCATCTTACATCAGAGATCTTATTTGTATTTTATACATAAACCTCATTTCGTTTAATCTAATCCATAACTGCTGTACTTAAATTCCTCTCGGCTTAACCTAACGTGTTCTTAATTCCGATTCATAAACCTCTCTTGATAGCACCTCCAAATATTACGCGTATGTATTCCCGCAACAATGTATGCAAACAAAATTAGGTCAGTTACGTCATTTTAGAAGAAAAATAACTCTAAAATGTATTCAGGTTACTTCTCTAAAATCGACTTTAATCATATTAAAATCATAATTTGCTTCTGTTGCTTGTACTCAATAGAATAGCAATGTAGTTATCATAATGTAAATTGAACTACAACTCAAAATGTCTATAGATGTGTGATAGACGAACAACCAGCCTGATGACGTCATATGAGCGTCAAAAAATCATTAATTAAAAGCGATCTCCCCCACAGTGCATTTTTCAGCGCAAATCTCAAATGCTGCATTCTCGTGTCAGTGAGCCTTTGAGGTTTGTGGTACGCCCCTATATCACAACCCTGCGTCGGAAATACGAATGAAATTTTCTTTTTCAGGTACGATCTACAAAAGTTCTAGTTATTGCAGTTCTCATATCGCACGTCGCAGTTATCCGTACCGTCAGTAAAATTGGTCAAATCAAGATTTCTCACATTTTCCGACTTGGTTCCAATGTATTTTTCCGCTACGGATATTGTTGACGAGCAGTTATAAGTCAATACTGACTGACCACTGTACAAAATAAATACCTACGATAAAAAACATTTTATTTGTTTGTCTATTTGCTTCGGGCTGGAAATGTACGAAAAGTTTGAAAAAAATAACAATGGTATATTTTTCTAACAATCATTTTTGTATGGGTTCGCGGTTTATTATATTTTTTCCTGACATGCTATATTATGACAAATTACTACAACTTTACACATTTTCACTTGTACCGCATGAAAGCTTATCTTGAACTTGATTTTAGAAAACATCAGAAATACTACTAACCCGACTATATCACCTAGAAATTGTGCCGCCATTTTAAATCTCCTAGCACAGCTCAGACCACCTCTTACTAATGAAATGCCGAGTTTATGCAGTTTAGACCGGACTTATCCCAACGGGCTGCCGACGACGGAATAAATCAACTCTAAACTGGGAATAAGAGATAATGGGAAGCAAGTAACAAGTAAATAAAGAAGGATAAAGAATGACAATAGAGTATTGTGTTATTGTTTGTTTAAGAGTTTGTATTGATAGCTTAGTTTACTCATATTTATTTTGATCGAAGTTTTGTATCTAAAATGTAACACTGAATAATGTTTTTAAAGTTACATGATACCAATATCATTATTATTAGAAAAAGCTTTGTTTAGGTCGTGAAACCAGATCAGAAAAATTTAAAACAATACTACTTTTATTATTATGCCTATTCTCCTCTTTTTTCAACTTTTTCCTTTGTACAATTCCTATTTCGGACATACTCATTCTTTTTCCTAGAGGAGGTCTCCTTTATTGTATAGGGAGCTAGACAAATGACATGTTTGAGCCAATCTAGACATACTTTTCTGATTAACCCAGATGCTACGGTTGATAAAATAGAAATGTTCACAGTTTACTGAGAAAGGAACTTGAAGACAAAATATCTCTTTAGGGCTGTGCCATACTGAAGGTAACCACAATTTGCCTGGCATGGCAGTAACAGAATTAAAAAATATTTTCAATGTAGTTCTCACTTCTTCCTATGTTATGGGGGAGAAACCTGGAAAGGTTCCAGTTCCCAGGAGAACACCTGGCACAAATAATTTCTAACTAAGGTAACCTAACCAAATAAGGCCTACCTTATTTTTATTACCGCCTAGCTCGTAGGTTTAAAATGACAATGGGCTCATAATTTCAAAATCTTATATTTATTTATTAAACTTTGTAATAATGGAATCAGAATGGCTTTAAAAACAAAAATTACAATTTTGTAAACACAAATAACTAAAGTGTCACTTTGGCCTTATTGGGAACCCTTTGTCTTAATAAGGCCTCAATAAAAACTAGTAAGTATTCAACTTCTTAATTATAATAAAACTTTGTCAATGCTTATAATAAATGTAATGAGATCTTATTAATTAATTTTGGTCATTATACATTAGGCTAAACGAGTTTCTCATCATGTAATACCCAAGTAACATATTTGAAGTCATCGGTACCCCAGCATCAGTTAAACGAATGAGAATAACTTCTTGTTCTGTAGCCAATTTAGCGACCGACCTAGCTTTCGTGTAGCGAACCACTCTTTAGATGGTGCGTACTTCTTTGGAAGTTATATCTGGCTGGAGCAGCTTACCGGGTAAAACAGGGTGCATAAAATTCGAAAGGTGAATAGATACTATGAAGAATTTCCCCATATCCATTCACCCCTTTTCTGTATCTATTCACCCCGTTTACCCCTTTCTACCATTTTAACAGCGTTTTCCATCTTTTGCAAAATCCATTGGCTTTCCTTTTGACATAAGCTGGTGATCCGTTTTCTATGAAATTACTGAAAAACAACTATGCCGTAATAAGGCCTATACGTTTTTTTTGTAGGCTTTATTAGGGCATGGCACATAGGTAAACAAAACAACGATTATATGAAATACACCGATATTATAGCTATTTCACTTATGTGAGGAGATGGCTAAACGTATAATTGTCATACAGACAAAACACGGCACGTCGTATACTGATAAATATAAAAATACTAACAGTTTACGCTACTCGAATTTTATAAAAACTAAAGTGCGCTCCACGTCGTGATTGTTTTCGACTGTAGGTTCCAACATAATCGCGGCACGGGTTGCTTGCTGTGCTCAAATTAGTTAAGTAATGTGCATGCACACTTCTACAAACTTTGGCGACCATTTGACATCGGGAAGAGGGAAATTTTCAAAATAGGCTTTATTGGGGCATAGGCCTTATTTGGTTAGGTTACTATACGTGTTATTAAACATTTATTTTTATACCTAATTGAAAATTGCCCAATAGGTATTAACTCGACCTAAAACTTGAATGAACAAAAGGATACAGTCAAAGTTTTTTTCTTATACGTAAGTAAAAAGGAAAAAAAATCTTTAACAATAACTTAATTTAAAATACAATGAAAATAAAACTACAAAGAAATATTAAAACGTCCATTTTGCTTGCAGTTTTCCTGCATAACTTTATAAGGTACACTGGTTTTATACGTGTTGATAATTAAAATCTTGTTTTAATGTTTCATAAAAGATTATTATGAATAGAACTGGATTGTTAGACAACAAAGATGGTGGCACGTCATTTGATGATGTTGGTTACGTTATTATTATCTCATTCTCGAGTATAGTAACCTAACCAAATAAGGCCTATGTCCCAATAAAGCCTATTTTGAAAATTTCCCTCTTCCCGATGTCAAATAGTCGCCAAAGTTTGTAGAAGTGTGCATGCACATTACTTAACTAATTTGAGCACAGCAAGCAACCCGTGCCGCGATTATTTTGGAACCTACAGACGAAAACAATCACGACGTGGAGCGCACTTTAGTTTTTATAAAATTCGAGTAGCGTAAACTGTTAGTATTTTTATATTTATCAGTATACGACGTGCCGTGTTTTGTCTGTATGACAATTATACATTTAGCCATCTCCTCACATTAGTGAAATAGCTATAATATCGGTGTATTTCATATAATCGTTGTTTTGTTTACCTATGTGCCATGTCCTAATAAAGCCTACAAAAAAAACGTGTAGGCCTTATTACGGCATAGTTGTTTTTCAGTAATTTCATAGAAAACGGATCACCAGCTTCTGTCAAAAAGAAAGCCAATGGATTTTGCAAAAGATGGAAAACGCTGTTAAAATGGTAGAAAGTGGTAAACGGGGTGAATAGATACAGAAAAGGGGCGAATGGATATCGGGAAATTCTTCATAGTATCTATTCACCCTTCGAATTTTATGCACCCTGTTTTACCCGGTAGGCTGCTGCAGCCAGATATAACTTCCAAAGAAGTACGCATCACCTAAAGAGTGGTTTCCACTTCACGAAAGCTAGGTCGGTCGCTAAATTGGCTACAGAACAAGAAGTTATTCTCATTCGTTTGACTGATGCTGGGGTACCGATGACTTCAAAGATCTTACTTGGGTATTACATGATGAGAAACGCGTTTAGCCTGATGTATAATGACCAAAATTAATTAATAAGATCTCATTACATTTATTATAAGCATTGACAAAGTTTTGTTATAATTAAGAAGTTGAATACTTACTAGTTTTTATTGAGGCCTTATTAAGACATAGGGTTCCCAATAAGGCCAAAGTGACACTTTAGTTATTTGTGTTTACAAAATTGTAATTTTTGTTTCTAAAGCCATTTTGATTCCATTTTTACAAAGTTTAATAAATAAATATAATATTTTGAAATTATCAGCCCATTGTCATTTTAAACCTACGAGCTAGGCGGTAATAAAAATAAGGTAGGCCTTATTTGGTTAGCTTACCTTACATTGAGTATGAATATGTTAGGTGAGGTATATTATTATAGTATGTACGTAAATCCTGTAAATAATACCTGGATATCTATTTGAAATTCCTACTCAATAATATATTATAGATGAGAAAGAGAAGAATGTTGATTTTTTATTCTTTCAAGCCGTAACGGGGTCTTCTGACAAAAATCATACCATATAGACTACGTTTTAACCATGCGGGAGAAACCACGGACTACACACATCAAGGTAAGATTTTGTATTTTCAGACACAAAGTCATACCATACAGTCTACATTTTATACACTCGGATGAAGCCGTGGGCTTAAACTATCCTTGCTTTGGTTAATTAGGCAACAAATTATTAAGCTCTAAAAATTTGGATATCTACTACCTAGGTATAAAAATGTCATCGAATTTTCAGAATTAACTTAACTTACAGATAAGTAAAGATAACACAAAGCTAGCCGCGCCCTAGGCGAGCCTATTTAGTCTATCAGACTATTAGTCGAAGTAGTTGGCTAATATTTTTAACAGGAACATGCTATTGTTGAAATTAGTTCAGAATTAATTGGTATTGGACTACAGTTTGATAAGTTTTTAATAAAGTATATGTAGAGACATAAAAATGTATAAGTAACGTCAAACGTGTCATGTACTCTCTAATATTTAGTTTTTTAAGGATAATTATTATACCCAGGACAATTGTATAATATATAATTATAATAATTTCTGTACCCGGTCGCTGTTTTGACACATAAGCTACTGAAACTTGCTGTTGTATTTTGTTGAATGTATATTATTAGGTACCTATTATGGATAATTTAGATCAATAATTGTAACAAAATGTAAACTGTAGAATATTCACAGTGTATTTAAAGTCTATACAAAATAATCGTTGAACTAAAAACATTGAATGCAGTGACCAAAATAAGTTACGAGAGCACGCTTCGCTACAACTAATGTTGTTTCATGCATCCTGAACTGGGTTTATGACGTCACGGCTGAATAAATGCGTATCGCCTCACTTTTCATAGTTTTGCTGGCTATAAATATGAAATTTTCCAATACCGAAGTGTCGATACTGATTTATTAACTGCAGTTTAGTTCTGTATTCCTGGTACTTTGTTGATTTATTTGTGGGCGAAACGTTGTATAAATCGAGGTTTTAAACTAATAACACTTTTGGTGACTGTCAATGACATCAACAGAACACCAGGGAACTTACCTATGCTTTCAAGCAAGTCACGGAAATACGAATACATTTTTTTTAACTGGTTCTATTCTATACCGACCACATAGTCAAATCTATCAATTATTTAGATACTCAGATTCAGAAGACTTCATAGAAATATCTTTTTATTATCTCTGTGTATACATGCTCTTTTAGTTCTTTCAATTAATTTTCAAAGCCGTATTTGGCAGTCTTTGAAAACTTAACTAACAGAATTTATTTTATAAACGTTTAAACGAATATGATAGTACTCTGTCCATAGAAAACCGAAGTAGAATTAAGGTGAAGTTCCTAATTAAACACTGCGACTGAATTTGCATTCACGCTGTCGTCGAAATTGCAGGTAATGTAATGTTTCAGCAAAATTCTACGCAACAGTAATTACGCTAATTTGACCTTTTTGTGTAACATAATAGCGTTGGTTTTTAAATATACAAAGGTAATTCCCAGAAACAAGTAAGTAGACGAGTTATCATTAGGATTGAACAAAAACAAAACGGCTCATGATCTTTTATTTTGCTTAAATTTTGTGGAACAAAAGTTGTTTTTGAATGTTTGTTAATTAAAGGAAATTTTTCAAAGCCCAAGTGGGTAATATAAATATTATTATCTCTCTCTTATTGTTAGCAGTATTTTTACAACGTACTAACATTTTGTGTCTTCTTAATTTCATCATTACAATTACTCCTGTCCTGTATGAAAAAGTTTTTAGTACTATTTAAGTGTGGGAGAGCCATGCTTCGGCACAAATGGGCCCGCTCGACCGGAGTGATACCACGGCCTCACAGAAAAGCGACGTGAAACAACGCTTGCGTTGTGTTTCGTCACATTACAAAAACACCTACCTCACGGTAATCAGAGGCCTAATCACCCCCTTCCAGAACCCCGAATTCATAATAAATTAAATATAATTAAACCACTCACACATATACATAAATAATAAAGTAACCAATTCACACGAACCCCTTTCTTTTACAAGAAAATACGGCATTAAAACTGCCGTCATCGGTTTTCTACGGAGAATTTATTCCGAACAATCCACCGTACTCTGGAAGTGAAATGATTGGCTCTCAAAAACCATCCGCTTTCGCTCTTATTCCAACTGGGTCAAGGCATATATCCTACAGCCTGATGTAGAACTACCTTAATCAATCT
Organism: Spodoptera frugiperda; assembly: GCF_023101765.2. Taxonomy (NCBI): domain Eukaryota; kingdom Metazoa; phylum Arthropoda; class Insecta; order Lepidoptera; family Noctuidae; genus Spodoptera; species Spodoptera frugiperda. The sequence continues at coordinate 8,420,539 of NC_064231.1, read as the reverse complement.
CAAACTTTATCCCCTACTTATTTCGAGCCTTTCGAAAGCCGCTTCGAATTAAATTAATGTCACATGGGGGTTTTATGGGTATTGCAGAAATGAGGAGATTTTTGTAGATGAACATTTTTGTAGATCAAAAATGTTACATTTTATGTGAATTTTGACCGTAGACATTAGAGAGTTAAAGAGATAATGACGTGTTAAACAAACATTTTGAAATAAAGCGAAGTTAATTTTATTTCAATTATACAAAAAAGCATAACATAAACACAACTGACAAAACGAAATTACTTGAAGCATATTCGAAACATCCCACAAATCGGAATAGAAATCGGTGAATAGAGTACAATAGCACACAAACATATATACAACTCCTTATTCCCGCATCATAGTAATCAGTGGATAGACTTAACCAAGTGGAACGGGGAGCTTAAACTAGTGTAGTACGTACAAGAACAAACATTTGAATTCGGAATGAACACGACTGAGCTCAGTAACTCCGAGGGAACTCAATTCTATTACCATAGGATTCGGAAAAGTAAATTATCGTAAGTGAATTTGGACATTTTTAGCTATGTGTTTAGGTGTTTATTTGATTGTAGTGTTACGTAGATACTTAATTAGTTTAGAAACATTGGGTAGTCAGCGTTTTATTCATGTGTCTCGTGATTAGTGAGTGTGGGACTGTTTTGATGACGTGTGATGTGTGGACGACGCACACACACACACAAAAATCAACCGTAAGTAGTTATCTTCACTTATTTATTTTATCCTTTTCCTTTAAAATCTTATGTGTACCTTCTGTAGCGTATACATTTTTATACTATGTACGTGAGTGTATTTCTGTGCTATGTACTTTTTCACTCGTGATTGAATACTAAAACGCAATTACAATTTGTTCTCCACCCACAAGCTTTACACGATAAAGTGCACGAATATTTGCAAATTATATCCAGTGGCTATCATAGTACGGTGTAGCGTCTAGATAATTTAATAAACGTTAATTACCGTAATGGATACGGCCTTCATATAGGATTGCATTATTTAGAACTTTGGTGTTGTGTTTCTGGTACTTTGTGTGATATAAATACATCGTATTGTTAGATAAGACAATTAATTAATTAATTGTACTTAAGGAAAGCCGTTCTCAGTTTAGTAGGTAACTATAGTAGTTTTAGTAAGGCAACTAAGGTATTATCCAATTAACAGAGCTCTCTGATAAACCTGAACCTTTTTAATTGCGATCGTCAATCCACCAGCCAATCATGGATCCGAAACGTCGCTTTTGTACATTAGGACTTTAAGAGTCTTTTTTTTCAGGGGGGAAAATCATTCAATGACTTCTCTCGCCAGGGTAAGGCGAGAGGGAGTGTCAGACTTTTACTGACTAAAAACCACCCCGTTCCTACTCCTGCTTGTCGAGCCGGAGCCCCGGTAAACCCGCTAGGTAGTCCGCAGCTCCGGACTTTAAGAGTCTAGCAGTACATTTTTACGGGCTGTTGGTTGATGTGTGAGCTCCAGAAAACAGTTTGTAAACAGATCTGTTTAACAAAGTAATGATTCTTTAATGCATAGCGAATGAAAACGAACTGGTCTTGTATAACGTAAACTTCCATAAGTCTTCATTAGGTACAAACAAGCCATCAATTCGCATTACGACTAAATCTTACCCCTCATTACTATGCTACAGAAGTCTGTGAACAAAATGTTAAAGAGTTTTGAAAAATTCGGAGATTAATACAAATCCAGATAATTGCTGAACCAATAACTCTTTTAATGTAAACTACAAGTATTGGCAACAAATTGTCAAATAACTCACTGTAGTTATAAATACGTCTAATATTTCAACGTAATTAGCTCCTATATATTTGGAGTTCCCGTAAATATTTCAACCAGTATATGTATTCAGAGTTTCGAGTGATTAATTTCAGTTTCAAGAATTTTCTCTCTATTCTGCGTCGCCATATTTCAAGTATTTTGCGCGCCAAAATTAGTTATTTGTTACAAAGAGGGTTTTACTCACTCTGGTGATAAACAAAGTGTACGAGAAATAGACGAAGGACAAGTCCATTCTGCTTTTCCAATCGTAAATATACAAGCTACGCCTTAACTTACTAGAAATAAGGGTTATAATCCCAATGATTCGAAATGAATCGCTTTTAGAAACCCTAATTCGCTGATGCCAAATAAGACAAGCTAGTTTCCATTTGACAAGTCTCAAATAGATTTAAAAGGTTGAATGTCCACAGACAATTTTGACAAGGACAAATGAGTTAGATAAACAATACAAATAGATTTTCAAATTCAGCACTTACAATTTCTTTGTTTCGGATCGTTTTCAAACCAGTGTGGGGCCACTGTCTGTTTAAAAATATTTAAATGTATTCAATGTTTGCTATTCAGAGTTTAAATTTTGGCCATCTCGGTTGTTTTGTATTTCTACAGACTGTGGAAAGATGCCTACATAACATATTGCGTCTAATATTCTCCATCGCCTATTTTCTTCAAACACTAACTTACGAAGAATAACAATACTTTGGCTCTTTAGTGAACAATATTATTATTATTGAAGCAATATTGAATATGTAATACACACCCCCAACCTCTACCTACCAGTTTTATTACGCTGTTATAAATCATACATTGTTCATACTTACTCGTGTATTTTCACGCCCTCACTGAGTAAAGAATAACAATAAAACCCAAAGGAGAATTTCCATACCCTCGGAGAAAGTTAAAAAACTTTGTACAAAATAAGTTTATGATTTATTACAGACAACTCAAACTCATTCAAGGACGTTCGTCTAGATACTAGGAGATAAAACAACATTGTAAATAAAAACATCGTAAAATAACCCCAAAGAAGTTGACAAACGACGTCGAAACTCAAACAATTATTCTCAAAGAACATTAAATGCTGTAAGTTATACAACAAACATTGGTGCCAAGCCATTACATTGGCAATATTTGGACAACAAACATTTGGTTGTACACACAAACTGAAATTTAAATAAGCAGATGTTCGGTTACACGAAGATTGGGGTAACATGGCTGTCCTAAAAAGTGCAAGTAACGAGAGCAATTTGGTTCGTAGCTCGGCATCGCAAGAGTGGCGGAGAAACCTCGCGTGCGGCTTCACGATTTAATTGCTTTGGCGCTGTTCCATCGCACACCGACCGAGAACTTTACTGGAGAGTGCAATCTTAAGTCTTTCAGATGCTTAGTAATGAGGAATGTATATGGATAAGGACGTTTACAGTTGAATGCTGGTGTTTATAACATTTTAATACTATCGTTTTCTTTTTCTTCTCCTCTAATATTATCTTCTGATTTATTTCGTTGCGGGATCCAAGACAGCGATTCATGTCCCTGGGACGCGCTGGACTTCAGTGTTCCGGTGTTAGATCTAGTGTAGATCCTGGCTTACAGGAGATGCAGCGGTATGGGAAGTTGTGACGGGCTGGTCAAAAAAATCACTTTAATACTGGTATTTATCAGTAGTGAACATTTTTAACTACATAAGTTTTGTGACATGAAAAGCTAAATAAATATTTTCATATTTCAACAAAAGACCAGTTAGTTCTTGTCTATTAAATGAGTTGAGAGAGTAGCAATAGTAAGAGTAAAAATTGAATATAATTCACTATTCTAGAAATCTTGCCATTGGCAAATGAAAAAGCAACTATCAGCCAGAATGAATTAAAAAATGCGATAAAATCAGCCGTCTTGTACTGACGTAATGAAGTAATCCAAAGTAAAAAAAAATCAGATTTACATTGTAAATCATAGTTTATATCAGTCTATTAGCCAACTACTAATCTATTTGATTTGTTTGCATTTGTATTTGGCATATTTATTAGACACGCGATAAAATTTATTTACACTATAGTGATTCATTCCGAGAGTTGAATGATCGTCTATCTGAAATGGGAAACGTAAACTGTTATACGAAACTTGTAAACCACGATATCACTGTTTACAAATTGTATGACACAGTTTTTGGTGAATTTTATTACATAAATCTTCATGCGATGTTGAATTTCCATGTGTTAAGGAATTTGGCACAAAACGACGGGAACAAAGTAAAATTTAATATATGGTGTCCCTTCCGGATTCTCTAATTCCTTTATCTTTCGGTTAGGGTTGTCACGAACGGCTTCAAAGATACGTGATTTAACTTACATAAGAACTTCAGTGGTGTTTACAGTGACATCTCTTTTAGAAAATTTCTTCCTCAAAGTTCCTCATCCCGAGAGCTTCAAGAATAGTATGTTTCATTTCCTTCCAGATGTTCAATACATAAACAAAGTTTGCTACAAGTTGACCGAGATTAGCTGACTAGAACAAACTGGTTGATGAAAACTCGTAAATATGAAGTTTGGCACCAAAAATAGAGGTTTCACTGAACGTAGTCATTTCGTAATAATGTTTTTGTCGAGATATTCTTTGACATAAAGTAGCTGAAATCTTAATCTACTTCTGCTTATTATTACCAATTCGTACAAAATTACTAGAGTTAATGACGTACAAATAGTGAAGAAGACTGACCATGCCACAACAAAAATAAGTCCGATCTAAGAAACTGTAAAACAGACGCAACATATTTATTGATTCAGGTATTTCAGTACTCATTCTCGATGCTAACCTTCAATTTTTAATACCACGTTTGAAATGACCCGTTGAAATCCAACCATCAGTTAGAAACTAAATTATTTACAAGTTCACGACCTAGTGAACAGATTTATTGTGACTGTAAGTGCAGCACCGGGTGGTCAGCTAAAAGTAAAAAGACTTATTGCATTTCTTGAAAGTGTTGTAAGTAACACTTGAGAGATTTTATCGACCGAATTCTCGAACATAAAAATCACTCTTAATTTGTCAGTGTTCGTGCATGTTCCATTTCAGCAATTTACGTTGCATACTGAACGCTTTTTTAGAATATAATGCAACATGCGTGAGCGATCTAAAAGCGAACGCTAAGCGGTGCGGTGACACGCGATGCGGTGTGACGCGGCGGCTGTTATACGTGCAAGTGAATCGCTTCATTTTGTTTCTGTTTCCGACATTATAAACAAAAAGCATCTGATTCGCGCGAAAATATCAATTGATTGCGTTCGTGCCGCGCTGCACCGCACCGCACCTCATCGTATCTCACAAGCGGCTAGTCACGTAGACCACGTTAATAAATTTTGACAATTTGTTGTTATCGCGCCGCGCCGCACCGCATCGCCTTCGCGTCTAGATCGCTCACGCAGGACGTCGCATAAGTGATAGGTACTATGTATAAGAAATCTAGATAGATGAAAGCGTCTCTTTAGATCTACGATAACGATGATATCATATATTATAATATCTTAATTAATTTGGCAGTATATCAGTGAATATTTTAGCTAGTTCTTTTATTACTCAAACTTCTAACTTCAATAACACTAATCGCTATTGAAACAAGAAGTTGCTGATGTGTAGGTACACAAGAAATGTAGCAATTAGCTCTCTATTCGAACAATGTTCACGGTATTTTGTTCATACTGTGTAAGAAAAGTCCTAGTTCACACCCATGCTAAGTCTAAACGAGCTTGAGAACGCGGCCTTACAATTTTGCAAAACGTGGTAATGCGGTCGCCAGTGAATGCAAGTCATTAGAAGCGTCTTTCTCAGAACAGTCATAAACGCTGTGTATTAAAAATAATTGTACCGTTCCCGTTCAAAGAAAGGAGTAACAAAGTATTAATAAAATTGTTACTTTCGAAGCGACTGTTAACCGTTGTAAAGTTTCTACGACTGAGCGAACAAATTAACACAACAGTTGTTACTGTTTTAATATTTTAGTTCTGACGTAAAACTCTCCCTTCGTGTCCGCTTCAAGCTTTTATTATGATCCCTTCTTGAAAACACATCAATGGATCCTATAAATACATTTTATCTGAATCGGATATTTGTACGGTGTAAAACCAAACAGTGTATTATGTTACATTTTACAACTATTGCTGAATATAAACAGGATGTTCGATTTATTTTACATTTACATCTGTATTTTGTGCGGATCAATGAAAAAGTGTTTTTCAATAATATTATTTTCCTTTTAACTGGGATAAATGTGAGTATATTGATATGATGCTTTGATAATCTACATATTTATCTTACGACTTTGAACATTAAAGTATATTTTTAAGGTAGGAACTGCATCCAATGACTTCACCCTCCTTGGGTAAGGCGGATTCTCTTACTGACTGACTAAAAACCACCCCGTTCTTACTCCTGCTCTTTGAGCCGGAGATCCGGTAAACCTGCTAGGTAGTCTGCAGGGTCGTGGCTGTTAAAGTTAAAGTGTCTGGCGCCTTCTTACGTAAAACCATCGACGGCACCACCCGGTGAGTTTATTATTGTTATAGACGTATTATGGCAATTTTATATTAATGTGAATGTATTTAAGTATTATTTTTGTATACGTATTATAAATGGTGAAATACAAATGTGTGGTCATTAGGACTCTTTTTTTGGCCTTTCACTCCCCTTTATATCTGGACTAAACGCAATGGTAACAGTATCTTATGCTTCAAAAAGTAGTGCAGCTTCTTGTGGCAGTTTTTTTTTTAAGTTACTCATAACTTATCTATTACAACAAACTAATCCAATCTCCATATTCACCGATAACTTTCTAAATCTTGCGTTGTGTTTCGTTGTGTGAGTGAGGTTACCGGAGGCCCAATTCCTCCCTTCCCAATCGTCCCAATTCCCGAATCCCCAATAACCCTTACCTAACCCCCAAAAGGCCGGCAACGCAATTGTAATGCTTTTGGTGTTTCAAGTGCCCATGGGCCGCGGCGATTGCTTACCATCAGTTATCGGCCTGCTCGTTTACGGCTTGTTCCATAAAAAAATCGAGTTCTTTTTAAATTACTTCACAACTCTCTATTATTCGTTCTCATATCTATTCCAACACACCGAATCCATTTCATTTATACGAAAACGTCGTTACCTTAACCAAACACAATTTCTGTTGCTACAATTTCTATCTACGAAATTGCATACTTATTACTCTAGTAATCTTACTAAGGGTGCTTCCACCAGAAATGTGTTATATAGCAATGCTGCGGAGTTGTAATAGCTAAGCTGTGAAACTATGTGACGGTTTCCACTGATACTAAGCTATGTACCTATGTTATAGCTATTATAGCAGCTATGCTATATCTACATCACATTTCTGGTGGAAAAGCACCGTTATTTTACTAATCCTACTAATATTATAAAAGCGAAAGTTTGTGAGTTTGCATATTTGTTACTCAATCATATCAAAACGGCTAAAAGTATCGGTATGAAATTTGGAACAGGGGTAGATTATGAACTAGAATAACACATAGGCTACTTTTTATCTCACGGAAATGCGAGCGAAGCCGCCAGCAGAAACTAGTTAGCAGATATTTAAAACGGTTACCACGTAATTTCGCGAATCGAGGCACAAATGTACCGCCGGCAACGCGGCTATCGACCGTGCCTTACGTAACAGCTCGCCAAGTATGAGCTTTTGCTCTCCCTGCTAGGTACCTTCATTTGCATTGCAATCCTAGGCAATGTTACCTAAAATAGAATCTGCATATCTGGTGCACTGAGGCAGCCTTTTTAGTGGTAAAAATTCTCTTTGTAGCTAGCTTTTGGGAGTGATAACTTGTGTTAAACCATAATTGAAACGTGAACATTAGATATACTAACGCTGTTTTTATTATGTGTTATGATATATTACTAAGCATATAATTTAGCATGTACCTATGATAACGATGAGTGCTATTTAGATTTAAGTTCAATAATTTTGTTATTAACAATGAATTCGAAAACCAATACTCCATTAATCACTCATATTCTTAAGTTAATGTGAATTTTTTTTAGCATTATGGCGGAGTAATACTCCTTATACCACAAAAACGATTAATATTTAATTTCCCATGCGACAACAAAACCACATTTTCCGCCAACCAGTAAACAGTAAACATCGGAAATGTTAACCAAGTTTAAGAAGATTTAATAACGATCTTGACAGATTGGCTGAGAGTGATGACAGCCGTTTAAATTAGTTGAAACTCAATGTCAGCCATTTTGTCAAGACTGAACAAAATAAAGCGAGTCACTGTAAAATATACTATGAGAACAGAGGGTAACAAGTTGACGAAGAAAGTCGCGATGAAATATGCTATTGTACGTTTTGTCTTCTTTTAAAGTTATTTCACGTTCCAGTGCTTCTCTTCAGCGCTGTATAGTTTGATATTATATTAAGTACTGACTGATGTAAGAGTTGTTCTCTTTGTGTCCTTATTTCAGGTTCGTTTTTTATGTATGCATAAGCTTTCTCATACATTTTGTTACTTCGTATCGTCACGCATTTTAACCCGAAGAGCTAGGCAGAGGTGGACGTTACCGCACGTGATACCATTGACCAATGTACACCAACTTTTCATCATTTGTGTTATCAGTCCCATGTAAAAAGGCTCCGTGCTATTATTGATATTTTTTTGAAAAACCGAAAGAAGCCCAGCATTACTTTGTCCGACCCCGGAATTAAACCCAAAACCGATTGCTCGTCATGACACTCGACTAACGAGGCAGTCTTGTGAGTTGTTACTTACTTTTGGTCGCGAATTTGCTACTCTTATTTTCTTGAAATCTTACATTATGTTACGTGCAAAGTCTGGGCGCTTAAAACTGATCATAAAAATAAAAGATCGATCAATTACTTTCCAGTTTTCTCCAGATTTATTGATAAATTGTTAACTAAATAAATCATTTTTTATAATATTTTGTTGAAATATGTTTCTCTTCAAATTGCGTATGTTTATTGGTATTCAAACAGAGGTTGTCTATAACAAGCTAACGAATTAATCAGATCGTACTTGAATAACAATATGCTTTGAATAATTACTTCTCGCTAACGTACTGAAGGTGTTGAGATGAACTACTCGTGTTACAATTAACGTATTTTAGATACAGTATCTATTATAAAATATGGCCAGAATATTAATCAAATTGAACCCTATTTAATATTAGGTAGTAGTTTCATTTTCCAAAACCTTTTATCATTCTACTATTTCTATTTTTTTTTATACTATGACGTACACACGTGTATTTAAAATTCATTTTTAATTTGTATATTTTTTCTGAAACTCAAGCCACATTTTACTCGTACATGATTTCTTTTTTATGTTAAATGTTTTAAATTGGGCTTATATTGTATGGTCATCAATATTAAGAGTGTATACCAAATATCAGATCTATCAGACGTCAGAATGAGGGTTATTCCAGTTACTTCTGATCCAAACAAACAAGCAGGCCAAGCTAAATACCGTAAAACCGTTTAAAAAAAGTTTCAAGACAACCTTTCAGGTTAGAACTGGATCGTGAAACATAAAAGTAGATTACGACATACAGATCCCGTTTTAATTACAAAACTATCAATTAGCTAATCTCTATTTAAAGCTATAGAACAAACAAGTTGGTTTTAGTACACACATAGCTGCACATCTTGCTATAAAACCAGTTTAATATGGTCTCGCTTTGTATGATCTTTTCACACATTCGACGGTCAGTTTATACTGGTTATATATGGAGCTATAAATACCAATTTTTCATAGTCTTGCTTTGTATGAACTTTCCACACAATCAGATGTCAATTTATACTGGTTTTGTATAGCCTAATATGTAGCAGTGTACACTGTAAAAGCACTTACGCACTGTGTTCGATCCGAACTCGCTTTCATACATTTTGCATGAACGTTTGCGGTTTCTGGTCGATCCGTCTGCACACATAGCATAAGCTATGACTGGTACGATCCGGACTTGCCGGATGACTTTTCCTTTTATACCTATGTAGACTAAAACTTTATTTGTTTTAATCCATGTTCTGACTAAATCACCTTTTTTTATATTTGATAGGTCGACGTTTGGCCGCTATCCCGCCTGATGGTAAGTGATGATGCGGCCTACGATGGAGCACGTCTGCCCATGAGCAACCTATCCACCAAGTCTTGAAGACACCCAGATTTATACCCATCAGAAAACACAGATTCCGGCAAAGAATTCCACTCCCTAAAATTCGCACAAGAAAGCTTGAAAATGTTAGTAAAATAATACGCGATTGAAAAAACGAAATGCTTATACCTGCAGTACTATTCTTTCTACATACACCATACGTACATTTTACTCTTTTCCTTATATTTTCCTTTCCCACTCCTCATCGATCACAACATGCATTGTGTAACCCCCCTAAAATACACAAGAAACTATTGGAAGCTTGGTATAAACTAGGAATCGACGCTACGGTAGCCGTAAACATGCTTTATGACGTGAGATGACGGATTTGTTATTTGTCTGGGACTATTGTTACTCAACACAGGAATCTGTTAAACGTTCTGGAACGACGGAAAATATCAGCAAAGTAATGTACCAAATACCGTCTATATTTGTTACGGGAACATTGAAACAGTTTCTTATTATTTTTGGAGGAATGTTGTTCTAATGCTTAGTTGTATTTCTATAATAAATTCTGGACGGGTTTGTGACGAAAATACGATTGAGAAGTGTAAAGCTTTGGTTTATTTTAGTTAATTAAGTATACCGTTTATAAGGTTAAAACCCTGAATATAAACTAGGTCTACTGATAGTTTGTAATACCGATATTGACTTGCTTCTCAGTCTAAAGAGGTACAAACAATCATATTTACAAACGTCTGTCTTATGAAGGATGGAATGGAATTTTGTTTGAAAAGTTTGATGTTCCGACGATTTCGAGGTCAGATATCAGTACAATTAGTACGAGTTTGCTTTACGTTGAACGAAAACAAAGTGACAGCGCGTTCGGCGCTCTGAATTGCCAGCAAGAATGAACCAACCTATCAGAGGGCCGAACGCGCTTTCGTTTCGATCTTTAATTTTATGTAGATGCATGTATAGTATTTGTAACTTGAATTATTTGTATTGTATATTTTACAATGAATTAAGATGACTGAGACAAATAAATAAAAAATACATCCTCAGAAACTTTCCCATTTATTATATTAGTAGGATAACATTTACCTGGCACTGACAAATTCAACTTGTAAGTAAATAAATGCGTAAAAACATATAAAAAAAATCATGAACATTTATTTTCGTACGCAAAACTACCGCCAGTAGTTTGTCGTGGACATCAATATTTTACCTTCAGATATAATTAGACACGTATTTATTTAATGTAGGTACAGGTGACGAGAAATTCACGCGATTTACCACTTCCTCGAGGCGATGTGCCAACGCGAGAAATAGATAACTTCTTTAGTTTCAGGTGTTCAAGTTTTATATATTTTTTAATACACACCCCAGAATATTGCGTTTCTGAAGAAAATACTGGGTACAGGGTCATCAGCAACAGCCGATGTCTATTGCTAGATAATGGTTCTTCTCTGAATAACAACATTTGCTATATTTACTGCAGGTAAAAAGATGTTTGTAGACTCATCAGAAAATGCTGCTGCAGGCACGGTCAAAAGAAATAGATTTAATAAATACCTACATAGCTTCATTGAAGAATAATTCATTGAATTATGTTAGGTACACTTTAGATATAATGTTTTAATGATTAAGAGTCCAGTAGAGTCCATTTTATAGCACCTATGTTATGTTATAAATACAAAGAAACAAGGCTCCCTAATAGAAACTCTACACAATAAAGTGAAATCTACAATAATTCTGTTTGTACATCTTCTTTTCACCGAAAACCGGGGTGCATTTTTCTAGAACGTTCCCAATGAAGACGACAACGTATTCCGGGCGCGAACGAATGCAATTTGAGTTTTATCTCTTTGTAGGTACTTTCATTTAAATTCCAAAGTATTTTCTATTGATTTCTTTACTCTCTAGTTCTTTATTGAAACAAAGAAATAGAAGGAAAAGTGGAATGAAGTGACATGATGTGTTTGGTTTGTTTAAAATGTTTACATGATTGTAAAATCTTGTTTCCTTTGTGTTATTTGGCATAGTTTATGTGCAGTGTTAATACATTTATATAGGTATGTTAATAACTATATAACATATATTATGTTGGAAAGTCTTCATGCGTGTTATAGGAAATAAATTATTGTATAGAGGTTTCTACAAAATTGAATTCAGTATGGTATCAAACAAAATGTCATTGTTATTACGAATTTTGGTAACTAAAATTAATTATCCGAGTAGTAATATTCAAAATTATTTGCATTGAAAATGTGCTGAAACTATCAAACATTAAATAATTTCCACGAAAATCACAAATAACAACCCAATATGTAATAAGTTTTATTTATAAAATGTATGTTATGCTTTAATATTATATTATCTGTAATGCAAAATTTGAATTATTAATTAATTCGTACTACTACTGATGACAATGCCTCGCTTCAAGAACAATGAGAGAACATAAATTAGTTGAGAAAGTCACTATAATTAACTCATCTCAACTTAGGTATTTAGTACATCATTTCAAAGTGTAAGCAATTAAAGTAAGGAAATTAGGTTCTAGTAAATGGTTTTAAGTCTTAGTCATACTTATATTTAACCCTTTAAGCGTCTAGTTAAATATCAGCTACCGTGCCTCTAGCACGCAATTATAAATTGAAAAAAATATATACTAAACCAGCGTCTGCCCGCAACTACGTCCGCGGAAATAAAAAAAAAATAGGGTTATGAAAAATAGATGTTCGCCGATTCTCATAGATGAATAAGCACAAAAAAATCGTCAAAATCGGTCAAGCCGTTTCGGAGGAGTATGGCACCGAAAACTTGACACGAGAATTTTATATATTACATTGGGAAGAGCATGTGAACCTTTGATTGGCCAGGTCCAATTAACCAACCAATTAGAGAGCTAACCACAGTAACGATTCGATAATGTTAACGTAAAAAAAAACACGCATTAACGTTTGCCCCCCAAACGAAACATTTCATCGGAAAAAACGCGCTATATTTTTGCTAACACGTTTTTACCAAACTAAAACTAAACTTCCTATTTTAAATACTAACTTAGGAAGGTCTCTAAGCAAAGTAGGTAACTCTAAATACACAGTCCAAGTTTTCTTGCAAATTCCAGATTCAGATGCGAGAGTTGAATTCATAGCTAACTACAGCGTGCCCCAGCGTCCTCGAGTGTAAACTTTTAAATACCATCTAACTGGAAAACATTTTATATTGTCGCTATTGCAATTTGTTAAACTTTTTTTCTTTTACTCGTTGAAATAATAAACACGCTGTATACGCGGCTTTTTGTTTAGGAAATAGGACGGTAGGGTACTGTTCCGTATGTAGAAAATAAGTCTTATTGGTATAGTAAAAGCGTCATTTCTGAAGCAACTACAGAATTTGATTCTAAAATACCTTATTTCAACAAGCTCATTAAAGCATAGGCTGACTTTTAATTAATTCGATCTTGAATACAAAAATATTTGAAGTAAATATTTCAGTTTTAAAGTGCTACTATAATACTACCTATAATATATACAATGTACATATATATTAAGCATATTATACATGCTTTACGTCTGGTTTATGCTTATAAACTAGACCTTATTAGCTAGGATTGCTTGAATTGGTGAACATAAAAACGGGCATAGTATACATAAATGTACGAGTACATGACTCTGATTAATTCGACTATTAAACTAAGAATATGCATTCTATGAGACTATGTAGGGATGCCAATGTTATTTTAATGCATCGTAAAAACACTGCAAAGCATTGTTGACCACACACGATGTTCTTTGTTTAACAATTTTTATAACGTAATAATTGTATGCATAGTGCATAATACATTGAGTTAAACTGTATGTGTGGCTTTTGGAAAATCTATTATGAACTAGCTTTTGCCCGCGACTTCGTTCGCGTGGAATAGTGACTTCCGGCAAATTTTTGGTTTTAACCACATAGTTCCCGATCTCGCGGGATCTCTTCAAAAATGAGATGTGGAAGATATTCCAGGGAACTCTTCAAAAATCAACATAATGAGCTCTGCGTTTGAATTTAATAGATGTATACTCACTTAGGGCATTGAAAAAATAGTTTAAAAACGGACTTAAACTAACTTAAAACTAAAGAAAGCTACGAATTACGAATTTATAACAATTAAAAAAGAAACTATATTACAACCTATCCTCTATGCTATAATAACCAAGCTTAAACTAAATAATTTAAAAGAAACGACTTAAATCTAATCTAATTAAAAAAAAAATTAGACTTACAATTTTATTAAAAAAACTAACTACAGTAACTACTAATAATCGATATCAAACTAAACCTACGTTAAATAGTTTAACCAAAAAACCAGGAAAACCCAACAAATAAACTTATTAATTGACAAATACAACGTTTAGAATATACGAAACAGCAGGACCACTACAGACAAATAATCATACGACTGATAATACACTTTTTCTACGATAGTACCGAAGCGCTCGGCCGATACCCAACCAAATGAATGTAACGAAACCATAGCGCGATCTATTTCGATCCCAACGCCATCTATCGAGGATAAAGACAACTTGGATTATTTATTTATACTCCGTTCGGGCATTTTCTTTGTACTAAAAGTTTAATTATATTGATATAATTTTTTTCATACCTTTTTACTATTTATTTACTTTTTTCGATGAATTAAAACAATAACATGAACCGAAGTCGTGTAACGATCGACATAGAATTATCTATACTCCGTTAGAGCATTTTCTTTGTACTAAATGTTTTATTATATTGATATTATTTTTTTCATACCTTTTTACTATTTATTTACTTTTTTTCGATAAATTAAAACAATAACATGAACCGAAGTCGTGTAACGATCGACATAGAATTATTTATAAATAATTTATTTCTTATTTTTATTTTTTGATTTTTGAAATAAAAATATATCTATGTCCTTTCTAAGGTTCTAAACTATATCTGTACCAAATTTCAACCAAATCCGTCAAATAGTTGCGGAGATTAATGGTATAAGCATAGAATGTTCGACGTGATTCTTTAATTTGACATAACTTTTTTATTTATGAACCGATTGACATGAAACAAACACTAAATGTAAATTTAAGCATCCCACAATATATTCGTGAAAACCGCATCCAACTCGGATCAGCCGTTTCTGAGATTAGCGCGCACAGACGAACAGACAAACAGACAAACAGACAAACAGACAAACAGACAAAAAAAAAGTTAATTACATTTTTGGGTTCGACATCGACATAACAATAACCCCTGCTATTTTTTTTATTTTTATTTTCAATGTACAGACAGCACTTTTCTACGATTTTATTATATGTATAGATAGAGGCAAGGATTATCAAAGTTAGAAGAAATTAGGCGTTCGCTTCAATTTCTTCCGAAGCTGTGGACTACCTAGCGGGTTTACCGGGGCTCTGACTCAAAGCAGGAGAAAGAACGGGATGGTTTTGAGTCAGTAAGAGTCTGACACTCCCTCTCACTTCACCCAAGGCGGGAGAAGTAATTGGATGATTCCCTCACCCTTCTTAAAAAATGCTCTTATTTCTTAGCTTCATTAAAACACACACTAGAGGACTTAGTTGGTATTAAGATTTAAAATTGTTTAAAAAGTTGTTCCAAATAGAGTCGTCGGAAAGTCTAAGATTTAAGGGTCAGATATATCAGATTTTTTATTATAAAATTATTCTATACCTTTTTGATGGTATTGTTTCAGAATAACTTTCCTCGACGCTCCTCGATCGTAAAACGATACAAACTCAAGCAGATTTACTACTCTCTACTTTGTAAAAAAGTAAATCAAATAAATTAACTCAATCGGAAACTTGGAGAACCTTTCGTTTTAGTCGATATAGGTACTCGTAGGTAAGATTTTCTACGAAAGAATTGTTAGAAGTTTAACCATTATTCTTGATCGAAATTTACGATTTTTAACAAAATTGGTTACCCAACCTGTGTCTGCTTCAAGTGAAAGGGTACTCGTATGTTTTGATCTCAAGTTTGCTATAAGTTTTAAGGTAAAAAAGTCGACTAGTCTAACCAAGTATACACGTAACTTTTACTTTAAAAATTCCAAAGAAGTATTTATCTATCGAAAATGTTATTTAATTTAAACTTTATTTGTTCTTTTTCTTAATTTAATGTTAGAAGATATGTTTTAGTTTCGAAAGAATTTTACTTCAAATCAGGTTTTCTGAAACTATATTTTAATTGTTGTTTTAGTCATAAAGGTTTATTAATTATGCTGTCAAACTTACAAAACGAAGGTATAAAATAACTTAACACATATAAATTCTCGAAAAATAGGAATACATTTCAATGCCTTATTACTACAATGCCTGTCTATGTGCTTTACTTATATAGTATATCAACACATCAATACGTATTTATTGACCTACAAATATTTCCATAGCTAAAGGAGATACTTATACATATAAACGAAAAATGTTAATACTCACTATCAACTTACATGTTTGCAACAACACCTGAAGTGCAAACGACAGCTGAAAATATGCATCAAACTGAAATAAACCTTAGCTCTACAACTTTAAGTATCAAATTCGCAATAACCTTTTCAAGCTTCACCTTATTTACCCTCTCACTATCAATTTAGATACATTTATGTATGAACACGTGTATGAAAACTTTACTTAAGTGTATTAAAGTAAGTTTCAGATTTGCTTGAACTAGAAGCTAAAGCAAATTATTAAGTTTTAATTAATTTGTGTCTCTAGTGTACTAGGATTGAAATCTGATGTAATAGATAGTTATATTGATCTTATTTGATTTAGGCACAGGTAGAGCAAATAGTTTTATTATTAGGTACCGTACTGAAGTATCCTATAATATTAACTTTGTGGTACAAGGTATTCAATAATTTCTTTAACTCATATAGGTATCTTCAATCTGAATGGGAATAATATTTTTGTTGACAAAAAATCTAATTTAGCGATACTTTCTGCCCTAAAATATTATTGAGGTCTGTAACTCTGAACACAATTAAATTAATTTCATTTTCTTTGCAGCTAAAGCGCCCCTATACTGTTACATGGAAAACTCAGGAAAATAGTACAACGCCATCTATCGTCAATAATACGAACTGTGAAAACTCGGCTTTCAACTAACCCCATACAGAGGCAACGTGAAAACATGAAATTTACAGCGCCACCCACACTAGGTAGTTTCAACAGACGTACAGAGATGGCGCTGTAGTTAGCGAAATGAAAATAGTCTACTTTCTAAGCATGGTAAAGCATTTTAAACAATTTAATACTGAAAACATGTTTCTTACATGTGTATAAATATTTTAAGAAAGAAATTTCTTGTACAATTTATGACTCATATTTACATAATCACTGTTACGTATATAACCACTGTTATGTAAATAGGAAATTATATTATTATCTTTATTTTACCCTTTTAAGGAAATGCCACCATGCAAATCAGAAAGGCTAACATCGTTCTGGAAAACAGCCAAAAAATGGTCAGTATCAAAATTAGATTAACTGGAAACAAATTACAAATTTATTCAAACCAACATCTACAAACTTAATCATTAAATTACTAAACTAAATTGAATTAGTAAGCGCTAATAGAAATATGAATAACAAGCTTGATCTTAACATAAAAGTAATCTAGACACACGGCAGTGTGTCCGCCAAGTTCGAGCAAAAAAACCGACACACCGGCCGTGGGTTATATTACACGAACCATTTCGGGCCAAGTTCGACCCACCTATAACTCAAAATCTATTTTATCTACGCATATGAAATTTCTAGTATCTGTCGAGATCTACTTACTTATCTAAAATACAAAATTTCATTAATGTACCTATTGTAGATCTTGAGATATTGACGTCAGAAAATCGCTATTTTTACTATACACTCACTGACTGACTGACACTCACTCACTCACTTATGAAAAACCTAGACCACTTCCAATGGTCGTATTGACTTGAAATTTGGCATGGAGGTAGGTCTTTAGGTCAAGGTAAAGGAAAAAATCTGAAAATGGCCAAGTGTGAGTCGGTTTTAAAAATAATGAAGGTGTAAATTCATACCCCTAAGGAACTAATTTATCTATATCTTCCAATGGTCGTACCGACCTAAAATTCGTTAGGAAGGTTTGTATTTAGTCAAAGTAAAGTAAAATAAGAAAAAAGAAAATAAACCTTACAAAAATAAATGAAATCCCACCCAAAACATAAATGTGAAAGGCTGCCAAGTTCGATAATATTGGAATGCTTCGCCTATAAAAGAAGTGAGATCTAAATAAGTACCAAGTTCCATACACAGACCTCAGTTAAAAATGATATAACTTGGCAAGTTTTAATAGAAAATTATATACTTGACTCATTGCGTTTAGTAGGTTTATAACAAAGTGTGTGAAAACTTGCCAACTTTTATATCATTTTTAACTGAGGTCTGTGTATGGAACTTGGTACTTATTTAGATCTCACTTCTTTTATAGGCGAAGCATTCCAATATTATCGAACTTGGCAGCCTTTCACATTTATGTTTTGGGTGGGATTCATTATACATCATCGCGGCTATGAAATATATAAAAATATCAGCCACAAACTATCTCCACGGAGGTCGATGCCAAAATAATTTTTATATTAATATTCCAGTCTTTTATGACGGGCACGTGAGCATTTTAATTTTAGCGACAATAATTTCACGATTATAGCACACTAGACTTTCTTACATTGACCTCTAGAAAGTATGAAAAGTGTTCGAAATGAGAGGTAATCTTACACTGGACAAGTATACTTTGATGTGCTGTCGCGTAAGTACTATAAAAATGTGCTCGGAAGTGCGTCAGTGGGTATAGTGGGCTGATTAGTAACGTAGTTGTAATAAAATAAATATAAATTCGCCGATATTAAGTGCTTATACATATTTTCTGCACAGTATGACGTCCTAGTAAGTATTTGGTCTGCCTAGCGGGTTACCAGGGCTCCGGCTCGGAAAGTAGGAATAGTAGGTCAGTAAAAGTCTGACATTCCTTTTCGCCTACCCAATGTGAGAAAAGTCATTGGATAGTTTACAGTAAAAAGTATTTGGTCCGAATATGACTCCTAGTGGTTCACTCTGCGCGCCATGTGTCGCGGAATGCTGTTCATGAACATGAACCTCTTGCATGGCTTGAAACTAGTCGAGTTCCTCGTCACACAAATACGTGAGTAAGCCGATAAAATAATTGGATTATTTGCGCTCCACAAAAATGTAAGTATTTGGTGTATTATACTATTGAGATATGACATCCTAGTAGTTCACAATTACATATAGGTATTATGGATATATATAATACATAGGTTATCTTACATCGTTGTACATGAAGATGTGTAACGATGCTCGATATGGGAAGCCATATTAAGGTAAGCAGAGGTAACAGAATATTAATATGAGCTCGGGATTATATTTTCTTTTATATTCATCGATAAGTTACATACTCGTATATATTATAATCTAACTTCTTTAATATCTATCTTAGTAAGATCTATATCTAGTCAACGTATCTAAATACGTCAAGGGCACTCCCGTAACACAAATTCTTCGTATTTTCACTTGATACACCGTCTTCGTAAATCTACTTACCTTTCTATACAACTGAACTATCATAACATTATTTACTTTACGTTTGTATACAAACATAATGGGAGGAAAATGAAAAAAGTTACTGAAGGAGGATATGATACCATACTTATGAAACCATGACAAAAGCCATTATCCCATCATTGACAATAGCTCTTTAAGACACGTGTCTACAAAATAGACTCGAATAAATATTATCTCAGTAAAATTAGAAAAAAGAAATACCATCAATCATCTGGCCTTCAATAAAATTCTCGAGCAACTAACCCATCACATCACATCAACAGCCTATAAGTGGCCACTGCTGACCAAAGGCCTCTTTTCACACAGAGTAGGTTTGAGCATAAATCACCAGTTCACAACGCTTGCTCAATGCAGATTGGCGATTTCAAACTTATAATAAGAAATTATAAGCTATATAACACATGATTAAATTCTATTTAATTATAACATTTTCCAATTAATTAATTAAATGTTACATCGCCATTCATCTTGCACTAATCCGTTCATAGTTAACTAGTATTATGTAGTAATGATCAAACAATAGACATTGTTATAAATCAATACACGTAAGTGGTTTAATTTAGATTAGAATGGAGGAGCATTTGCCAAGTGACCATGCATAAAGACTCATTTACACGATAACATTTTTATGTACATACAAAAGCAATAGTTGAATTAAATATAATTGTAGAATAATAATTATTGAGTGTAAAGACTTATAAAGTGTAAAAAATAAAGGCACTTATTGAGTTAACACCGTTATAAATATTGAATTATAAATATTATAAAGGCATTAAAAATAAAGTTTTTGTGTGGAACAAGCCGGCCCCAATTTCCCAAAATCGCTGCAACTCCTGTAAGCCAGGATCTACAGTAGATACAACCATGAAAACACCGTAACATTGGAGTTCGGCGCATCACAGGGACATGAAGGACTGTCTCACTGTTTGATCCCACAGCGAAATAAATCAGAAGATATTTATTAGAGGAGAAGATAGAAAGATAATAATTTTACGTATTGTTTAGACCTTTAGACCAATGACTTCCAATTTCCAAACTCCTAACCCCCAAAAAGCCGGCAACGCACTTATAACGCCTGTGATGTTTCGGGAGTCCATGGACTGTGCCGATTGCTTACCATCAGGTTATGGATCACCTGATCTCCTCGTTTGCCTTGTTATCCCATAAAAAAGACCATGCAATTAATTGTATATAACAGGCAAGAAATTAGCATCATGTAAATGGCACTTTAAGCCGTTGACGTAAAAATGTCTTTAACAATGACTCACGGATTGATGGCACGCTTGTGTTTATTGTCATTTTGACAGTAAATAATTCTTTTGAAGTTACTAACGATATACCTGTCAATGTATTCGTATTGTGTTTAACACAGTTTAGGTTTATATTCTTGAAGGGTTTTGTATGATTTATGATGGAAAAGTATAGAGAATTGTGAGTTATTATTGTTGTATTGTTTTATAAACGGTTGGTTATTTTGTTGGTTGATTACTACGAATGATTTGTTTACTTTTAGATTATTTAGTGTTTACCTTTAAAATATATAAAATGTTTTTAAATACAAGCATGCATATTCAAGAGCAAACTGAAAACTTCAATCACTCATAAATTCATTTCATTGACGCTTTGGTTCAATAATCCAATAACCACTCTAAAAGCAATAAAAATCAACTGACTTAAAATCGAAATTCTTGCAATACTAGAAATTCTGTTTTCATCGTAAAACTGTAACCCGATTCACTTCGATTGAACTTTCGCCCGTATCACGAAATGTACTTTATATTTCGGTTTGCAAAATTCGTATCACATTTCATACATTTTGTCTCGACGAGTATTTATTTACCTACATTTGTATGTATAGTGCGCGTTCATCCCGGAAGCATGGATATTGACTTGTATATCCGGGACGAACGGTAATTTAAATGTTAGGTACTGTTGAAATGTAAACACGTTGAGTTTACATTAGTTCTAGGTTGAGCTGAGAGTCATTGACTACGTACGAAGGTAAATTAAATGTCATTATTTATTTCGATGTATGGTACTTAAGTAAATTGTGTTTAATGCTATGGTTAAGGTATGTGTTTTGACTGGTATATGGAAGATATTTTAGTCAATAGAGTCAACATTAGGTATGTGTACAATAATAAAAAAAAATTTGAGGTGTGAAAATCATCCATTGACTTCTTCCTCCTTGGGCGAGGCAAAATCCCAGTATATGAATCTTACTGACTAAAAACTACCCCGTTTCTATTTCTGCTTTTCGAGCCGGAGTCCCGATAAACCCGCTTGGTAGTCTGCAACTCTGGATATTATAATATCTAAAGTATATAAAATCTACATCGATTTCAACAGAAAATATCCCAGAAAACGAGAACCAATGCATCGCGTTGTATGAAAATCTAAAGTCCAAAGAAATAACTACTCCTTTGGTTACGAGAGAAAAATCAACAACTTTACGGTTTTAGGGAAATTCCTTAAAACACTTCACCCGAACGTTTCGCCTCCAAACGGCTCAAAACGTTGAGTTACATAAAATAAGAACAAACTTAACTTTGCGACTGACCGCGTCGCTAGTGTGCTCCTACTAGAGTTCTGCTTTGTCATTTTTGTTTCGGTTTTTTGTAGTTCCAATTTTGTCCGCCCGCATGATAAGTTGGCACTGTAAATAAACTGCTATACAATTTGTGTGTTACTCGTTTTTTAACGTCGGTCCATGACTGTGTTCACGTGGATTTATTTGCCGGAATCTAATAGAGACTGGGTAGTGTAGTTTTTTATTGAGGTGTTTGTTACACCCAAAGTCGAGTTTTAGAAACTCTGAGTAACATTTAGATCAGTATATAGACATTATATTCATGGATAAAAATGTAGTACTATTTTTATGTTTCCACTAGAAAGTTGAAGGTCGGCATTAAGAGAAGTGTGCAAATAAAAATATCATACTCTTCAAAAATTTCAGTGTAACGAACGTAGATCGTCTAAAAATGCACAAATTGCTGGTGTATTAAAAAATCTGGGACATATTCTCGAACATGCGTCACAGTGTTTTATATCATCGTATATTATTGTTATGGTCACGCCAAAATAACGGCTGCTTGTGGGTAATAAAATTTCTATATAATTTTGTTAATGTTTACGCTAACAGATAAATGTTTCATACAAAACTTAATGGCGGGCCCTGTGTGCTGTGACCAGTTACGACTTGTTATTTATTTCATTATCATTAATTTATTCAAAATAGAGTTTGATTCAAACAGTGGTGAAGTCAATATGGACTAAAGCCTGGTAGGTCAACCTTAGTTTCCTCGCGCATGTCATGTGGTCTACACTAAAGTTTTTACACATATTAGTCACAGACCGGATAGGTATAGGAAGATTATTTTTAATCGTGATTTTGAAATATCTCTGTACCTGTTCGCTTTTTTAAGTGACTTGCACAAGCAAATTTCGTTCTTACTGTCACGTAAAAGAGATAAGACTTGTCAGTCTTATAAAACAATAGGTAGGTACCCAGGATTTCTTTTTACATACTATTTTACAATTGTTATGTCAGGTTTTTACTAAGTATTTTGTTTGGGTTGGGTTTGGTGGTTATGTCAGGTTTTTACTAAGGTTGTCATAATTATATGTTTCTATACTAGAAATTACTTTTATAAATCAATTCTACGTAACATAAAGCAGATCCTATCTAAATATTGCCCTAATAGCGAGTCATCATATTAAGTAGTGCAGGGGCTCGAGTAGCTTCATAATATTATCTTTTCCTATGAAGTAAAAGTTAAACCCGACTCTCATACTAAAAGCAAAAGATATTAAATTTCCTGTAACATGCATGCTCATAAAATTTCCGATATGTTGGCATAGTAAGGCCCTTTGGTGCGCGAATACCTAGCTGAGACCGGGCACGTTCAATACAACGTAATAAATTGTATTATATTATTACTGTTCTAATCGTGTTGCCGTATAAATTCTAGCACTTATGCTTTAGAATATAAAGGTTATATTATATGAAAACATTGTATTGGACACGGACAAAGAGTTTACGCACCTTTTTTGGTCGAGTCACGAGATCTAATGGACAATCTAATCAATGCTCAAGTCAAGAAAAGCTGTTTGGGAACTATTATAACTGTCGAAATAATAAGGTATTTGAAGTGGATGTATTGTAGATACATCACACCTTGTTACAAGAACTTGACTGTAATATTTTAGTGTTCACGCTGTAAAACTTAAATTAAATGAATCCGTCTAGAATTTAAAAACTTAAACGAAATAAAATATACCTAGACTAAAGAGATTTTTAACACAAATGAATTATAATTTCAATTTCTTTTCTCTCATTCATAAATTCCTTCAAATAAATACTTTTCAATTAAACTGTACACTTGATTCTGAAAGCTTTTCGCAGAATTATTCGATTTTTGAGCTGTTGAAAATGTTGAAATCGAGATAAACCTCTCGAGATCTCGAATTGTTGCACGATTTGCCGCCCCCTTTCGGCAATTGAGTGCCATTTGGAAAAGATCGTCAGCTACACTGTCCTTATAATTAAGGAAATGAAATTGCAAGGCTTCGGTACAATAAAGCTGAAAAGATGAAACAATTCTGTTAACCTTTTTTACAGATAAAAATCGTTCCAGTTCACGAATATATTCACAAAACTGAATGTAAATTACTTAATGCATATTGTGTTGTGTTCAGTGTACGCTTCCATTTTTATTTCTAGCTGAATATTAACTAGAAATGTTGATGAAAGAGTGTTGAAAGGCAAATGTTGGTGTATTTTTGGATATGTGGAAATGTTTGTAAAAGTTAACAGTTTAGGTATGTTGCTGTGGTATAGAGAAATGTGTTGGTATACCTACTCTTGGATGGGTTTTGCTGAACATAAAAAGGTTGTGAGAAATATATCGATGGCTGAGCGGCTAATTGATCTAAGATAACTTTTTTGCGATATCGAGTTACATACATCACTCGATGGAGTAAAAAGAACGATAATTCCGAATGTGTATATACATTAATATCGCAAAAAATTTAGCTCAGATAAATTAGTACCTACAAGTCTACCAAGGTTTTTAAAGGTACATAAAGTGAAAAATAAAATAAAAATTTGCCTTTCATCAATATCAAATTGAGCACTATCCTCTCTAAAAGCTTCGGTGATATCTACTACCAAAGAACAATCTCTTCTCAAACAAACAGCAATGAACATGAAATTACTTAAACACCATACTACTGTTCCGGATCTCTAATGGTAAGTAAGAAGAAGTTTCTAGAATGGTCACAGGTGTTAGAGCAATAGGTACGTAGAACTTCAAACTTTCCTATGTATAAACTTCAACGTGTTCACTCCGCACGTTACCGTCTACAAAATGACAGATTTAGGTCCCATTTATCAATGTTCTGTTATAAGCTTGGAGGTGCTCAGTGATATTTAATATCTACTGAATATATAAAAAGGTTCACTTTACTTTAATTTAGCTTATCATGTTTTTGTCCTATATAAACTAAACTCAAGACTTATTAGATATCCAGAGCTGCGGACTACCTAGCCGGTTTTCCGAGACTCCGACTCGTAAAGCAGGAATAGGAACGGGATGGTTTTAGTCAGTAAGAGTCACTCCCTCCCTCTTGCCCAGACTTGATTTGATTTTCCCTCTTAAAAAATACTTTTAGGTATAACAGAAACACTCAAAGTAACCTAACAATAACATATTGTTATGTTACTTTTAGAATAAATCTAGGTCATGCAGCATTTATACCTACCTATAACCAAAAACCTACTAAGCAGATTGTAATATCTAACCGTAAATCCGTACTCGAATAAAAATTCAGATTCACCCAGCGCTTGAGAGTTCTTAAAAGCTTTTTATGGTCTAAAGAATAAATCTATCTAAGTACTAAGTATTTTCCTGGGAATCGTCCATTAGGATCCTGCATTTTGTCTATAAATAGTACCTAACTCTCTGTAGAAAGAACGTTATTTAATCGACTAATTTAAAGTGGATTATTTCGAACTGCATAATTTTCATCCTTTTGCTGACCAATGAACTGAGAATAGTTTGAATAATAATAAATTAACTATTATGTTTGAATATTAAGCATATCATAGAATTGTGTCACTATTGTCGAGTTGTTAAAAGGACAGAACTTCTAAATGTAACTAAAAATCAAGGTTTACTATTACACATTTTACAGATATTATAGTTAATTTAGTATGTATCACGATAGTTTTTATAAAATATTACTTGTACAATAATTACAAATTAAAAATAAAATATCAATCTAAGAGCAAAAGCAAGTCTTGTCAACACAACACAATACAAAGATAACAGATTAAATGTACAACAAATCCCTCAGACAATTTTAAATTAATCTCTTGTATATTGTTGTGTCTGAAATAGTAATAAGATACTATCAGTACAAGAGTATTAAAGTTTTCATATCCCCGGGGCAGACAATATGATTACGAAACAGAAATCTGGCAACGTTTCATCAAGTACCAATTACTGTATTTGGTACAAGACCTAAGTTAAAGGAGAAAAAATATATAGGAGATAGAGGAAAATAGGCCTGGTTTGCAAGGCCGAGGGGCTTAGAAAGTACGTATTGATTTTTAACCGGCCGAAACTTCAGCATTCGTTCCATCAAAACTTTTCATACGAGATACCATTTTGCTTATGTACGAAGCCTTGTTGAGTTCCTTTGTAAGAATATAATAACTTATTTTCAAGTTTCTCGCCTCTTCGTGCACAGTAGACTTGGATTTTTTCAATAACAAAACGAGAAAGACAGTCGAGTAATCCGATTTGCTTTAATCACGGTTTTCCAATCGTACCGAGCTGAAAAGTACGTGAAGAAGTATTGAATTCGTTCTTATTTTATAACTATTGTAAAGGAACAGTAACTAAAACGATATTTTTATTATTCGCTGAATGTATAGTATATAGGTTTCCTTTGCAAACTGTAGAGTTGTAGACGAAAAGTTTTTAACAAAAAAAAAATATAAAGAAATATTATTTAAAACATACAAGTATAAGACGTACTATCATAGACATAAAATTATTCTATAAATATTAAAAAGTGGTACTATATTTGAAAGAAAAACAGAATAAGAGCAACAACAATGACGTTTGATTAATATTTATCTATGTACGAGATTTTATAGTTTTAATTCTTGAGGCAAACAAAAACTTGGTTAAGTTTAACTTCAAAGTTAGCCTGGTTAGGACACTTCGAAGTTAAATTTAACAAAAGTCCAATTATATTTATCTCTTAACGCAAAACAGCTGCTGATATTATGATTATAATACTTGTAAGATCAGTTGAATCTAAATAGCCAATGATTAGTATTCATGGTTGTCAGTCCAGTTAGCCCCGAGTTCCTCCAAGCAACCGCACATGTTTACAGATTAAGAATGCATATTAACAAAGCCGCAGTCTATCTCTCATAATAGCATCTAATCATAATGTAAACAACACTCTATTCACATTAAAATAGTCTTTATGTAAGTGTTAATAAAGGCTTTTATTTATTTTGTTGAACACGGTAGTGTAGGAGATAATGGAAACAAATGACGACTAGATAATATGACAAGCGTGCTAACGTAACAATGCATGTTGTGGGAGATTTATTTGTAACAATATAATGTAATAAGATGTACAAGAACTTAATTAATCTTTCTGAAAAGTGTAAATTAATTTTTAAAATACCTAACAGCGTTCTCTTTAAATCTGGAGTGTGTATTTACGTAATAAGGTCTAACGATGACACTTGTAAACAGACTTTTAAAAATGCAATATTTATCTCACAAACTCTATGATTCGTTTTCTAAATACTGAAAACAAGTAAATGCTGCAAATCTTAGTAATATTATAAATGTAAGATTGTATGTATGTTTGTTACTCAACCATGTCAAAACGGCCAAAGTGATTGGGATAAAATTTGGAACATGGGTAGATTATGGTGTGGAATAACACATAGGCTACTTTTTACCCCACGGGAACGCGGGTGAAGCCACTGGCAGAATCTAACTGTAGTAATCTACTTCACTTACCTACATTTCACAGATATTGTTACTGAATGGATCAAATTGCTATCCATCCCTGACCTTACAAGATTCGGGGAAATCATGATTTATGTAGACGAAACAGAAAATGAAAAAATCAAATGGAAAAAAGGGACGAAAGAGCTTTAACGGAATTATAAATTCCACATATTTTGCTGACCAAAGGCTCTCATGAAGAGAGTTTGAGCATTAATCATCACACTTGCTCAACACAGGTTGGCAATATCAAACTTGTAATTAGAAATTATAAACCCAGGTTTTCATCACTATGTTTTCCTTCACCGTTTGTCAGCGGTGTCTAAAAAGAACATATAACTCGGAAAAAGTCACATTGACATTTTTCTGTTGGTAGGTTTCAAATTCGCACTCTCATGCGTGAGACGCGAAAGTCTTTAATCTCTGAGCCATCACGACACACAATCTAAATAATAAATGATGTTTATTTGTGTAAATAGGCTACGATTTAAACTGAAAATTGAGCTAGAGAAGCGTGTGGTTGTTTATATGTATGTATGTACAGGTTGATGTCACAACTCACCTACTTTAAACAACCCCTAAGCCACACGGAAAGTGAGGGGAATCTATAAATAACTTGAACATTCTGAACAACCCGTATATTTGAATCGTAAATATTATTTAGAATACTCATTAAATAATAATTTACGCAACACTTTATCATCTTGCGAGACGTGTATGATCATTTATTATTAAATACCTTTTAATACTGAGTAAATAAGGCTATGTATGTTGGTATATACTTGATTCATGATCTTATGTAGGAGTAACACTCGACGTAGAAAATAGACTAGCTATAATAACGATGCCAAAAAAAATATATGGTGCACTGAAGAATTTCTTCACAGGCACTTATTTGCAGGAATTGAACATAGTTAACCTAAATAGATTGTTAATAAAAGAACATGATTTTAGTAAGTCTTAGCCAATTTTGAAGCATTATTTTCTAATAAATAATAGTTAGAAACAGCATATTTCCAGTAAGACGAGATTTTAACGATATCTACAGTGTTTATCCGAAGCTAGTCTAATTCATACTCGTTAAATCGCTCAATCACTGGCGGATTAGTTAGATGCAAACTTAATAAGACGAAGATTAACAGGATTTCGCTTTCAAATGTATATCAAGAATCAAATACATTTGCATATTTCGAATTAGTGTTGGAAGAAAACGTACAAACATTTCAATGTTGTTTTTAGATGAATCATAAAGACAATCTGCATTAAGATTTTTCCCAACTAATCAATCTGGATGTCATTATCGCACTAATAATTATCCATCCGTCTATCATCATCCACTTGACATCGCAATATATGTATGTAGTTTGTAACTGTAACGTCTGTTCAGTGTCTGTTTGATTAAAAAGTGATAATGGCATTGTCTGATTAATATTGCCAATATTAGCCCAAAGTCGTGAAGGCAGTGTTTCACTCCCGAAGTGAAAGCACGTAAAGCCTGACTTTTCTGCGTTATTGTTGGCCTGCGGTCCCATCGGGTTTAGAGAGTAAGGGTACAGAGAGTGCACTTATACATATTT
The DNA here is from genome assembly GCF_023101765.2 of Spodoptera frugiperda. Classification (NCBI taxonomy): domain Eukaryota; kingdom Metazoa; phylum Arthropoda; class Insecta; order Lepidoptera; family Noctuidae; genus Spodoptera; species Spodoptera frugiperda. The sequence goes on along the minus strand of NC_064231.1, from coordinate 8,391,328 downwards.
GCGCACACACTTGTGCTCTATAATATCTCCTGCGTAGTGGGCTAGTCTAATTAGACAGACTGGCCACCATGATCGCAATCTATCAGGAGATTTTACTTAATAGTTTGTAAAATAAATAGGTCATATAAAAAATTGAAATTAGATTGACCTTACAAATCATTTAAAATTTTCACTTAATAAATTGAACCTTATTATTTACTCTCTTCCCCCAATTCATCACTATTGCCTAATTTAAAACAATAAATAATAGACAGACACTTTAGAGTTCAAGCCTCATCTAACACATATGTCGACTTCTCATTGGCCAGTAATTTCAATTGAGATTATTAGTCAACTGTTATACTGTCAACGTAACGATCACTCTCTGTCCGGATGGCAATTGACCGCATCATTATATTGCCTGCTGATAATTTACGATCAGTTTTGAAACTTGTGGTGCAATAAATAAGGATAGAATTAGCAAATTCGGAGTGAAGTTTATGACAGTTTACGTATTTATTGTCTAAATGGAAAGCAGACGTAGAAATGCTAAATCTGAATGGAAACAAACAGCTAAAAAAATACTTGAATAGAATGTTAGTGTTTTATCAACGGTGAATATAAAATTAACCGAGAATTTTCCAGATAAAAATTGCAATTCGATTGTCAATATCAGTAAGTAACAAAAATAAACAATCAGCACTAGTGGAATATTTTCCACAATCCAACATTATTAGTGGTTCTATTAATTTTTCAAATCGATCAAGATAATACTGTTAACTTCTTTATATTTACAATATTACTTGATACTTGATGGCCTGTTTTTGAACACAATTTTTCACAAAGAAATAAGCCTCTAAACCTTCGGGCTATCGCAACATTTTCAGCCAAGTTGACTACAAAGCCTGACTTACCAAATACAGGCACAAAATAATATTTTAATTTCTTAGAAAACTTTCAGCTGACTGAACAAACAAACTTTGACATTTACTTGTTTATAGTTAGATTAGTTTTGTTTATGCTGAAGCTGAAAATATTCAAAGCTCATGGGAGATCAAAATTTTATACATAGTTTGTAAAAAAATGTCTTGCTGTGTGTAACAAAGGTTTTGTGAAAAACGTCACTACCAATGATGACGTATTTTTTGTGCCTACTTGTTTATACGTATAGCGGCATATAGCAACCAAATTGTCGATATATTAAAGAAAGACCAAATTAAAAGTACCCTTAACGACTGATGACTATTGATGAACCGAAAGAGGTATGTAAGATTCATAGCAATTGACGTTTCATGGTCTCTGCCTACCCCCATGGGAGACAGGCGTGAGGTTATGTGTTATTTATCAGTATTATTTATTTTCATTCAATCTAGAGATCGAAATGTTTTCAAAATAGTCACTGGAAGTTTCCTTACTCCCATTTACCAACTTCAAATCCCGTCGGTTCTCGAGTTTTTACTCACCTGTGGATTGAATCAACGCAATTTATCTCCATCACACGAAATATACAGACGACGGATACGTTGGACACGACTTTTATTATATCGCTGTTATATTTAAAGTTTCCTCAATGAGTGGGAGAGCCATGCTTCGGCACGAATGGGCCGGCTCGACCGGAGTGATACCACGGCCTCACAGAAAATCGACGTGAAACAACGCTTGCGTTGTGTGAGTGAGGTTACTGGAGACCCAATTCCCTTCCCAATCTTCCCAATATCCGATTCCCGAACAACAACCTTTAAATTCCTAACTCCCAAAAAGCCGGCAACGCACTTGTAACGCCTCTGGTGTTTCAAGTGTTCATGGGCGGCGGCGATTGCTTATCATCAGGTGATACGTCTGCTCGTTTAACGGCGTGTCTCATAAATAAATAAAAAAAAGAAGATCGAAGTCACGTGTGTTCTTCCACTAATAAAGCGTAGCCAAGTGACAAATTGAAGGAACTGTGAAACCACATTCTTTACAAGTTTTACGTCACTATAAATTTAAGCTATTTTATTATGCTGTAAAATATCTGTCGGACGCGAATGTAATATGTACAAAATATATTTTTACAAAACACCGGCGGTTGTCTGGCGCCCTTTATCTAAGGTAACTAAATTGAAGGTAATCTAATTTAAACGCTTTGAAGTGAATAAAAATATTCCATGAATATTTAAATTTACGTCTACTATAACAAGGGCCGTCTCGTTACTTTATTGAAATTCTCAACAGTAGCTGTGTAAAAATCTTTAACTGGGTTTAGAAAAATCTGAACTCTTGTAGATACCATACGTTAACTAATAGTATCATCATTTTTAGAGCACCCCAAAGTTGTGACTCTTACCGCTGTACTCAGAGTCATTTAATAGTTACTTAACCCTGTCCTTAGCAATTGTTTTCTATACGAAATCGTTACTAAGGAATAGTTTAAGTAATCATTAAATGTCTCTGAGTGCGGCAAATAATTCTTCTACTGAAATCAGGTAAAAGTACGTTAAAGTTTTTTATTTAAAAAAAAAACATGTTTATATCAAACATCGAGTTTCATATGATATTAATAACTTAATCACGTATCGTTCGAAATTAAAGAATAAAAATTAAACGACTTAAAAGAAATATATATTTATCTTTCATGCAGAAAGCAACACATTTCTGATAAAATGCACCGTACAAAACAATCCCACTGAAACCGTGCTTACAATAAATCTACAAACAGACTTACTGTTTGCTAGGACGGCGTAACAAAATAAACAAAACGAAAGATCCGTACACGTTTTGTTCTGAAATAAAATGCATATTACTACTTTGATATTGCATCAGAGCTTTGTTGTACAATGACTCGTCTAGTTAAAAATATGTTTATGTAAAAAGGGAAGAGGAGCGAATTGGGATGATGACGGGGTTTGAAGATTAACATGTATTTAGTCCTTTTGTTTGTTAGGTATTGAAAAATATTATACACGTTTTTTTTCTTGTATTTTGTAATACTTAGATAAAACGAATCAAAGTTTAGGAGTGCTGGCAATTTTGCGGCAACAAAAAATACGTGTCTAATGTTTTAAAATAATCTACAAAACGGACATTAAAATAAAAATTAATCATCTACCCTATTACCGTAAATCTATAAAATACTATAAAGCTTAAGACAAAGAGTCGGTTCGTTCCAAAGCGATAATCTCAGAAAGTACTATGTCGAATTTGATAGTTCATTTTGTGGTGGATAGTTCACTTATCGAAATAGTCTATAGGCTATAAAACATCACACTATGATACGAGCAGCTGGTAAAACCGGGAGTAGCTAGAATTACAATATTTACCTACAAACGTGACTTTTGTTCGCGAGGCAACGTAAACTTTTTCAGAATAAATAAAACAGCTGTAAAGTTGTACGGACGTATTCCGAGGGGCTAATTAGCAATAAACTTTACATTCGGCATGTTTTATTCCTGGTTTATTTTTCAATGGCAGACCACTGAGTCAGTATCTACTTTAACTCCAGTTGCTTTAGACTTTCTCTGCTTTCATTTAAAAATAGTTATGTTGCTTTTTAGAACAAGTGCTTTGAAGTTATTCTTGGTTTCAACGTACCGTGTAATAATAACAAGGATTTTGCAGACGCACAACTTAAGACTATTTTTGTTATTGTTTCATTTTTGTTGTACAATATCGTGGGCGGGTTACATATGGTTGGCTAAAAACATAGCTATTTAATTCCAGAGGTTAGAGATTCAATTTATGGAATTACTTCTTTGGAGGTATGTATTTCACTGCTGAGGGTGTGGTTGGTTTCCCAAATCAATCGATTTTATTGTATCTACCACATTTTTTATGTGAATGTGATGGTCAAACGAGTAGACGGATCTTGATCACGGTAAGTGATCAACCTCGATTACAACTGCAACAGCAGTGTAGTTACAAATTGTTGTTATGTTGTTATATACCTAGTCTTTTGGAGTTAACCTCTCATAATCATCACTTTACTCTTATGATGAAGAAATAAAGTTTATTTTCTGTAAGGTTGAGGTATCACTTCGGTCGAGCCGGCCTATTCGTTCTAAAGCAATATGGTTCTCCCACGTGTTTTCACAACGAACTTTTCGTACTAGATAACACCGCAAACCACATGAGTTGATCCACAATCGATTAAAAGAACAAATTGTTTGTTTATCCCCAAAATAGATTTGATTGCGTATCACTGTCAAACAAAAAGTCAGTAGTAACAATGTTTTGTATTTCTGTTACATCACACGTCAAGGGCTGGATGAGAAACGAATTCGTAATACCGTCTACCAAAACATGTATTGGGTGGAATATAAAAATATGTATACGGCTATAAAAAATAATAACACCTTTGTTACTTCATATTTTCTGGAACAAAAATTCCTAATTTAAGAAAGTACGGCCGTTGCTTGCGACGAATTTTTGTTAGTTAATTCACTTATTGATTAGTGAAAATTATATTTAATGCCAGTATCTTTGATGAATGGTAGAAAAGATATTAAATTGAGTATCTATTTTAAGTAACTTTGACATACACACCTTTACGTTTAGTTTTCTTTCTTCACCAGTCTTCTGCTGGACATATGCATTTCCAATAACCAATCATAATCATGATTTCGAACCCATATGATACTTTAACACCAAATTTTCAAGGTCACACGCATATGCTTCCTCCATTACCCAACCTCAATAAATAAAATGGAATACCGTGTTATTATTTAATGACCCCTACCAAGGGTAATGAAGGGTAACTTCGTTTTCGGTCGCCGCCGCCACGACGTCGGCATTTAATAGAGGAGTTAACTTGATCGTAGGTAATACTTACAAATAGGTATCCATTAAAATGCTCTGACGTCACCTACAATTAGGTAAGGGAGGTTACAGACGATATAATTTTAGTAGGGCTGACGATAGGCACTTAATGTAGCTTTTAAACTGTTTGTCCTGTGATAGTTTTGTTCCAAATAGTGCTTAGGTGAACGTTATTAGATTTATTTTTGGAATATGTAAACTTTGTTTGAAAGTAAATGGAGATTATTGTAAACCTTCTTATGTAGAGGAGATTCATAATTTCAGGATGATGTATCTATATTATAAGTCCAACTTAACTTAATAATTTTTTTACTTAAGTAAAAACCAGAACTCCGTACAATTTACAAAAGTTTTATTGCATTTCATTGTACCGGTATCAGTTTTCTCATTGTTATTTCCGATACAAACGAAGCACATCCCTGACCATGATTTATTAAATTACGTTTTATATCACAGTAGGTTGCAACAAATTCCATTTAATCATTCCGTGGTTGCTGACCACAACACGATTTAATAAAACCTTATTTATACCGCTATCGTGTGGTGTATTATTGAGATGTTCATAGGGTGCAAAATTGTGTGATGTTTTTGTCGCTTACCTAGTTTTTTACTTGAATGAAATACTAAAAGTTTGCACCTAAACATTACGTTTGTTATTTTTCGAATGAAGACAGAGGTTTAGGTACAGTTTTGGTGTTTAACCCTATAATACAAATTCTTTTTTTTTTTTGATGACTTTTTTGAAGATGACGACCACTAGAACCAGCCCGGTGGCCACCCTCAGTTCCTGTAAGGGTTATCGGGTCTTCTAATAGACCTGTTTCGGAGGGACGCCTGCTACGGCAAATCATTGGAAGACGTGCAACTTCGAACCTCGCTATGCAAGTTGCACGGTAGCACGTGACCACTGTTCTACCGTCTTCCCTGAAGCCAGTGGATGGACACCTAGAGTCCCCACTCCAATCACTCGTGGCCCCAAAGGTAAAACAGAAACCTATTGCTTTGTTTCTATACCAGATTTAAACTAAGGAGGCAGTCAAAAAGACGCAAAAATAGAGCTTACTCGGTTTATTTATATTACACTAATCCCATGAATAAGTACTAGGCCATGATTTACCGCCCACAAATAATATAAATAATATGACATCCAAAAGACAGAAGTTACTGGGCACAACGTTAATTTAAAAACAACAAATTTTCTTTGAAAAAAAAATGAGAAACGGTTGAAGAACAAGCTCATTCAATTTTCTTCTCAGAATTATAATACCACAGAGTTTCATTAGCATCGTAATGGAAATTAAATAGTCTAAGCAATTGTGCACATTTTTTTCGTAGATAAATTTTTACTGGTAGTCATCACGGATGAAGTAGAATGGTGGAGCAATTAGTGAGTAGATATTTACATAATTGTTTCATCTAAAGCAGGTTCTGAGCCGGAGTCGGCGCCGAGATAATCTCCAACGTAAAATATAAACAACGCCCCTAACCTTCTGAGATGGGAAAGCAAATATTTTTGAATCCATTTCATTATGCTTGTAACCAATTTTGGATTATCCTATCCATTAGGTATCAGAATAATATTAGAGCTGTTTTTAGAACCATACTTGATATTTTTATTTGTCCCGTGTAGATAATGAACACAAAAAAACAATAAAAAAGAAACGTTTAATTCTCGGATCAACTTCATTTCTCTTGCCAGTCCCGATTACATTTGCCAAATAAACAAGGCAGTGTTTACAGCTAGGGAAAATGCTGGGTTTTAATTTATCTGCAGCTCAGTTGAAGTGAAAACCCATTTTCCTGAACGACTATTTCCGTCGCGATACCGTACCGTAAACAATTTTAATTGTATTTTCTTCCATGAATTATAATCTGAGTTGTTTCCCATTCACGTCAACATAAACAATATTTTTTGGGCGTCAAATCAATGCGGGCGGAAAATAACCAATGAAACAAAAATAAAACAGTTTCCACCAATAACAAGGCGCGCGTACCATCATTACACCTTTCAGAATGTTAACCTACTTGAATAGCGATAAAATGAATAAAATACTAGCAACTATTTTTGAATAACCATCTTCTTTAATCTTGAAAACCAAACATTCAATAATTCCTGGTAAACGTACATTCAATCAAAGCTTATTACATTGTTTTGTTCGTTGAAGAAATCCGAAAGAATGCGTGAAATAGTCACGGTAGAACGTTGTTATTTTTTATGTTCACTTGTTGTAATATGTAAAACAAATAAAGAGCGTTTACGGGTTGGACGAGCGGTAATTACCTCACGCAACATGTTGCCGCATGAACGCGTTAAATTATTATGAAACAAGCCACACGTATACGCTCAAGCATATCGACATTACACACAAAAGCTCTTTGACATTGACGGCCATGATCCGACAAAAATGAAGGAAAGTCTACCTTAATACTGCTATCCGAAAGTTCCACAAGTGGTCACCTTGAGACGGCGAAACTTTACACGTCAAGGGCACCCACTCGCATTTTTAATAATCAGCAGTTTTTGAGTGTTCTAGAAGAAAATATGCTAGTGCAAAACCACTTATCCTCAGTAGCGCAGCGTGAATAATGTCCGTGCTTAAGATGCAGACAATTACACTCGGGAAGTTTGTGCACATTTTTGGAGCGCGTCTCGTGAACACAGTGTGAGGTAAACACAATTTACTGTTAAAACGTGCAGCATAAATTCACAAAACTGCACGTAATTTGCGCGTTCATCTGAGCTCAGCTGTAATAAATTTAATATTGGAAATAACTGCAATTACGAGTAAATAACGGTTCTTAATTAAGATGAACGTTCACACTTTTAAATTTATAGTGTAATTAATTCAGTTAACTGTAATTCTACTTTAAAAAAATATTCAAATCAAATGCAACTCCTAACAGACAAACGAAGTCGAAATTAAATTCTGAAACCATTCAGTTTCAGTAATCCGAGAACTTCTAAATCATTCATCAGATTCGACACTGAAGCGCGAAGTCGATGTAACAATTTATCAATCTTGGAGAGCAAACAACCCGAGTCAGATTTGTGTTTGGATTAACAAATATCTAGTAACACACAACAAACTGATTTCGGAACGTTATGAGATGAAATGTAGCGATGAGATGTGAAAACTAAAACAATACAAACATGAACTTTCTGTCTGTAGCTGGTAGAATTGGAAATTTTATCTCGAATCTCACTGAAAAGTGAATTTACCAATTGAAAGTTTTTTCAAATCAATTCAGTAATTTTTAAACATATATTTAATGCAAATCATTGCTCTTTTTAACGTACTTCGCTTATACGACGAAACACAACGCAAGCGTTGTTTCACGTTGGTTTTCTGTGAGGCCGTTATCACTCCGATCAAGTTGGCAAATTCGTGAATGCATAGCTCTCCCACACTCGAAACTAGGAGGAGATTCAAACCATACTTTTTTGTTGTGTAACTGGCTACCCGCTTGTAATGAAGGAAGCATTTAGAAGGTTAGTAGCCCAGTATACAGTACAGTTTACTACAACATACACAAAACGTATTTCGGTATCACCACTAGGCACAACTGTTTAACTTGGCACGCGGTTTATACAATATTTGTATTAAAGATTTTATGAGACAGATTAATAAGGACTCTGACTATGATACACTATTGTAGATTAGTTTCGGAAGTAACTAGATACTTTATTTCGGTAAATATTTCACGCACATTAGAGAATAAAGTCGCATTAATATTTTAGACTGTCTCGTTAGTTAAATGGTTTAAAATACCACCGTCAAATACGTATTCAGTCCAATTTCTGGACGCGGCAAAATTATTTAACCTCTTGTACACAACACAATAGAACAGACACAATAGAAAACATATTGTGTGTCGCGTGGATATATGTTCTGGCATACCATATTAATACATTTTCTAAAAAATCCTCAGTGATAATACAGAGGCTATAGATAAATAAGTAACATAACTTGCAAAGAGAAAAAGAAATTGATAACACTCTCTATAATAAACACAAATTATACTCCTTCGAAAATAAAAAAAAGAATTGATCGTGTTGATTTTATTTTGGCTTGATAAATATATGCAGTATTGTGCATCATTACGACACTAATTGGAAGGTACGTGAGCTATATTTAAATAAACACCATTTTATGCCCACGTTTATTTCGAAATCTCCACTAATGAAGCTTGACACTCCACTCGTGAGGATTATGAGTGATATGCTAATGAGAAGCTGCTTTAATATGAAGCTTTAGTAGTTTAAATAGAATGTATATGAATATATGTAGCTACATTAAACATATCTCTCGCTTAGACTCAACTGTACAAATGACGAAGTAAAAGTTATTACATGAGATACGTTTATAACATGATACTAAACCAAACCGCATGGTACAGACTTAAAGTACCTAAATTTCAAAACTACAGCGTACCAAAATTATTTCAAAAAGGTAAACAAACATCAGCATTATTTATATTGTAGATACATATGTAGTAACTTATAGAAGAAAAGCTCTCATATTTTACCTCCCTAACCAAAAGAGGCAAAATACAAAGATACCTCACTCAAAATGGGCAACATTAGGCATTTGTTACAGCACATTAAAGCTATTACGGTATTGGCAAAAGGAGGTCTCAATCAACTTGAAAACATCGATCAATCATATCATTCAATAGGTACGTACTTAATAAGGGCCAGAACTTATTGAAGGAAAGTTGCCGACTCGCCAAAAGACTTATAGCGTCAGCGTAATAAGTTGATTATTTCGAAAATTAATTACTATAATGGCGGCTAATGTTTCTCTTTAAATAATTAAAAAGTTTCAAGCTGGTATATTTTAAAATTACATTGTGTTATGTAACATCGTGATTTATTTTCTAAAGGGTAGCTAAGGTCGCGTGTGTTATGTAATTTCTGCTGAAATGTGTCCTAAAACTGTGACTAACCAAAACAGATTGATTTTTCAATAGACTAACTGCGATTATGGTAACCCCTTCTATGAATGAAGGCTTTTGTTAAACAGTGAACTAATTCCAGTTGAAGTTGATAATGAATAACGTTTAGCTATAAAAGTCACGAGTATATAGGATAAGAAATACTTAAATAATTTTGCAAACCTTTCGAATCTTCGAATGGTTCTAGTGCACAGAGCTTATGAGCCCTCAATCTATATTATAATTAAGACCATATTATTTATTTAACTAATGGATAAACACATTACCGAAATGCGTCCTTGTTCTCAAGTTATTGATATCTTTAATTAGAACATGTCTAGCCTTTGTCGCCAATCGACGAGATCCTAAGTGGCGTCCTGAGTCTATTGAGTCTATTGTCAATATGTACTTGGAGAACACAGTCTTATTAGTATGTATTCAAAGATATTGGATGCTTAATTAAGTACTATGTTTATCAGAGGAACTGGCGGTGAGGACCGACTTTTTAAGTCAGTATACATATTATGTGTGTGTGTCAGGTACCTAATAAGAATTGATGAGAAGTTTATCATATTTTGTTTAAAGATTAAACTTTGCTCGATAGTATATATGTGGTGATAATTTTTGATCTATGAGACTGTAGTAATCAAAAATCAATGAAATATAAAACTTATAGAGACAATAACATATTATATGACTAAAGAGATAATACTATTATTCGTCACCCAATTTCTAAAAATAACCATAACACAACTGTTATGCTATAAATATAAACTAATAGACTACGAACATAATACAACTACATATTTTAATTTACAAAGAAAAACAAGATCACAAAAAACATTATTAAGTCCAGGTAAACAACTAGAGAAGCTAAATAACGTTGAGACAAAGCGATTTTTTAATTAAACTAGAATAAACTTCGTTGGTGTAAAGCTTTCATCACTATTTATTAGAAAAAAAGGCGACACGATATTTGAAATGAAGTTAGCAGTTCTGTAGTCAAAGCATTTATTTTATTAAGAGACGGTAAACAAGCAGTTTGGAATGGTAAAAACAGATTTATTATTATCCGTCTGATATTTTAGACTAAATAACTCGTTCTAAAAGCTAGAGATCTACATTCAAGACTACAAGCCAGTAGGCTTCATTAGTTTAAATATTATGGTAAGAAATAAACGTATTGAAATAAACGTACGCATTGATAATATTATTATCAAATTCACTAGTCTGAAAATGTCCAGATACAAGCCGATACAGGAAAAATTACCCAAAAAGTATATTTTACATAATTGTCGCGCATGACAGTCTGGTTAAAGATCGCCATTAGTTCAATGATTACTGCCCACTCCTAGGTTACAGTTTTAGGACAAACCTGAGTCCACCTAGTAGGCTTATAAGTAACAAATTTATATGACTGTAAACTAAAATAAAATAAAATCCCTAAAAAGTAAAAAACCTGGTATTTATTTACCTTAATACACAACCACTTGACGAACGAAGCATATAGGTTAGATTAGAAGTAGCTGGATATTTGACATATCCAGATACTAAAAGCTACATGTCCTAATGCATATTGCATATAATATCCATTTGACTCGTATCATAACCGTTTCCAGTGCTTTTTTTTTTTTTTTTTTTTTTAGGGTGGAAAATCATCCAATGACTTCTCCCGCCTTGGGCGAGGCGAGAGGGAGTGTCAGACTCTTACTGACTAAAAACCACCCCGTTCCTACTCCTGCCCGTCGAGCCGGAGCCCCGGTAAACCCGCTAGGTTGTCCGCAGCTCCGGATTAGGCATCAGCCCTACTGGGCCCCATCTGTGGTGGTCTGATGGCTCTTTGAGGCGCGCGCAGAACGCGACGCGCCGCACGCACGGGTCTGGTTCTGGTCGGGCGGCGAGCTACCCTTGCTCGTCGTCCGCAGACCCGCACTTACGGTGGCCGGAGATCGTCGCGCGATCCCCGACGCCCGGAGTGTCTCTCGCGACGGCTGGGGCGTGAAGAGGTTCTTTCTCTCACGCGCCCCGCCTCCTCCTTAGCTAGCATGACTGCTTCGCAGAAGGAGGAGACGGCATCCCAGTCCCCCTCGCTCCGCACCATGGCTTGTATCAGTGCCGGACGCGAGAGGGCGCCGTCGCCGACCACATCCCTGAGGATACGGCGGTGCTCAGCCCACGCAGGGCAGACCGCAAGCGTATGTTCCACCGTGTCCTCCGGGCGGTCTTCGCAGTGATGACACCCGGGCGTTTCCTCCCGCCCAATCAGAAACAGGAACCTACCGAAGCTTCCATGTCCGGTAAGCACCTGCGTCAGGCGGTAGGTGAGGACGCCGTGGCGCCTCTCTAGCCACTCCTCAAAGAGGGGACTTACCGCTGCAATGACAGCGAGCCCAGCCCTCGGTTGCGACAGTCGCTGTTGCCATTCCGCCATGAGATCGCGCCGGAGCTCGTCCCGCCACGCACTAATCTGGCGCGGCAGTGGAGTTTCGCCCCGGCGACGCGCGTCGGCGCGCAAACAGAAGACGCGCGCAAGCACTTTCGCCTCCAAATCCCACGGCGGTAATCCGGCAAGGAGGTTCGCCGCCTCTCCGGAGATCGTGCGATATCCGCGGATCACCCGGATGGCCATGACCCTCTGGGACGTGAGCAGCGCCCGAGCTGGCCGCCGCATCAGGTTCGGCGCCCACACAGGGGCGCCGTAGAGGGCCATGGACCGCACGATCCCCGCGTACAACCTCCGGCAGGAGGCATTTGGCCCCCAGAGGTTGGGCAGGAGCCGCTTAAGTGCAGCCCCCGTCCGTTCCAACTTAGGAGCCAAACGTCGAAAATGCTCCACGAAGTTCCATCGACTGTCGAGGACGAGTCCTAGGTACTTCATCGTCGTCTCGACGCCGATGGTAACCCCTCCTGCCGTTATTTGGGACCCATCCGGAGGTGGCGCGTTCCCGCGGCCATGAAAACACATGGCCTCGGACTTGTGGAGCGCCACCTCGAGTCCCAATTGCCGGATCCTTGCAACAACTGTCGCAACCGCTCTCGCCATTAAATTGGCCGCCGCCTGGTGCGACCTCCCGTGCGCTAGCACCAGCGTGTCGTCGGCGTAACAGACTACGCTGACGCCGTTCGGGAGGTCGGTGCGCAGCACCCAGTCGTAACCAATGTTCCACAGGAGCGGCCCCAAAACCGAACCCTGTGGAACACCGCGCGACATCTCTCGCCGGTTCCACTCACCTTGGTGACCGGGGTAGGTGACAAACCTATCCATCAGGTAGGCCTCGATAACACGACGGAGATAGGTAGGCACCCGGTGGTACCGGAGTGCCTCCAGTATGCAGCTCCAAGGTAGTGAGTTGAAAGCGTTGGCGATGTCCAGAGACACCGCCACAACGACCTTACCCCTGGAAACTGCATTCCCCGTCGTGAGGTCTCTTACGCGCATGATGGCGTCCACCGTGGAGCGCCCTCTACGGAAGCCGAACTGGCCATCCGCGAGGTCCGGCCCAAATCCAGACAGGTGCGCGACGAGGCGGTTCGAAATTATCCTTTCGAAGACTTTTCCCACCTCGTCGAGCAGCACAATGGGCCGGTACGCGGACGGGGAGTCCGCAGGGCGCCCCGGCTTCTTCACGAGGACCAGTTTTCCCGTCTTCCACTGAAGCGGGAACTGGCCCCTCTCCAAGCATGCGCTGTAGAGACCTATTAATCGAGGCCCGAGAGCCTCCGAGGCCAGGACCCACGCCTTGCCATGTAGGCCATCGGGTCCTGGGGCGGTGTTCTTGGCGCCCATCCGGCGCACCGCCGCTCTCAGTTCTGCCTCGGTCACCTCCGGAACGGTGTCGTCGTCATCGTCGCTGTGGCCCGCATTGGGCACCGCAGGGGGCGGAGTCATGAATGGAGGGTGAAACCCCTCCGAAGTCGGGGAACAAGGCGCCAATTACCTCCTCCACAACTTCTGGCCGGAGACTCTGAGTCAGCGGGGGAGCCCAGGTGCGGAGCTTATCGCGCACCATCCGGTAGGGGCGCCCCCATGGATCTCTGTTCAGAGTCTCCAGCATCTCTCGGCGGGCTTCCTCCTTAGCCCGCCAAATTTCCGCTTTAAGGGCGGCCTTTGCCGCCTTGTACCCCTCGTACAACTCCGCCTCTCTGACCTCCGCATCTGAAGGACGGATACGGAGCCTGCGGTGCCTGGTGTACCGGCGTCGCGCAGCAACGCAAGCACTGCGCATAGCAGCCAACTCCTGCGACCACCAGTACACCTGGCGCTTGCGCTGACCTGGACGGACCCGGGGCATCGCCACGTCACATATTCTGGACATGGCGTCCTGGAGCCATCTTGCTTCCTCGTCGATGTCGGCAGGCCTGTCCGGTGGTATCACCCAGGCCTGCACGATTGCGGCTTCCAGGAAAAGCTCCCGGTCCAGCTGTCTCAGCGCCCAACGCGGGCCACATGGGGCCTGTCTGACTGGCGGGTCCGCGGACTCGGCGGAGACGTCAAACCGGATGTACCGGTGGTCCGAGAACGTCTCCACCTCCTCCATAACGCGCCAGTCAACGACACGAGGTGACAGAGCGGGGCTGGCGAACGATATGTCCACCACCGATTCGCCCTGCATCCGCACGCACGTGGGGACAGAACCCCGGTTCAGGACGACTAGGCCTGTCTCCAGGGCCCAGTCTTCCACCATCCTACCCCGAACGTCAGTGAGCCGGGAACCCCAAGCCAAGTTTTTGGCATTGAAGTCCCCGAGGACAAGTACGGGGAGGGAACGGAACCCGACGACGACGGCGACCAACTCCCTCAGGGAGTTGTGGAACTCGGCGAGAGTTCGGTTCGGAGAGAAATACACGCCCACCACAGCGATCTCTCCGAACCGTGCTGCGACACAACCCCGGCCTCTCTGAGCGCTCTCGAGAGTCGGGGTACCGGCGGCGGCCGACGAGATGATGGTCACCGAGCCGTCCAAGTCCGCAACCCAGTGATCCCTGGGCGGGACGAAATACGGCTCGGAGACCACAGCGACATTTATTGACCACTGCGCCATGCTCTGGAGTAGAAGGTCCTGAGCAGCGGCGCAGTGGTTGATATTTGCCTGGAGGAGGCGGAATGGAGTCATCACTGGCACTCCATCACGACCTCCTCCCTGGCGGCATTACGGCCGGCGGTGGCTGCGGCGGTGGTAGCAGTGGCGACTGCGGCGGCGGCGGCGGAAACGACGGGGGCGGCGGAGGGCCTACCCTTACCCCTGGGTTTGGTAGGGGGGGAGCAGGCCTTGCTCCCGACCCGGTGATTGGCCGGCTTGCCGGCCGCTGCACATGCGTCGCAGTGCAGCGGGGCGGTGCACGTACCGGCCTTGTGACCGGGCTGACCGCAGCGGAAGCAGCGGTCGCTGCGGTCAACCTCCGAGGTGCATTTAACGCTCACGTGGTGGCCCACGTGGCAGCGGTAGCACCTCAGAGGCCGGACCTCGAGCAGCTTGACCTGCGCCGAGACCCACCCCACCAGGAGCCTTCTGCCCTCCTTAATCTTTTTGGCCGCTGTCACGGGGCAGCTTACCACCACCGTGCGCAGCCCCGAGTTGTCCGGACGGATGGTGCCTGTTTTGACTTGGTCAACAGGGCACCCTCCCGTCCTGGCGACAGCGGCCACCACTTCATGCTCCGTCACGGAGTCGTCCAGGCCCAATATTCGCAGGTCTAGGCACTTGGTGGGCCTGGACACGCGAGCCTCGTCCGCACCGAGACACGCCCTAATCCTTTCGGCTAGAGCGTCAGCGGTTGGACCTCTGGTCGCGCCGGGGACCTCAAGTAGACGGGCTCCTGTTGCCGTCACCTTCATCGCGAACCCGTCAGGGGCCCCGAACTCCGCGGGAGTCACCGCCCCCTTTAATTTGGCGAGGACGTCGCCATACGTCACGCCTCTCTGGACCGCATCGGGCTGTAGCGTTATAACTACAGCCGCGGTCTTAGGGGCGAGAAGCAAGGCCGCAGCGCGCTTTTCTCTGCGCTGCTGCTGCCGCCGCTGCCGCTGCTCTTTCTTGCGGCGCTTCCTTGCTTCTTTGGCGACCCTCCTCGCCTCGCCTACTACTTGCCACTCACTACCCCTTGCTGTTGGGGTAGGCACGCCTGTGGCTGGGGCTATCTGCTGAGCCGCTGCGCCCTTCTCCTTTTTTGCGTCCCGCTGATGCATCCGTCGTCTGGACAGCTGGGCCCTGCGTCGGAGGGGGCGCTGGGGCCCTCGCTGGAAGAGCCGCTCTTGTTCTAGCCGGCGGTTGAGCGCCGCAGCCAGTCTGCCCTGAAGAGGACGACGGCCTAGCTGCAACCGCCGCGTACGTGCTCGAGGCCGCTAGAGGGGGCGGAGGAGCCTGCTTTCCAGCACGTCATAGCGCTGCTGGAAAGCAGTCATCTCCCTGCGCAACAGCCCGAGCACATCGGGCTCCGCCTGAGGTTGCGCTGGAGGTTGGAGTTGGCTTCTACGGCAAGCGGCAAGCTCAGCCTTGGTGGACCGAAGCTCGGCCTCCAGAGCGGCATTCGAGACCGACAGGCGAGCCAGCTCTCGCCGCATTTCGGCCAACTCCTGATGGACTTTTCCCGCTGAGGGAATTCTGCATACATCGAAGGCCGCCGCCATAATTTCGGCCTCCACCAACTTTAACTGAGCGGCTCTCGCGGACTGGGTTTTCTTCCCCGCTACCAGCCGGAGCCCCTCCCTGACGGCTTGGCGAAGCGTCTCAGAAAGGCGCGCACCTTTTGACCCCTCCACGTCCAAAACCTCCATCACGGAGGAGTCTGACTGAGCTGCACTTTTCAGGGTGCTATCCGCCGCAGCCGGACACTCAGCCGGCTTGGACCGGGCAGTGGCTGCCCGCCTCTTGGCCTTCCCCTGCCTCCACCCCGCACAGCCGTAGGGATTTTAGGGGGGGCCGGGCCCTCCAGCGCGTTGGAGGACGAGGACAGACCCAGACCTTCTTCCATCCTGGGGCGTTTAAACGTTGACCTCGTCTGGCGCTTTAAAATCACGCTCACGCCAGACACGGATGAGGAGTCGGACTCCGAGTCCGATCCCTTCCGACTTGGGACCCGTGTGTGGGACTTGCCGGACGAGTCCAGCGCCTCCCCACGGGCACCAGAGCCACTCGGGCCCTCCGCTAAAACAACTGCAGACGAGCTAAACTCGCCTACCTTCTCCTCCTCTGGTGGTTTTTTTGTTAAATTATTTTCTGTTTGCATATAGTTCCCACGAGTGTGGGGGAAATATTCAGTCCACCCAGGCAGTGCCCCCTGTACCTGGGTAAGTGTATATTTGTAACCCAACTAGAGGGTCCACCGGTCCCCTAGCTGGGGGTGCGCTCGAGACTGACACTACTCCTCAGCCACGCATACCCTCGCCGCGCACCAGAACTTGGTATTGGAGGAATTTTTTATAGAGGTTAACTTCCTCGCGGTCCGGGCGATCAAGCCAAGACCCTCGTCCCGTTCAGAGTCATAAAACATGACTATGACCTCTTCCCGGATTACGATGTCAACGGTTGCAATCGAGGACAACTTGTGCCCCGATGCTGCTCGTTGGCAGGGTGAGTGCACAACGAGCACCGTCCTTGCCTCTCCGCCACGCTCTCTGCTAAATTCAGAGAGACGGGCGGAGTGACGCCCCTCGGAGGCGCAGGCCATGTGACAGCACAAAGCCTGCCGCCCCCAGGACCCATCTCGGGTTCTTCCGCCTCGTCCAAAAGTTCGCTACAGGCAATAGCCTCTCCAACCCTATCACCCCCGTTAGGGGGACTATTGCCTGTACCCAGGGTGCACCACGGGGAGGTCTTCTGGCACCGCACCCCCGTTTCCAGTGCTGCCGTAATGATATTGGATATAACCTAGCCAGTATTACATAGTTGGTGACTTTCAATTCTAACCAGTTCCATCGTTATTATATCGTTGGTCTTGGGCAAATTGAAGTAGTAAATGTTATTTTCATTTTTATAGTCGAATGCTAAAACAGTTTTAGTGGGTAAGTAAATAAATATTTGTACATCTTTGAATATACTTCTGTTTTTAAGCTCTAAAGTTAGTTTTATTTTGTTCTCGTTACGTGAAAATGTATATCGACGGCGAAGCACCAATAACAGCTAACTGACTTAATCCAAATTAATACAAATTAATAATTCCGTTTAGTTTCTTGCGTTTTCATAAATTACTTAATATTTCGATTATTTTCGAAAAAAGATCAGTTATAAAGTATGGGTACTTCGCCGTCTATATGTCATCCGAACAAAACCAGAATCATACCTAATTTTCTTCTTCCGAGTAAGTAATCAAATGCCTGAATAAAAACTAAAACATAATGATCAAAAATTACACTCAGCTTTCATTGAAACAGCAATACTTGGACATTATGTAAATGCGTATCAATCATTCTGCATAATTTAAGCAAAGCAATTTGGTAAGGGGTTACACAATATCTCCACTTATCACGCAGAAGTTGAGGCCATAATGGTTCTACAGTAACATATGAACTACTAGAGAATGTAGCCTTGAGCTCTAATATCGCCCAATTTCACCCCCGGCGGTGATGGGCCTATTTCGAGTGCGGTTCCGAAGTCATGACCGATTTGCATAAAACCTTGCAAACAAAATATAGATCAGGTCAATAACATCTATTTTTAGTGGGAAAAAATAGTGATTCATGTTATGAACATTTTGGCATATTTTTGTTTACTGTGTCTGAACGCAATCTTCTAAACAATGACGATGAAGAAAGAACTGACCGACAGATGAGAAACAACATCCTTTAAATCTTTGTGTTTTAACTGTAATCTTGATATTGATTGCCTAACATGACAATTATCACAATAATAAAGTAAAAGTTAATTTGTTTGGATATTTAGATGTTTATCCGTCAATCACGCTGAAACTACTGAATGGATTTTGATGAAATTTGGTATACAGACAGAGTATGACTGATTTAGATGATAGGACTTTTTATCCCACGGCAACATGGGCGACGCCACACGCAAAAGTTAGTAACAAATAAATTAATTTTAAAGAGAAAGGCTTTTGTTCAGTCTGATACTGGTGATGATGGATCTAATGCAATAATTATGACGAGTATAATTTCAGATGCTGGATTCTTGTAAAGAAGAAACATACACATTTAGCAAGTGAAACAGTCAATAGAGTGAAATTGTGCCAAATAACTGCCACACTCAGAGACATTTCATAAAACTATTCCTCAGTAACGATTTTCTTCCGAAAATAATGGATAAGGACTTAGTTAAGTAAGCATTACATGATTCTGAGTACGGCGGTAAGATTTGAAATTGACTATATCAAGTCTACTAGTACAAGACAAGTCACTGTTAATAAGAAAACGGCAAATATTTTCAAAGTGAACTCAACAGCTGAAATAATAATTAAAGCAACAAAGTGGGTGAATTTTACGATGAATATAAATTCTAAAAGGCGGATGACAGTAACTTACTCTCCCCCCTCCACTCTCCCGCTGTCGTAGTGAAAAACTACTGACGACGGAGTCACTTTAAGTGGCTTTAGTCTACTATGTTGTTGAAATGAGTGGCTTGAAACTACCACATTGTAAAATTATGACTTTATTGATGAAAGAGTTTTTAGTGTCAAAACTTCGATTAGTTCATAAAATTACTATGTGAACTCAGTTTTTGGTCTTTATTCACATCAACAGCCTATATGTGGCTGCTGCTGACCAAAAACCTCTTTTCGCACGAAGCAGGTCTGAGCATTAATCACCACGATTGCTCAATGGCTCATAATCTTTATTAATTGTAGAGCTTTATTTTATAATTTTTTTGTTACTTATAGAATAGAACACAAACCTGTATCAATTACCTACGTGCTTTCATTTAATAATTCAAAAGTTAACATTATCAAATAAATCTACTAAATGACTAATGTCAGCAAAACACATACTGGACTCAAGAACGAAAAACAAAAAAAAATTCTCGACACCTCTCTATTTCTTTTACTCCAATTAAAACGGTCCTTGTACTCAGAAAAAGAACCAAAAATAAACTTATACCGGTAACTTATACACAGGATGTGTTTATTAGTAACAGCGGAAAAGCAAACTAACCTGAGCTTCCTTTACTTTTAACAACGCTCAATAATTACTTTAACACTGTGATAGTCGATATTATATTACTTTACAACGTTAAATGCAATTTCCTTACTTTACACCCTGTTTAGTTCAAGTAGTTCGGGAGATACTAGAGAAATTATTTAGCAAAATTGCATTAAAGCTTTGAATAAGCGTGTTGCTTGTTCTGTTAAATTCTAAACGCTTTATCGGCGTGTAAAGATGGAGACTTAGGTCCTGTCAAGGAGTTTTTTATTTTATATTTTTGTTCTAGGGTGTATTCTTATTTTTCCATTTCTATTGAAGTCTTTGCCATTTGATCTACTCTCTTTTCTGGCGAAAACTTGAAAACACTGCCAAAGTAGTCTAAGTAGTGCATTATCTGCTAAAAACTGTGTCAGTTACTGAATCAATGTACAAGGATATTCACCACATGCTGCCCCAAATGTAAATCTCAATAGATTCCCAATAAAACGAATGTATTTGTTAAAAATACACTTACACAACACTTAACAATTTTATTCAAAATAAATCGCGTTTCACGTTTTGTCCTGATATTTCAAAATCAATATCGGCCATTAGTGAAAGCACTGAGCTATGAACAGAATTATACCTACATACGTACACAATCACATAAAAATAAATTCAGGAAAAACGTTCTGATATACACGTAAAAAACAAAAGAATAAAATAGAAAGGTAAAAAAGTGTGGGCGATATATCGTAAATCCATTAAAATTTATTGCTCAAATTAGGATCATAAGTCACAATGTAACTAAGTGGTCATAGAAACCGCTTTGCACGCGTCAGCTACTATACGTGCGTATGTCGTCGCGTCTTCGGATCGTTAACAAATTCAAAATCCACGACCTGGCAGCAAAGTACTTCATTAACATTTTTAAAGAAACAATATTTAATATGATTTATCTCTCAGTTCTCTATTTCGCAACAGTGACATTATTCTTCAAAGAAAATTAATATAAAAAAATAATGAGCCACATTGTTCGTCGACTTTAACTATCTACCTTTATTTTACAAGAAGATTTTATTATCCTAGGAAAAAAGCACTTGAACATGAATCATTGAAAATGAATTCTCTTTTTGCATTATCCGGCACATAAAGCGATAAATGTCGGCATCTGTTTGTTAAAAATATATGATATTATCCATTTTCAGCGAAGCTCAATTTGTTTGTTCACTTTAAAAGTTTATTGATGAAATGTTTGCATAAATGAATGAACAAACCCATTATACTAATTGAAAAAATTCAGCGTCCGAAAATATTTTATGATAAAGTTCTTACTATCTTTTAACAGCATAGAATTTTGCTTTTAGGTATTTCAAAAGCATGAACAGTTAGTTTAGTGACGAAATACATTATGTTTTGCGTCTTTCGTGAGCCATTAGGCCTTCATCAAGACACCGTCTTCTCCCAACGGCATAATAGGATTGTTCGTATTAGATACAGTTCCCGGTTGACTATTACAGTTAAATGGAATAATGATGAAGCTACCGATTATCTACCCCAAGACAAAGGTCTATTAGATACTGACTTGGGAGATAGGATTACGAATATATTTTGGGTAAAATTTTGATACTACGAAATAACACAGCTCGCAAATGCCTATTGCATTTATTTTTCAATCAATGTTCCATATGATAATTTAATTGTTTCATCAGGTGTTGTCTATTATACGGACCTTGTGGAGTCTAGAACGAATTTCCGTGCGTTTAGGCGTTTTTGCCATACCTATTATTGGAAGCAAGTATAACAGCTCACACATAGGACCCACTTAGTTTTAAGTCAAATTTCCGTGGTGCTTGGCGACTGGGCTTCTCCCAGTTGTGGAGTCTCTTTGTGCCTTAAGGCTTAAGTCATTCTGTCTCCTGCATTAAATTCACCGAGGGAAGTGGAAACTATCGTTTTCTTTTCTTCTCCTCTAATAATATCTTCTGATTTATTTCGTTGCGGGATCCAAGACAGTCATTCATGTCCCTGGGACGCGCCGGACTTCAATGTTCCGGTGTTTTCATGGTTGTATCTACTGTAGATCCTGGCTTACAGGAGTTGCAGCGGTATGGGAGGTTGTGGCGGGCTTGTCCCAATTAAAAAAAAAAAAAAAAAAAAAAAAAAAAAAAATCAATTATCCATTCCTTTATGAGCATAAATTAAATACATAGCTAGTAATATAGTAGGCACCTTAGTAATAGAAAATTAAATCAACTCCGTTTGTACAGACCAACGAATCAAAGGTAATCCAATCCAATCCACAAGTTTTTACATCACCTAAATACAGCGTAACAGTTGTCTATCATCCACAACAGAAGTTAGTTGTAAGAGTAAATAGTTGGAATCGGATTATTATGTAGTTTGCAAGCGGTGAGCAAGCCGCCACTACTTACAAACTTCCACTGGCAACTTGTGCCACGTGGCGTCAAGAAATATCGACACGTTTTCTTGGTAAAGATGGCAATACACAGTATTACTTGCTTATTTTACTTTTAAGTATTTGTATGAATACTTTTTCTGTTAGCATCATAATGTTTATCTCGATGATAGATGAGTGTTTATAGCAAAATTAATCGCCAATTTGTTTTTATGGGCGGCCAACGATAATTCGAATCTTTTAATGGTGAACAATCGACGCAGTCCATGGACACCTGCAACACTGGAGCAGATACAAGTACGTGCTAGTTTTGTTTTCTTTGTCCTATGCTTTAAATAATGATAAAATTCTCCATTCAAATCCATTCCATCAAAAGATTCATCTTCTTACAAGTCCAAACTAAGCTTCGTTTTCAATTAATCATGCAAGTTTGTCTAGTTAGGTCCGTGTATAGCCGCCTTAATAGTGAAGGCCTTGTCTTTCACAGGTGAATAGACTCTCACCATCAATGCCTAGAATATAATGTCGAAAGGTGAATAGAGTGATATAGTGTTGACCTACTACAATCAGTAAAGTGCTTAGTCTACATAATAGATACGTTTGGAAAGGAATTCATTTGATTGATAGTAATTTCTACATGATTATGCTAAAGTACGTAGTTTATTTTTAGCCATTTCCACAATTTGTTGAATACAGGTGTTCTATCTAGTTTTATACAATACTAAAATCCATGCTGCACATCTAAACCACAAACGCTTGCTCATCGAAAGCAACAAAGATTAAACTTTCAGATTGCTATGCACGTGTGAGTTTTCTACTTCAAGTAAACCCTGCAGAGAATAAGCCCCAATACCGATACCGATGCAACGGATATTATATTTAAATGAGATAGAAATACAGTATAAGTTTGCGTATCCTACACGTGGGAAAGATCAAAGTATGTTCTCCACTAGCGTGTATCCGCAATACAGAATATCAGGAATACTTTTTACTGCTACAATTCGAAGGAGATATAAAGGAAATGAGCACTGAGCGGTGTCTCGATGTTCGTGGATCTAAGTTGTCAAAATGCCAATAAAACGTTTTATGAGAGTCGGTTAAACACAGGAATGAGACACGACGGTGGACGGAATGACAGTGATATTAAAAAATTAAAGCAGCGAAAAGAATTTATTTCATGTCATTTTTTTACTTCTTGGGATAAACAAAATTAGTGTACATTTTTAATTTATTCACAGTACCCAGTGTTTCCAGAAATGTATTTTTCTCGTTTAGTCCCTAATCAGAATATGACAAACGTCAGTTAAAGCAGATGTAAAATAATTTTTCATTGATTTAGGTGCTCATGCACATAAATGCGTACACAAGGTGGGCTTAATGACGTAGTCATTTTCTACCAGACAAACCTTTCCAATTATATAAAAAAAAAAACTCTTTTGTACTTATTAACACATTGACTGCCCACAGAAATCAGTTGAAGGCAAATCCTCTGCTAGCGACGGTCACTTTTGTCTCCCATGGCGTTTAATGTATTAAGTACAACTTAAATTACAAAACCAAAATCAATACGAAAACCAAGCTTACAAACCAACCTATACAATTTCAATTCGGTTTTAATAACAGACGTAGTGTGCGTATTAATTAATGTCGTTGAAAGCCACATAGTAATACATAGTCATTATATTCTAATATTGACATGAATTTATAGTCGAACAATCGCGTTCATACGTACTTTATACTAATGAAAAGCTGGTTCGGAGCATCGGATCGCATTGTTGACTGCTCTCTCGTACGCTCATCTCTTTGTTAGTCCGGCCACAATACAGTGGTACATTTCACCAGTGATTGCAAACACGTTGCAAATGTCAGTCCACGTCTACCATAAAGCAATTTCCTAGCATCCATCTAAATGGAACGCTCAAAGAACCGGCAACTTTCAATATACGCGAAGTGAATAACAACCAATCTGATACAGTCAACATTTTTACTGTCCAATCAGGATTTGGAATTTAATTTTTAATATTCTCCCAGCCAATAGAAAGCAGATAAAATATCTATGGTCCTGTTTATGACCCATATCCGTACCGGGGAGATTAAATTTTAATACACCCTTAAAACGATATTAAATTTCAACTTGAACTTTTTCCTCGTCGTTTAAAGTTATTGCAACATACTCGTGAACGTAACTCTTTTCACATTTTCGCCTGTTTTAGTATGTAGCGGAACTAAATAATGTGATCAAAATTCATTGCGTATGCAATATAAACTATCGATCTATTCTTACAAAATATTTTTAGATTCTGTCCTGTAGATACGTTTATGTCTTTTTTGTTTTATATGTATGAGCCAGTAAAGTACGAGCCAGACACATTCCCTAATCTTTCTCTAGCTAGACGCTTTCCCTCCGGCAAAAAGGTGTATCAAAGTGATACTGTCCTATTTTGGAATATTCAATGTATTCGGGGATTCAATTCTCACGTTGTAAAAGTAGATTTTTTCCCTAAGAAAATTCTGGCAGACTGGAAATTTGTAATGTCCCGTAAATAACTAAAGGTCCGTCCCAAATTAAAAAGGTCCATACAACGTGTTTATTGAACCGAAAGTGTAAATAGGAATACCCTTTCCTAGCCCTTGTGGAAGGTTTAGGAGCATACGGTACTATATTTTGTATTATCGATTTACCTTAATATCCACTGTGACTTAAAATACTTTTGTATGGAGGACTTTGCTATGATTAATGACGCACACAAACATTTCAAGCTGCACTATAATCTAGAATTCTCTCCATAAACGTCAGTACCAACTTACCTACTATGTACATTTAATGAATTTTGTATCTTATACGCATATTTATAGAGTCGAAATCCTTATTACAATATTTTAGGTTAATCTACTAAATGAAATATTAAAAAAAATATGACTCTCATAATCCACAAGAAAATAAAACTCGTGGCACAAATATAGTTCCCAACTTGACGCCGTACCGTACCTTTCTCATCTTGCACTATAAATCTTGAAGGTAAGTAGGCCACAGGTAAGCGGAACTCCGCTCTAAACTTAGTTAATGCAAAATTGTGTAACAAAGATCATTTAAGTTGAACCTTATGACACTTTGTAAGTGGAAAATAATGTTGGGGAAATCCCATTAAATGGATCTCTCTGTACGGGACTACGGGATTTGCACAAATCGTTCCATTTTGTTACGTAAGCGGATTTTGAATTCAAAATACTAATTCCACTCATCATATTTTTAGTGTGTTAAATGTTCAATGTGAATAGAATATGTTTAAAAACAGATTTTAGTAATAAGTTTAATGACGTTTCAAACTTACACAACTCACTAACTGAAAACTTAAAACTTACTTTTTATGGGACTCAAGAACCATTTATACTACTTCGCACATACGAACACGAAGCGTATTCAGAATCACTCTTGGATCTAGTATCAAGATGAGTATAAACAAACAATTAGTAATACCAAAATGAATGTTAAACAGAAAAAAAAATGTCACAGATAGCACAGATTGGAGTTTTATCTCGACGGTTTATATTTCTAAATACCGCACTTAATCCTCATTTATCAGATAATCTCTTTAAACAGGTTTTGCTGAACTGTCCATCTGAAATTTGTTTGTCAGTTTGTACAACGTTTCTGATTTTTTAATTACGGAAACTTTGCAGGTAAAGTAATCATTAACTTTAATATTTTCAGGTTCATAGTAAAATAAACATAGAACTGGTGTGTACGTGTTCTTTTTTTTTTAATGAAAACATTAATATATCAACCCATCATTACCTATTAATCTGTTACTGGACAATGACCTACTCGACATTTTTGGCTACATAATTAGTAATAATTACATATTTTGTACTTATATGACTGGTAAATACTCTCTTGGCTTATTAATAAGAATTTTACAGCTCATAAACAAATACTTGAATACAATGCGTTAGGCATTGTTAGGTACTCAAGAAACTCAGTCAAATTACCATTACAATATTTCATGCTAAAGATAGTTTCAGTAACTTTCTAATAGACAGCTACAAATACTTGACAAACATTGTAATGAAAAACATTTTAAAACCATTACAATATTTAATTCTTAATAGTTTCAGTAATTTCTCACAGGCATACACATACATAGTAATGAAAAACATTTTCAAATTAAAATAAAAAAATTGAAACTGTCATTACGTGTCACATTCTTTTAATATGCCACTCAAAGTAATTTCCAAATTACATAGCTGCCAATCACATCAATATAATTTACTTTAGAAAAACCTGACATGTAAAACTAATACATAAGAGAACACACTTCAATTACTGTCCGAGTGGAGAATACATACATAATCATGAGCCTAAGTGTTTCTTAGACGCGACTAAATCGTTTGAAAGTGCTCAATGGCCTGTGATAAAGAGCTCCCTTTAGATATGGTACGATAATCTTCTAATACCTTTTTTACCTAGAGTTTTCTATGACTTCTTTTAACTTTAACTTTATGTTACTATGTAAAAATGGCTTTGGAATATATTTGGTTGGTCTACTTAATTGGTTGACTACAGTGTACGAAATAACTTAAATGGGACTTTGTCAGCACAGCAGCACATAAAACATTATTTGATGGGTACATAATAGTCTAGAGTCGAAGTCTGGCCTTCTTATTTCTTTTTAGGTACAGATGGAATTCAAAGTAGCCTATCTTCTAGCCAAGCTAATCTCCCGTTCTTTTACAAAACACATAATGGGAAAGTTAACCTAATAAATATTATGTGATAATTATGTAGCTAAAAATAGATAATAATGAATCCGAGAGCTACATTTAAGAATTCTCATTTCCAATAATTCTTTCTCCCGTCACCGGATCCTCCGACTTTTCTTTGAAACAAAATCGACTTTGTTACCAAAGAAGCGTCAAAGGATCTTTGTCAAGTCAGACTACATAGTTCCGATCTCGTAAGAGAGATTAAAAAAAAGAAATACCTCATAAAGTTCTCTCAATCGTATTAAACAACTTAATCCGATATGAAAATTCTATTTTCGAAAAACTGACTCAATATTTATTCCGTCATATTACTTTATGACGATTTGTATGTCTAGATAAAATCTATCATCGAAAAATAGACCTTAAAGACTTAATATTCTTTGGCGAATAAATAAAACTTTATAAAATATTTCACATGTGTGTCTAGTAGAGATACATAAAAGGCTTCAACGTCTCACTTAGTCGTTATCACTTCATTCAAACCGAATGAACAAGGGGATATTCTTATACAAGTTGTGTCGAGAAATATAAGCTTTTTACTTATAATATTCCACGAAATACCTAACACATTACTAAGTACCTTTTTAACGGAAAAATCTGAACTCGTTATATTTTGTGATTCTCCACAGAACTTGAGATTATCAAAATCTTAATGGAAAAAGTTGGAATTGATCGTATCATTGTTCACTTCTAACTTTTATCACAGTCATTGTTATCATTGGTAAATTGTAGCATGTTTCAAAGTCCAATTGTTAGACCCTAAGATAAGGCACTACATTTATAAACGTATGTGGGTAAATCCCTAGAATTACTTTCAGAGCCTAAGATTTAGAAATAAATGCCTCTAACAGATAAAACTGATTTACAATGAGACCTAGTATCTAGACATTTAGCTTTTAAGAGTAGGTACAACTAGTTATTTAAGAAACTTATTTAGTTTTAGAGCTACACCGTTTTTATTACAGTTTAATTTAGTTCAAAACGTACTAAAACTACATTTTATTTATTGCCTCAAAGTGAAGAAATACGACATAACATTTCGGAAAGTTTCAATGCCATAAATCGGGATAATGCGTGAATATCTAAATCGGTGATAATAAAAGGAATATATTTTAATATTGTCAGTGGGAGGAAAATGGCGTCCAATTCGAATCGTTGTGGTTTAGCACATCGTAAATCTGCCGAACAAGGGATACCAAGTACGGCTATTAGCCTGAAAACTCGTCTATTAAACGTTATACGATTTATTATAGACTCCTTGGGTACCTCGTTAGTCTTCACGCAGTTTACAAACGCATCGATAACGTCCGAAATTAGGTGGTTACCTAAAACATACTTCGTACATGACAGAATTTATCCATTAAGATAAATCCTTTTCGTGGAAACATTCAAGCTAATATTATAATAAAGGGATTCTGGAAATTTCTTGTTTAAGATAAAATGGTGTGGAGGCCCTGATGTCTTTCTCTGGTGTGTGTGTCTAACTAAATGATAATGGCATCATTTCTTTTGTTGTTTATCCCTTTTTCGTTAATTAACTGTTACGTCCAGTACATACGAGTCTGACTTAAACAACAAACATGTTTACTATCATTATCTACCGTAGTACGTATGTGTTAAGAGTTATTTTTGATCTAGCCTAGTTTTGATGGCAATAGATGCGCGATGACGTAGATAGTTGCCTAATGCACTTAGTGAATACTGAATGGTGTCGCTCTTTGATTTTCGGTAGGAATAAATATTTGTGTAATCGACAGAGTGATCTGTGTTTGGTTATTGGTATATACGGCTTGTTTGTAAACTAAACCATGCAATAGTAGGGACTAACAAATGCGTAATGTAATGTAAAATATTTCTAAACAAAGTAAAGCATTCAAAGCTTCTCCAACACAAATGTCCAATGAATATCTCATTGTTCTCCACTGATTCCCAAAATAACAAAAATATCACATTCTCCTTAATAAACATGACACGTACCAGTCTCCCTATTTTACCGTGTTTTATTATAATTCGATTACCTTTGAACACCTGCAGCGCGGCAAGACATTCATCTCACGTCCGCCTCCAAGTAATTACTTCGAACATTATACTTTGGAAACTCACAAATAACTTGGATCCAGTAGCGGATACTTCGATCTTTTCAAACATATTTCCTTGACCGTCGCATTGTGTTTTCCTCAATATTCACGTTTGCGTAGGCAAGAAATGTCAACTTTAAATTGGGTTTCGCCAGCGATCCATCAAGGATATCCAAGTCATAAATTGTATTTTAGCTATCTCGACATGGTAATGGGAATTTGGTACAGACCTACGATCACATAATTCACGCGAGGGGGCCGAACTCGGTTGAATGTTATAAGAATATAATTGAATGTCCCCCGAACAGTTTCACGCGCTTTCAATTCTGAACAGCCGTAATCTGGATCGTGATGAATAATGCTTTCGTCTAGTGTCCGCTAGTTGAATGCTGACTCGGAAAGTAATCAATCACATTTGATCATGTTACCACGTGACGGACGGTTTGTTGCTTTTCGTAGTACAATTTGGTGGATGTCTTACAATATTTATTGGGAGAAGGAAAAACTTCAGTGAGGTGATGAGACTCTTCTTGTAACTTTTGATACAAATTTCATCACAAATTCGAATGTTGTTTTCTACTCAATAATAGAATTATTGAGTGATCAGTACAATAGAAGTTTAGTACAGCGGAGAACAATGTTATATTCATATTAAATTAATACAAATTATCTCAATATAATATTTAACATAAATAGAAACTACCAATATACCTATCTTACAAGCAAAAATATTCCAAATGAGATTTAGGAATAATCTAACAAAGAAAACCTTACCAGGCAAGATCCAATAAACGTCCAAAACTCGGGATCGTTTCATTGAGGAAGATCCTACTTCAGTTGATAGGAAAAAGGTATGTGACAGTCAATTAAATACACACAAACAGTAGATAGCTGAACCTTCGGGATATAAGATCCTTTTGTATCCTCCGAAGTAGGTACGGTACGTAGGTAATTTGTTTTCAAACTACAGTACAACTTCGTTTTTATACAGAAAGTTTTTCAACTAGGGAACGAAGCGAAGTTTATGAACGTTCGGTTTCATATTTGCAAAATAAATGACGTTGTGCTTGAAGGATTTTTTGCTTTGGTTTTCAATTGTTTTGAATTGCATGTTGTACAGTACATGTTGTTTCTTTTAGACGTGGTTTTGTTAGCAGTGCTAGGAGTAGCCCAAAATGTATATTGCTAAATGAAGCTTTAGACGTGGAAAAAGCTATGTTCAGAGTAAACATAAATAGAATAGTGGTGATAATCAAAAAGATATAAAGGAAAAGTCTTTTAATTTCTGAATAACTTATTAATAGAGAAGACATTTATACAAAACAAAATATTGAGATACTCCGTGCACGTAATATGCTTTCAAAATACTAAAAAGTAACCCTCTCGTAGATATTAAAATTATAGATTTTTATGCAATACAATTTTCTTCTATACATTACGTCGATGGCTCCAAAGCATTAGTTTGATTACAATATTGCATATCGATTCTTTCGGTTAGTTTATTCAAAATCCAGCCAATATCAAACCTATTTAAATTGAATTTCACTCTCGAAATTGCAATTTTGTATTCAATAGCCACTTCATTAGAGTCCTAA
Source organism: Spodoptera frugiperda (assembly GCF_023101765.2). Lineage (NCBI taxonomy): Eukaryota > Metazoa > Arthropoda > Insecta > Lepidoptera > Noctuidae > Spodoptera > Spodoptera frugiperda. The sequence goes on along the minus strand of NC_064231.1, from coordinate 8,360,695 downwards.
TTCATTTGAAGGTAATAAACAATGGCTTAGAAACAAAACTTCATTGTAATAACCTTTAAAATGTAGAATGGGGAAGGGATGCAAACAAGTATCCCCAAATAAGTTGACTGACAGGGGATTATAATTTTAGCCAGTCATGACAGATTAATGGGCGTTTGGAATTATTTTACTGACGACATGATATTATGTAGGTGTTCGAAGAATAGGGAACATGGAAACTACCTGTATGGTTAATGTAAAATTTAGGTCGTTTATTTAGTACCAGTTTCTATATACACAAAAATAATTGTGCCCATGTTTGTTTTACGGCTGTTTGTTAATAATGTATTATCCGCGTGGACTCTATTAAAATTTAGTCTTGTTTAGACATTTTAAATAATTTTCATCTTCACTGTCTCTCCGTCTATACAAAACGCTAACTACAATTTTGTTGAATCACCTTCTCTTGTTAATTCAAGCGTCTATACAATATAGATAATTTTATATAGAAGTAATATAATAGACAACTCCTTAATAATATAGAAAATAACGTACACCTTTGTCGTTGATTTTTGATTAATAGTTCGATGAAAATTGTTATCTGAAGGACAAAAATTGTTTTGTAGTCATTCAAAAGAACAATCTTTTAAGAAATCGTTAAGCTTTAGATCAGAAAACCAATGAATGTTTAAGTGTGATATTGTAGTGTAACTAATATAATTATTCTTCGTCATTTATTTGTTAAATTACTTAAACTGTTATCAATATTCCTGAAGGCATCACTAATTAATTTAGGAATATAGATATTTCAGATAACTTTTACTTACTTTATTAAATTGAACTACAGATTTTGTAAAATCAGTGAACATTTTTCGAATACCGTAGTAAAAACGCAAAGGCGGTGTCAGGGCCCTACGTCCTAATTTTAATAAATAATTAAATTAATTCAGACAAGATATTCGTTAAGCTTCATTAAAGAATCTAAAATAATGAAGGCAAGCTTATTCATTGAATTTTCATTCTCATGTTTTTGTCATCGTTGTTCGTATAAATTAACAAATGTTCTGACAGAAAAACACAAGGAACGTTCAAGTTTCCCTCATTTACACACGGTAATTTACATATTTCTCATTTGCTTGGAAAGTATTTATACTTAGGTACATTATGATGAACAAACATGAAATAATTACGTGGTACTTTGCATGTTTATTAAATAACAGATACATTATACACTCGATTGTAGCGTTGACAGGCGAGAAGTCTCATATCTTGAGCTCCGTTGCGGCTAAACTAAATATGAAATCATATTCTTGCCCCACATCGGCATCGCTTCGGGAAGCGGAGTCTAGTCGTAGGTACACAACTATACGTTCATATTATAGTTACATACGTTCTAAAATCGTATATTATGATGCTGTTCCAATGACCGTATAACAAAAATATTCATTTTTGATATATCAAAAATATAGTTACGTTTTTGCACGTGATTCGATTCGAATTTATTTATAAAACAACATTTACGGGCAAACTTTTTAGAAATGGCATTTTTACAACATTTCAATCATTGAAAAGGATCATACAACAGTTAAACATTTCAACAAAACTGAACTAGTTTCGACCGCCTGCTTTTAACACCTTGTGCCATTTCTACTTTTAATTCTAGATACTCGTTAAAACAAGATTTATGTTGACATTTCGTAAATACAGTTCGCATCACTCTGTTCCATTATAGATCGTATTGATAGCAATCCACGAGTCGGATAATTGCGACTGTTACCGAGCCCTCTCTACATTCACAATGTTATTTAACCGACACAAATTACACGCTACGATTGATGCCGAGATCCAAATTGTCCGAACACATTTAATATAGCAAACGTTTGTCATCGACTTCATGTTTTATTTTGACAGTATACAATTCAACATACACGACTGGCCACGCTAATTTTAACTACAAATACAGTTTATATTTAAAACTGCAAAATAGTCTATTTTTATTTCAGTAGCAGCGGTAGTCCGTTGTGGCAACTCAGTGATGTTTTGTATACGCTTGTGAGATACATACATATGTATATACTTATTATGTAGATGTGTATCTCGTGTTCGCTGGCGCTCTGGAAGCTAACTGAGCCCGTCGAGGAAATGTGGAGATTCATCCACTCGATACGCTAAGAGTACTCCGATACCTACATATTATGCAGTTCCCCACAAACCCTTTGAAATGCTGCCGCATCCGTTCCCGCGCTCACGACGTGCGTTTCATTAAAAAGCGAGTGACTTCGAGAAAAAGAACAAAAGACCGCTAGAAAAAGCATCGTTCGCTTCATGAAATATTAAAAAATAGGCACGTACATTTGTTTTGTTTCCGACCGCGACCGTTCTTTTTATAGCAGACTCCATTAAGTTATTAGCTGGGACACTACACGGCCAGTATAATGAGGAGAAAAATCTTTTCTTTTAATATTAAACAGAGGGCACTGGCAGCATTTAACATGAATTTTAATAAGCACTTTTCGAAATGAAACCTTCTGAGTAGCAATTTCCTAGCGGAGTGTATGGGGGTGACATCATTAGTCACGCCTCCGACACCTAATGAACTATCATTCACAAATGAAAGTGCTCTGTTATTTTTATAGAACCTTCTTTTCGCGGAAACTTCACCCTATTCTCAAGAAGAGTTGTTTTCCTTATAAACATATTTGTTAACATGGAGTGTAAGTGAAACCGATATTACGTAAAATATATTCGAGAATCAGAATAGGAGGAAGTTTGGGACGTCGCATGTCAGATGCAACACGAGACTTTTCCGAGTAATTTTCTGTGACAGCGACCGCAAACGGGTCTCCGAGGACTGCGAGGAGGATAAGGGTGCGGGTAGGATGTCTCCGGTCATTCATATAGCATGCAAGCCGCTTTGAGCAGCAGCCTGCAGCGGAAACCTGCGGCGGTGTGCCGGTATTAAGGAAGTCTTTCATGTCGCTTTCATAGCTCGCCGGTTGAACATAACGACAGTCGACTGACGATGTTTGGCTTTTTCCTTTGAAGTAAATCTTCTACATAAGTTTTGAATTTTCTGTTGAAATCGTGTAGGAACCACAAGAATAAAATAACATCATACACAACATAACTCGCGTTGAAGTTTACTTTTTTTTAAATTCTCAGTTTTTAACGCTGAACTTAAGTTTCGATGCAATCAATTTGCGACTATTACCAATCTAGCCGTCGCCGATCCGTCAAGCGAAATTCGCTTAAAAATCAAACGGTTACAAGCAATTTATCGAGCACCGGGAGGAGCGATCCCCAAATTGAGTTTCATCGCTACAAAAACGAAGTTGAAATATGCAGTCGATTAAAACGACCTCGAAAACAAAAACGAACGGTTTAAAATGTAGCTATCCGCTCACCTCTACAGGGAGCATGGTTTAGTCTCGCTGTACTGATATAATATTGTCATTGAGATACAATGGTTTTGATAGCTATACGTCAGTCACGAATGAGTTTAGTTACATCAATTCTCCTTTGGTCTAGTTGTAACCGGTACAGTGTTGAATTTGGGGTTCTCCCACTTTTTTAATTATGTCTGGAGTTTAAACGAGACCTCTGTGTTTATTCGAACGAAGTTCCTTATCGCGCGGTACACTGGGTAAGGGGACCGAGGGAGCGTCACGAAAATTCTTCACGTTCTAAAATTTTATAATTCGAAAAGTAATTATGACGGCCATATTTACTTGCTTTTTAGAGAGGCAAGAAATGTGATCCGATTATATTGGTACTGAGAATAAATGATTAAATGTATAATTAAGTTGATACTTATAATAATTAAAAATAAAATAAAATGTTTATAATCATAACTTAAAAAAAAACCTTGATTATAATTTTATTAGCATTCGTTCACTTATTTCATTTATCATTTAACTCCTAAATATTATTAATTTATTTAATTATACCTCCTATAATACTTATTTCAAAACGAAAGGAACTTCGTTCCAATCGGGTGTCCCACATGTGACACCTTACTTTCATATTTTATTTTTAGTCTATCAAAATATTATTATGTTCGTAGATTTTTAAATTTATCCTCGTAATAACAAATCTGTCTAGACTGATGCATTTCAAGCTAGATTTTACTCTACAAATATTTATTTAGCCAATGGGACTTCAGTCTTGTAAACACATTTATCAATTTCTAAATTGTTTAAAGACAGCCACTGGCGACTTGTTTATTTTCTAAAGCCATTAAAGTGCAAATAAAATATGTCATAACTTTCAATTTGCGTTCTGTTTTAATGTGTGAAATCCACATAGCTTTGGTCTCCGTTTTCTGGACTGGCTTAATGATAATGTGGGAAGATGTTCCGAAGAAGTTTATTATACCATGTGTTCTAGATGAAATTGAATTAGAAAATTATTTTTGAGTTTATTCTTGTAATGTCTCTTACTATGTTGATTTTAGAAGCTTGACTTCAATTTGTCTTTTATCGATACGTATGATTGACGTGGTCTACTTTCATAGATAAAACTATACAACACTAATCTCAAATGTGAAGAGTAAAATTAAAATTATGAATTAATTAAGTGAATTCAACAGCAGCAGCATTTCAAACGACGCAAAAATACAGTCTTTGTGATAATGAAACAGTTTTAGCAGGTTTTTCCTAATATTACTTGTGAAGATTGATGACTACGAATGAAGCGAAAGAGGTATGCCAGGATCGAAGCATTTGGCATTCCATTATCTCCCCCCATCCTTACAGGACGTGACAATATGCACGTCACTTACATACGAATATCAATCATTGTGTATCATAATTATCATCTCTCATATTTGCTACCAAAGATTGATCTAACCCTTAACATGACGAAAAAAAAAATCTACGCATATTTGCGTTCAAAAATTACGTTTACCAGATAATATAATATGAAGTGAGGTACCGGATGCGTATTCGATATTGTATTCGAATAAAATGGGGGCATACGTTCGCGTATCGAGTGACATAGTGAATCAATCACCTGTGGACTCGATCAATCATTGAAGCATATATGAGCGGGGACGGATTGACAGGACCACCTGCTAATACACTTCTTTTCAGAGTGTATTCTATTTCATTAGGTTAAGAGAAGACAGGAGAAAAATGGTTACCATGTAAGCGGAAAATTGCAGGAATTCATTTCATTTACGCTGCAGTGTGTCCTCGCATTTCTTTTCGTTCAGTTTTCTTGTAATTTTGTTTCTAGTGAATAGATTAGATCTTATGGCACAAATTATAGTGATACACACTATTAAATTATAGGATATGTTACGGCTAGCATTAAATACGTTTTCAAAATGTCAAAAGTAGTTTTCTCAACATCTCCATTGTTACCGGTGCATGTGATAATTAATACTAGTAAAATATGTTTTAAATACGTTGTATTTAAGTATAAAATTTATTATTCACTGACACGAAGGTAGCGTTATTTGCCTGTGGACTTGGCGGTTGTGCCAAAATCCGATTATTATCGTACCTGCAATTGCAAAACATTTTTATGTTGAAATTTTCCCGTGAATGTGTAATTTAAATTTAAACCTTCTATGTGAATCTGTGGAGTAAGCGTTGTTTGAAAAATAAAACAAGAAAGAGAGCAGATTTAGATTTAAAACATACATAGGTTCCTCTGATATACGATGAAGGTAAGCATGCCGATGAAAAATGGACTTACAATTTTATATTATAAGTTTGAAATTGAACAGTCCACCTTGAACTAGCGTGGTGATTAATGTTCATTTCCTTGAAGACGCTTTTACCTCGTGGTGAGACATTTGCAGCATGATTGTGATGATGACGGAGATGATATTCTTTTGTCTTTTTTGAAATCAGTATTATATTATGGCGCTTTAAGGTGAGCGTCCACAGACCCGCATCGATCGGATCGCATCAAACGGATTCATTTTTCAGACTGCATCCAATGTATCGACAGCGATCGGATTGCTAACATGAGTATCAGCAATCGGATTGCCGTTACCGATTTTTGCATCGGCATTCCGTATAACGTCATCAGCACGTCGATGAGCGGTCCGTACGGTGCGGATCAGTGGACGCTGTTATATGAGTTTTTATACAAGACAAACTAAAATCCGTTGCGTGCGATCCGTACGATGCGTGTTACAATTATACTTCGTTAGCTTTACTATCAAAATATTTACTATTTACACACATCTAACTTTGGCATCGATATTTGCGGTAGGTATCTAGCATTCACGCTTTGTGAGTATTTCGACGTGTAAGCTTGGATATCTCATACACGTGTCAGTTATTACTTCCGAAACCCAACTGTAGATATTGGAATACAACAAAGTTGTTTCACTAGATATCTGAATTAATATTACTGTTCATAGCAATTTCACAGTACAAGACTGTTCCTAGAAATCCATAAGGTCAATTTCGTGCAAATTATAACGGCGTCAAAATAATTTTCACAGAAAACATTGTTAATACAAAACAGTAATTCAATGAGAAGCCCGTTGAAAAGTATAGGAATGATAAATTACATACTCGTATATGTATAATGTCAGACTTAGCCCAAGGATTACATAGCGATACCAACATGACATTTGTTCGCACATGGGCCCAACCCTTGGGGAAAAAAAGCACTTTGATAGATCTGTTGGCTACTAATAAAATAGAAGTTAAAAGCAAAGTGTTGTCCAACATTGCCGTCTTCGGTTGTTTTCCAATACGAAATTGATGGTATAATGGATTAGAATGGGACGGCCACAAGCCGGCCTGTGTCCCAATAAAATCGGAGGTAAACTCAATTTACTAATAAAATTTCGATACTTTTTCGGTATAGGTAATTCGTTTAGCGTTAACATAGATTATTTTATAAATAATAATGTTGAATGATTGAATTTTTGTCGGGTTTAATTTTGGTTTGTTTTGCTGAACAAATATTTTATGTACTATTTTTTATGGAATCGTCTGATAAATAAGCTGATAGCAAGTAATCATCTGCACATCCGCAATGCCAAGGAAATTACAAATTCGTTTACAATTTTGGCAATTGACGTAAATGATTTTTGTAATACCTATACAATAACAACTTGTCATCATTTATCGAATCATCGCATTACTAATTGAATTTGTTTAAACAAGATAAGGAAAATTCAATAGTTAGATAGACAGACAGATAGCAAAATTAAACGCATTGTACATCAAGAGATAATTTAATTGTTTATGAATGTAGCTGTCAATTTTTGTTCCAGAAATATTCACTGTTTATTGTTATTAAATACGATATTATGCAAAATAATTGTATTAAAATAATATTACATTGCTACATATTATATTTGGGTCGTCCGTTCAATAATGCACACAGTTTCCATTTCACGTGTTAATTACGCATGGGTTGCCCAATAAATTGAATTCAGTAACAAAATTAATATTTAACGCTTGAAATTCATCAACCACTAAAGTTTGTTTGGTAATGAATATTTTTGCTATCGCACTTTTCTATTTTTTGCCTTCGACTGAGTAAAGAAAACAAAGGTAGTATTTTTCTTTCAAGAAACCCAAGCAATCTGTTTGAAACACTTGAAAAGGGTTGAAAGGATTTCTGCTAATATTTGGATATAATTTCAAATTCAATACTTCGTCTATTTTCAGGTAATTTGGGTTTGTTTGACAGTATATAAAGAAATAAATTTTGCGTCACCGTGTGTGGTTTGTTCTTGTTTGTTTCGGGTATTCAGTAACATAACACAATATCAGCATAACGCTTAAAAATGTGCAGTTAAATATTATGTGCAAGTTGAACACAAATGAAGATAAACTTATTTTGCTAAACCTGCAAGTACCTATTGAAAATTGTCTAATAATTATATAGATGTATTATAAGATTGAAAGATTTTTTATCAGTGCAGAAGATTAAGAAAAAGAATATGAGTTACCCTATCACATTATTTTATAATAGTTTCTTTAGTTCATGGTTCGTATTTTATGATCTCGGTTCCATATAATTTCACAACGTTTTTAAACTTTACAAAAAGGAGAAGTTAAGCTCTGAAGCTGGAACAATATTGTTGTAAAAAATGTGAAACTTTTGTCTCTCGACCGTCGCCGACGACGACAAGACGAGAATTTTTCATACTTTTTAACTAACTCGATGGAACGTGTACATAAATTTTACAACTAAAATAATAAAGAAAATGTAATAAAAGTTGTTTTAAAATTCATGATCTTAGGATTCATAAAACGTGTTATATATTTCACTGTATTCACTAGGAGATAGTGCTGGTAATTATTATGCGCGTCATACGTTTACCCACAGTTTGCTCAAGAATTAAATTACCCACTATAAACATGACCATTATTTATAAACAGAAATCTTCTTGAATGAATAAAATATAAAAAATTAAAGATCAAATATATAAATTAATTATTATGTTATCGGTTTACTCACGTAACTGTTTGACGAGGAATAGCAGCATGACAACCGCCGCGTCATGTATCGCTGAATGCGGCTCATGAATATGAGCCTCTAGCATGGCTTGAAACTAGTCGAGTTGCTCGTCAAACAGATACGTGAGTAAGCCTATAACATAATAATTAATATAGCATGTCTTACGACAGTTATAATAAAAAGATAGAGTACATAATATTTTCAACAGACTGATAAATATAAACAGGACCCTAATATCGAGAATTTCTCAATATCGAGGAAAATATCAAATAAATAAGTTTTTTCGTGAAACCTCACAGCTGAAAGTAAAAATATTTAACGAGTTTTATTAAAGGAAAACCCCAAGGGACATGAGAATTCCATAATCGGTGAAGGTTAATATTTAAAAATATGTACATCTTTTTATTGCAGAGATAATTTTATGCTGTTTAGAGACATTGGAATGAATTGCATGTGACCAACTAACTATTACTAAAGGAAAATAACTTAATTACCTCTTATTTTGTCTAATATTTGCTTCAGAAAAATATAGCAAAAACACTGCACGCTGCATACAAACTATTCTATTAATATTTACGTTGAAAGAACACAACACGAGTTATTTCATACAAACTGCAACATCGTGACGGCGAGAACCGAGTGGTTAGACACTAAACAACCTAGTACTTTGACCCAGCAAATGTTTGCAGTAATAATGATTTTCAAACAAACGAAACGACTGACTTAGCACAGCATCTGAAAGTGACGTGTTAATGTTACATTAGTTACACACGAGTTCTGCAAGACCCTCTACTTTAAGGTTTAGGTTCCTACATACTTTGCTGTATAGCTAAGTTAAAGTTCTGGCTCAGAGACATCAAGTGAAATTATTGAGAAATGGTGCTTATATTCTAACCTACAAAGTCCAAAATCCTAGTGTGGATTTTTTAAATCAAGCGTCAGCTGGATACTACACATATGAGACATACTAATTTACTTAGGTTATATATCTCACCCATGTAACTGATTAATGATGTTACACAACCAGTTTCAACCACGCCAGGAGCCTATAATCATAGGCAGCATGCGTTATGAAAGTAGCTAGTAGTAGTAGTTAGTCTACTACAATCTAATTACCATACTTGTGCTATATATTTTTTTGCCTTATTATCTACTTGAGTACTTAGATAAATAGATATTGTTTTCTTTTTACCATCACAATCTTAGGCACAATGAATCTCGTGAGATTTTCCCTACTGATTATCCACAAGGCAATTATAAGTTGGTTCATAATTAATTTGAAATGAGTTACGTGAGGTACGTCATTACCATCAGCGTTGTTTTGTTTAATGACGGAATAATTGTTTAATTTAGAGCACAGGGCTCGGGATGTCGACGTATTATTTACTCATTGATGTCCCAAAGGAGGCTTAAGTACTAAAGACATTTGTGGTAACTTAGGCCCAGTGCACACCGACGGAGATGCGGCGAAGATACCGAGAATAAATCAATGTAAAATAAACCTAACTACTATGGCATACAGATGAAAACGGAATGCGAAAGATGCGCTGGTACTTATGCGTTGGGTCTTAGGACAAGTAAACCGATGATAATTTGTTTCGACTGGTAACTATGGCAACGTAAACGAAATATAAAAGGTTTACTCACCGAAGTGACAGTTTTTGTAATATGATTTATTATAATAACTCGTATGTGTAAAAAATCGTCTTGAACATTGTATGAATGAAATATATGGTCACATTTATACGCATCAATGTGCCGATGTTCGTCTTTATATATTTTTTATTAATGGGTATTACATAAAAGAGCACAAAAAGCTAGTCGTCAAGTACGTAAATATATTTTGTATGCTTTTATTTGTTGACTCTATACACAATACTTAATGAAGGTGATTCTTACGTGTATACATGAGTTATTTGAAATAGGAAAATGTTATGTAAAGTAAAACGTTTACTTTAATATAAAAATATGAGTTGAAAGATAAAATATGCAGTAGGTGTTTAGGTAATATTTTATATCAATTTTAAGAAAAAATCGTTAAATAACATTGTATTAGATAAAATGTAGAATAATGAAAAAAGAACACGTTTTATATAAAGCAGCAAGAGGTTACGTAGCATACCAGTATATGAACAAATTATAAAAATATTTATGACGCACAGGGTAAAAGGTACCTGAAAAACTGTAACGATGAATTATATCCTAACTTATAAAATATATAAGGATCAACATGCTGAGCAGAAAGGGATATAATTTAAAAAAGTAAAAAATATTATTTAATACAAATCACTCAACATATTAATTAAACTTTGAATGAAACATTAAAAATTATATTATTTTTATTTATTCACTTAAACAGATGGATTAAGATTCGAAGAGTAAAACGTCACATACCTTAATCTGATTGCACCACATGAAATAGAAAAAAAACAATGTAATTAAAAAGAAAACAATTGATATATTCACTATCTATAGATTAAATAAAACATTGGCTGAAAAGAAAATTTTTGAAAAAGAACAAATTCAAGAGAAGTAATCGTTTACCTACTACAAACATATTTTTTTAACTATTTAGCTAGCAAACTCTATGAAGTTATTAATGTTATAAACACTTAGGACTTTACAATTCTCTAATACTTGTATATTAATACTATTATGTACCTACTTGAATATCACGTTTAATGGCTTTAATGTTCTACGGAGGCAATAAAGTATATTTTACGAGCTTACGTTTAATAAACAATCCGGCATCATTAACTTAACTGACTACTTTAAATATTTATAAACAATTTACTTACGTAAAGTACTTCGTAAGTCACGAGTATTTAGGTATGCACGAAGTGTAAGTTACGAGAAATTTCATCGTAATTGTTCAGTAATAGCATGCGAAGATACCTCGATATATCAAAGAATAGATTTTCAACTTTATTTAACATCGATACAGTTGAAATTTCGATAGCGATTTGATATAAATATCGTAGAAGGTGGATCTTTACTGGGTACTAGTTTAATTAGAACTCACCGGACATTAGCTAGGGTATGACGTCGGCTCTTGAGGTATCGGCCATGGTACTTCTGCAGCTCGCCGATGCTGCCTTGCTCGGCCTGCATCCTGGCGGGCGCTGGTTGCGGCGCAGGCGCCGCGTCCTCGCCGGCCTGCGCGGGCGACGGCGACGCGCTGGCTGCTCCGGAGCCACGCTTACGTGCTTTATTGGACTTCCTAGCCGCCGCCGATATACATATCTTTACAGAGGAAGGGCTGCCAAAACTTCGCTTCTTCCCCGAACTTCTCGACGAGGTGTAAGCGGTATCAGTACTACTTCTCGTACTCTTGTAGGAAGGTGTGATCGTCAAGTCAGTGGCGTCTTCGAGAGGCCAATCAGAATCGTCCTCTTCTTCGATCCCCGGTAGCGGAGACTGTTGACCGATAGGACGCGGTGAGCTTATTACAGGCTCTGGGGCGACTGCAAACAAGTAATAAAGGCTCTAAACAAACAGTGCGAGCAAAGTCGAACGTATTAACTGTACAGGCAGAAGCCTGCTTTCGCTCAAGGAAAATTTGCTGAAAGACTTCCGACGTCAAATTAATTGACAAGGTTGGGCTGTTGTCTAACTCCTTGATTGTCTAATTTCCCTAATTTGTTTGCTATTACCTGAGGCTGTAACAGGCTGTGTAATGATAGGTAACATTTAGTAAGTAGCTTCACCAGATGGAAACTCTATTCAGGCAAAATACCTTGTACAAGTTCTACGTAAAAATGAACCTTATATTGAAAGTTACACTGTCGACAATAATTAATCTCCAATATTAGTCATCAGTACTTTGAAATGGGTATTAAAGAGTTATTAAACGCGTATATTGAAATTATGTATTCATCAAGCGTAGTTTTACGCCTTGGGGCTCTGTTTTAACGAGTAATTTCCAGCTCCCTAGAGAAATTGAGTTCAAGCTTTGATCGGAATATAAAATAGGATTTTTTACTTATCAATGATTTTGTAATAAGATTTATAGAATTAAGGAGCCAGGTATCAACATGGATTGAGAAAATCAATATGGCTCGGATAAATATTCAAGGGGCGGCGATCAACATAATTTATTATGCTAATTTTGACTGGGACTGAAAAACATGCGCCCAGACACTGGCTGCGGGAATTATGGACAGTAAATAATTATACTTGTTTACAGATTTCAGAGACTTCTGAATAAAATTATTATATCAACGCAATTAATCTTCTAAAGAAATTTATAGTTACAATGCATGTATAACAAGAGACCAGTAATTAAATTATGAATAAACTATTATGAGACTTACATAACCTAGAATCGATCCAAAAACAGTAAAATTAAAGTAGCAAAGTTAAATTGCCATATGATTTATTCTCAAGGGCCGCAAAATGTACGTTTCGTACAACAAAATTGAGGCGAGCATTAAATATTTAATGTCATACAGGTGTCTATTCTCTGTGCTACGAGGTCACCTATGGACACGAATTTATTTGGCGTGTACATCGGCACCGGCTTGATAAGCCGGAGGGGTGTTGTTTACTGTGGTGTGGTGTATGTAACATTCAACTAAGTTAATCGGCCGAGAAATTAGAGGTTGAGCGGAGCAACGCTGTGGCCAGTGATACAACGTTTAATTATTCAACACTAAGCCTTTGTGAATCGATCGTCTAACATCCTTCCACTTTAAAGTCACTCTTGCTACCTCAGCTCTGTCTCGACTCGTGAAACAAATTATGAACATCGATTTCCAATGAAATGTTCTCAAATTCCTTAAAACCTTCTCGTATTTTCGAAACTTAAAATAAGTACATCACAAAAGCCTGTAATTTTATAACGAGTAACGGGGTGTTCGGATCTTGTAATGAGCCAAAATGAAGAAGCCAATATCGTATTTTTAGTCTCTAAAACATCATCGGAACTTTGACCTACATTTTAAGCAAAATCAATATTAGGGTCCCGTGCAAGAGAAATGGACATGTACCGAGTATTCGCAAGTTTGCAAGTGTGGACCGAATGCATTAAAAGTCAAACATGTTCAACTTTAAACCATGTTGACAGTTTAACCCACAAATGCGATTTCTCTCTCGCTGAATAGGTGGGCACTTTCAAATTTAATCAAACTGACTTCTCCGGTTAACTACGGGTTATCGTTTAATAGCATTGCTGTAACGGGAGTTTAACTAGATTGTGTCAACCGGCTAATAGAACGAAGGATATTGGATTGAGAAACTAAACATAACGCTGTTAGGGTTGATTGTGATTAACGAGCTTTTCTGCGTAGAACTAGTGGGCATCGTAATGAAATAATGGGTATTACGATATAATAGCTCAGGCCATTATTGCTGCGGAACCGTTTATAACAGTAGGTGGCAAAGGCCATTATTCTTTGTGAGTTTTTGTCGAATAAATAATGAAGCCGAATTTAAATGTTTCTATACTATGAAGACTTGGTCGGTGGTAGACGATTGTACTGAATAAGCGGTTATTTGCTTTTTAAATTGGAGTTAATTAAAAATAAATATCGGTAATGGTTTAGCCGGCACAGCTGTTCTGGTACTAGGCATAGATACGTACATTACATAACGTGACTTTTAGTGGCGAAAACTCGGCTTAATTTAAAGTCAACAAAAGGGGGTCGCGGCGGCGGCGTCTGCAATCGATCCACCTCCCGCCAATGTTTGTGTAGCTAAATGCGACCACTCCCGCCCATCATTATGTTAACTTGCATAGCCCCATAGTATAACTCCATGTCTTCGTAGCTTCGTAGGTCGTAGCACGTAGCCCGTGCAACATTAGGTTCACCCACAATGTAAACTCCGTTTAATTGACGATCAAACTAGTAACTAATTGGCAGGTGTAAAGTGTGAGACTATTAAGCACTCACTTTGCGGAAATATAGGAGAAGTTATTTGAACAAGTTCTACAAGTACAGCTATGAACACATTGCTTGAAACTGTTTTGTGTTCTTTCTTTTACAAATATAACTCGGATCAATAAAACAGCTTTAAGTGTGTAAATCGATAAACGAAATTTTCCACGTGAGCTGAACAATTATATGAACGATTTAAATTTTTATTACGGAATAGAGAACTTCATTATGTTGCTCGTAAAATCGGAATAAAGTTCACTACGGTTATTTATAGAGGAAGAAGTGATAAAAAACACTCCATTCGGGAATAGGTGTCAATACCATTTAAGGTGCATAGAAATCTACTGCCCCATATAAAGTCTTGTATTAATTATACTAACAAGTTTTAGGGCGTGCTTGAAACAGCCAAGACCTTTTTGTTCTAAGTTAATTATCGAGTAACCTTTAACTTGGCCGAGTAATTTAATGTCGTTTAACAAACTTCGACACTCGATTCCTGTGCCAACAAGACGAAACTAACTTCGGACTTATAACTATTGGATTCAGGAATACTTTTAACGAGAAATGAAATTGCACTGCGTCCTTTGTATTCCAAACTCCATTTATCTCAAATGAATGTAATGAAAATCTATTGATGAATCGATGTTGAGAGTAAATAAACTTCCCTCGAGACATTTAATAATAATAGGAAGCGTTCTTTTGTAAGAGCTTATTGTTCTGCGGTGATTGATTGATAATATTCTTATTGTAAAAACTGAACATTATGGAAACTTCCTCAAGACAATTTGGGAAAAAAATGGAAGCGAGAACAAGGAAGACTTCAAAGATTTTCATTTCTTATTATATAAGTGAAAATGGGAGTCAAATTGTATCAAAAGATAAAAGAGCAACTCGCGCAAGAGTTCATCTTTGTACTGGAAAAGATTATTAAAAATAAGTCGGTATGTGACTAGAATGAGCGCGGAGGAAGCCAAAGAAATATGAGCATCGTAGTTCACTTTCACGTGTCGCTTTTCCTGTTCAATGTGTTGTTTCTGTCTACTCTCTCGGGAAAATGGCGTGAGTTTGTCTATATAACACTAGCTGTTTGTTTGTAAACAAAGCTTACACGATATCCCGGTAAAAGACACTATGATATTATAATGCAAAAATAATATAAAATGCAGTACAAGGAAAATGGGAAAACAATTTTCCACGAAGTTTGGAAGATTCGCTTACTGTTCACTAACATAGAATGGGGAAGTAACGAGTCTGAATCCGTTTGGGATGCAAATTCTCCAAAACATACGAGTTAAGTTGGGAAAACATAATGTAACAGCTGGTGCCAAGAGCTTGTCCCTACAAGATTTGATTTCCTGTAAAATGTTCCAAAGAACTCGTTAAAACCGTTTGTCTATTGTAATATCTCATACTAATGATCAAAATTAATAACTATTAATATGATCACCGAGACGAATGATATAAATACTTAATCCTGACTGAAAACAATTATAATTTGTAGTTATTTATTGTATGTCATTAGTCTGGTCAAAATATATATGATTGACAAATGTTTGTTAAGACAAACACACGTGAATGTGTGTTATGGATGTTCTAAATTATGTTCATCTTTAGTTGAATGTCAATGTTATATTTGAGAACTACCGAAATTGTATATATTACATTCAAATTAAATGAAGAAAAAATAATTGCTAAGTATCTATAAACGTCATAATGACTACCTACTTGACATGTGTAAAATAAACGTAACCTATCTATAAATGCAACATGCATTTCCTATAAATTCCATTCACCAAACAATACTAGATACTTTAAACCTTATAAATATTTCAATAAGTCTCATAATAGTTAGTCATAAATATACTTATTGTACTGCATGATATCGTCGTAAAATATCATAAATATGATATTTGCGATGTTGCAACATTATTTAAATAGCCTTAGCTACTCATAAATGTAATCTGAATGTCAATAGTCACTTGTTAGATAATAATTGTATAGTGAAGAATATAATAGATACCGGTATGAGTTGCACCTCTCTTGAAAACTTAACAATGTAGAAACATCTGTTTATAAATTCTAATGTTATTGTTACCGCGTAGATACTGATGACTAATATTTTGAAGATATCGATAATAATATTTCAAAGCTTCAATAGAACTGTCTTCAACACTAAGCATTTTTCCTTTGAAGCTGATTTAGCATATTTTGCTCTCTAAAATCCTACAATAAACCCTTTTTGCCTCAACCATTTTCGTAAAGGGTTTGGGAAATCGGTGCCTCCATGAAATCTAACGAATCACGGGCGATATTTCTGAATAATATGGCAATTTGACCGTACCAGAAGTCCAATTGCATATGAGTTTGTCGATTGGGACTTGAAGTGTCGTCCTCGGGAATATTGAGAACCTTTGCATTTTGGTCTGAAGTTTTCAATGGCTGAAAATGTTACCTTTTATCTATATAATATTTTGTGAATTGGAATCAGTTCTAAATGTTACTTGAAGTGCTGATAAAAAGAAAATGGTTCGCATTATTTCCAAGGACGAAACATAAGTGACAATAGAATAATGAAAGCAGGGCTTACCATATTCATCGTGGGATAGTTGCGGGCTGCCCTCCCGCAGGGCATAGTCGGCGTCGTCGACGGGCGCCGCCGCGCGCGCCCCGCACCAGGGCACGCAGCAACGGAACACCCCGCCTCCGACCACCTTGGAGCCGTGCGCGCCCCTGAGCCAACGCGCCTGCGCCGCTCCACGCACACACAAACACTACACACACATGCGCACGCACACGATATCACCATACGTCACTCCACTGTATTATAACCCCGACACGTCACTGAACAGTTCCTAACTTCTTACCAACTATGTTTTGGCACTTTTTATAAGAATATAAGAATAACGATTTGTTAGAAAGATCTAGTTCAGTCTTGAGAGTTGGCTTAGAAGTTAAGATAAGTTAAGGTATCGATATGTCAGTCGACTTATATGAACGCTTATTATCGGGATACTCAGGAGGAAAACTTTGACGGAAAGGGGAGGGCGAAGGGAAAACAAATATGTATGTCCAGTAATATTATGTTCGCTTTTTGTCTTTTACTCCGTTTATATTTATTATCTGGGCATCATCGTAGTTTCGTAAGTAAGAATACAAATATAATAAATTCACTTTAACCCATTTCTGATTTATTTATGCAAACATCCTATGTATGAAAGAAATAAATGTAATATATTGGAATGGTTATATGCTACCGGATCACTCAAGTGCCCAATATCCAACCACACGGAGTATTATACCGCACAATAAAACAAATAAATATGTCAACGTACGTATTAGTGCACCTACATTACATTACAATGTACTACAAACAGTCGTGTGGAAATTTCGTAGTCACAGGGTACAAGCGTAGACTGAATTGTATATAGTGAAGTATCGTTTTGCTGTATGTACGTATTGGAAGGCAGCCAAACAGAGTCGCGGAGTTCTTCACAGGCTATCACTTTGAGCATGCCTAATATACCTTCAGTTGTAATGAAATATTAAAATAACCAATAAGACACTGCGCATCGACACGACCTGTTTAGAGACACGAATAAACAGCTGCTTCCGAAAATATACCTCTTGCTTTTGATACACAAATATGGAAGTAACTTTACTGCTGAAATGTTGACTTCTCAACTTTTAAACGTACTAAATATCAAAGTGCATCAAAATAAACTTTCAGTGAAAATTATCTGAAAAACCACTGAACCGATTTTGATAGGATAATGTGACAGAAATGTTTGATAAAAAGTTTCCCATTTCAAATTGTTTTAAAGATAAAACTTAGCACTGAACATTGGACTGAGTAGCAGAAAATGGATAATATATTGTGTCGTAATAAATTTTCTTCGTGTAAAACCACTAGCACGAATATCGATAAAGAGCTTGTGAAAAAAGACAAAGGAAATCGTAATTTAAACCTTTCAATGGCCGGGATCGAATAATTCACATGAGATCTCGAGAAACGGATAATATAATGTCGTTAGTTACTATTGCACGACTCGAATATGGAAACAAATTCACTTTGGGCCTAGCTGTTTTTCCAAAGATTTTTTGATTCATTCAAAGACCCAACTTGAGTAAATCAATTCGTATGTTTGAAGAGCATTTCTCTACGATTGAATTCGGACCATGTTTTATGCTAAAGAGGAGCCATTGATTTGACATTTACCCATTCCAGTTGTCCCTTTGACGGACTGAATCAATTTCAAATTGAGCTAGAAATTATTTCGAAAGACATTATGAATTTATATTACTCTTTTTTATTATAAGATTGATAAAAATAAAACACTGCACTGTCATAGATGTGTTGGAAATACCAGAAGAAATATTTCCGTAAAAGTTTAATGGATGGTAAATATTGCTATCATTTTGTATCTAGTTATTACTTTGTAAATATTTAAATAAGACTATCTTGTTGGTCTAGATAGTTTTTCCATGATTAAAACTTCAAATAGCATTCATATTAAAACTTATAAAAAGGCAATAAAATAAAGAAATTCACACAAAGTATTCATCTTAAAATGCCTACAATCTTGTCACCACGAAATGCTTAAATATATAGAAACTAAATTTTAGTGTTATAAATTGACTGCATCATAAACTATTAACATTAAATAAATTAGTTCATGAAATGGAACAAAGGAGATTGAATTAAATATTAATTTATCATTGGATATCAAATATTCAACGTGGTGAGAGGATTATTCCATGTATATATAAAATATATTATAATTTACTGTCAAATTAAGCTTTACTGATTTAATTAATAGAGGCCAAATAATAATATTAGTTCCCATCAATAAGGAATACAACAAGTTAATTAAACAGTACGTCAATATAGTTCAATTAATTAATCAGATTTAAATGATGTGCAATTTATTATTAACCCTAGAAACGTGTTCGAATCACACACCGTAAAATTGAAGCTTCGTTAATCTTTTTCATTACCAAAAAATGCAAAGAGCAATTAAAATAATGTGTGTGATAGATCAATTTCAAAATAACCTGCTTTTTTTATTATTGAAATCTTCTAGTTTTATTGAATATAAATACGGAAATATTAACCTTCTTAAAAAAAATACTAGCAGAACTTTTCTTTCTATCCGTACAAAACTCCATTGTTCAATAACCAATCGATAGTAATGGCTGTGACCTTTATTAATCTGTATATTCATTAATTTCATAATAATGGATGAAACAACAGTACCTATATACCAATAATAACATACATTATATGATATTGGAGATTTTTAAAAGCAATCAATTTCGATGGTAACTTCCGCGGTCAAGGTCGTTCTACGTAGAAATAATCAGGCGGAACATGTGACGATGCCAAATACCACGTCACACTGTTTTCCTTGGTGCTATTAGACAATACGATAATCGAGACACATTTTCATCTATTCAATGATATTATTATGACCTGTATAAGGAATTGACGGTACAATACTGATCGGCGCAAACAATTACTACTCGTTGAGCGGCCGCTGGTTTCAATTGTGAAGCTATTCGGTACGTCATCGGCGACTAAACGGAGATGCGATGTTCCTACGTTGTTGTTTCATACATAAATTCGCTTTCAAGATTTAAACGTCTAATTAGATACCTCGTGCCATTCATTAGAACTCCGTTACGACGTTGGTTAGTCTAAACAAATTCAATGTACGCTGAACTCGCGAACTAGAATAAAAAAACAAGAGTTAACTGGCAGAAATATACATACTTTTCTACGATACAACGTAACCCTTTTGTGAATTTGTTAAATTGAATTATTCTTATCGTAGCAGCCGCTAATATACCTTTTATTTGTATTTACATCGTCATACGTACGAGTACAATCTAATTACTGCATTAACATTATCATGATCTAATCTTATTATCAGTCGTAGTTACGCGAAAACTAAGTTGTTTCACAGACTGCTATTGTATGTAACTGGAACAGAACCAGACCATACAAATGGATTCCGGATGGCCTTAACATTTGCGAAAAAATCGTTCAAACCACGAAGAAAAGAACGACACCGTGTATTGATTAGTAACATAACGTTATAATATTTGACATTGATGCATACAACTTCACGGCCAATTAGTCCCATTTTAATGTTAAAACAAATAAAACAACCACGTATCTACGTGCGGCTAATAGCACGACATTTTCCTAAAATACATCAACAACGCGATGTTAGAAAGAGTTGATGACAGGAAGCGATAAAAATAATATATTTTCAGATTATGATAAGACGTAGATCATGCGCGTGTCTCCAATAATTTACATTTTTTAAATTACTAAGATTAATTACCTGAGCGATAAGTGTGCAGATGTCATAAAAATGTATTTGCATGCCCACAGCTGCGTGAGGTACTTTATTGTATATTAAACATTATATAAATAAAACCACGGAATGTTTATGAATTTTCGTAAGAACGTGCCTTGATTTTAATTTTGTTGTGAGAAAATGTTATAATATTATTTCGCAGTGGACCAACAAACATGCAACAAGTTGTTCACAAAATCAATATCTTCAATGTAGGCAATATTGTACGTAAGATGTCCATTGTTTTTTAGATGTAAACCCTCAAGTAGAGCCTGTTTGTATTGTAACCGGTGTGCTTTGTATACTTTGCATAGATTCAAAACATCTCGTTTTATACATTCGGTAGATATTAGATAACCTTTACTAAAGATGGAAGATAAATAGTTTTTACTGTGATCATATTACTGAATTGACGTTATTCATAAAAACGTTGCGTGTTCCAAAGAACCTTGACACTTTAACGGAATTATATTTTACACATTAGAGTACTCGTAAGCAACGCTGCGCAAAGCGCTAATGCATGTTTTTTACTGCGTGATATTCGGATTAAACTGTTATCTTTTATGTGTCGTAACTCGTTACAATAATAGCGGCAAGCGAATATAATATACTCCTAAACCTAAACAGGGATAAGGGTCTCGTGAGTGATCCGATATAGCATACCAAATTCGTGTGCGGCTTACACCTCGTCAGATAACGACAACTAGATCAAAATTTGATCAAATTTGTCAGTGATGAGCCGTATTTTGAAAATATACAAACATATAACAATGCCCCAGTGGCACACTGCACTGTGATAGACACTGTCCGCGGACTGGGCGCAATCCCAGTGGCAACGGGGCTGAGGTGCTCAGCAGTGCATCTCAGACGTGGGTACACACGCGGCGAGGCGGCGAGGCGGCGAGCGCGAGCGGCGCGGCTGCGGAGCGGCCCCGAGCGTCGCGACGGCCGGCAGACCGCGACTGGAGCGTCACTGCGCGTCGCAGCCTAGGGCGGCGAGCGAGCAGGACGAACATACTACTGGCTCGCGCGCTCCACCTACGATTCTAGCCCTTGAACCTTCTATCTTAATTCCTATTTACCTTGTTCACGCCGAGTCTCTTATGTTTTTGTGCGACCGCAAAAGGGTTTTCACCCCGCGAGGCGATCCCGTGAACGTTACGTAGACGCTAGAGATAGAGATGCTGCGTGGCCTTTCCTATGCTACGGGTCGTTCCGATGTTATGTCACTATTGAGCGTGCTTGTGCCTTGTTGTTTGGCCGTGAACGTATTTTAGCCGTGCACTCATTTCGACCATTATGATTTATAGCTCCCGAGGGACATTCGTGACGCACTATACGGACTATTCATTTCGTTTAAACACTCTGAATGTCTTTAAATCCTATTTTATGTAAACGATTTATGAAAGCGTTATGCCATGCAAATTACCGCATTTATATTTCAAACTCATAATTGTACCTATGTGTTTCATAAATTAAACACTGTTAGCTAAGGGCAGTAGGTACGAAAAAAAATTATTATATTTTTGCTGACAGAATTCAGTTTAAATTTTAATGAACCCTAGCTGATACAGCAATATCTACGTTAATTCATCTGACTTAACAAGAAGAAGACCAAAATAAAAAAGAAATGGTTGAAAATATAATATTAGAAATCTCTAACCCTTCCTCGTTTCAGTTTCACTGTTACAGATATAGATTAAAACCCCTTGTCACTACAGGGTATCGTTATAATGAAGCGCGAAGACGTAATAATGAAAATTTAATTATATTAATATCGGCAAGGAGTTACCGTTTTGACTTTCTTAGGATGTTCATTTCATTATTTTCCCGTTGAAAATCTCTTGCTTCATTGATAACGTTTTTAAAAGTATTTTCAGTGAGATTCTGTCTATCAGCGTGAACAAGGCGATATCATTTGCTGGAAATTGGGCTAAGTACGTGAGCGTAAACTCCGATTGAATTCCTTGGACCGTATAAAGAAATAATGGTTATGTACGGATTATGCTCGAATATCAAAGGCGTAATAATCGATCACATGAACCCTATTAATTGTATCTCTGATATCACCAATCGGTTGTATAGACTGTAGCTTCAGTTGTAATGATCCAATAAAGTCGACACGAGCTGTTTAGAGACGCGAATAAACAGCTGCTTCCGAAAATATACCTCTTGCTTTTGATACACAAATATGGAAGTAACTTTACTGCTGAAATGTTGACTTCTCAACTTCTAAACGTACTGAACATTAAAGTGCATCAAAATAAACCTTCAGTGAAAATTATCTCAAAAACCACTGAACCGATTTTGATAGGATAATGAGACAGAAATGTTAGATAAAAAGTTTCCCATTTCAAATTGTTTTACTGATAAAACTTAGCACTGAACACTGGACTGAGTAGCAGAAAATGGATAATATATTGTGTCGTAATAAATTTTCTTCGTGTAAAACCACTAGCACGAATATCGATAAAGAGCTTGTGAAAAAAGACAAAGGAAATCGTAATTTAAACCTTTCAATGGCCGGGATCGAATAATTCACATGAGATCTCGAGAAACGGATAATATAATGTCGTTAGTTACTATTGCACGACTCGAATATGGAAACAAATTCACTTTGGGCCTAGCTGTTTTTCCAAAGATTTTTTTATTCATTCAAAGACCCAACTTGAGTAAATCAATTCGTATGTTTGAACAGCATTTCTCTACGATTGAATTCGGACCATGTTTTATGCTAAACAGGAGCCATTGATTTGACATTTACCCATTCCAGTTGTTCCTTTGACGGACTGAATCAATTTCAAATTGAGCTAGAAATTATTTCGAAAGACATTATGAATTTATATTACTCTTTTTTATTGTAAGATTGATAAAAATAAAACACTGCACTGTCGTAGATGTGTTGGAAATACCAGAAGAAATATTTCCGTAAAAGTTTAATGGATTGTAAATATTGCTATCATTTTATATCTAGTTATTACTTTGTAAATATTTAAATAAGACTATCTTGTTGGTCTAGATAGTTTTTCCATGACTAAAACTTCAAATAGCATTCATATTGAAACTTATAAAAAGGCAATAAAATAAAGAAATTCACACAAAGTATTCATCTTAAAATGCCTACAATCTTGTCACCACGAAATGCTTAAATATATAGAAACTAAATTTTAGTGTTATAAATTGACTGTATCATAAACTATTAACGTTAAATAAATTAGTTCATGAATTGGAACAAAGGAGATTGAATTAAATATTAATTTATCATTCAACATCAAATATTCAACGTGGTGAGAGGATTATTCCATGTATATATAAAATATATAATAATTTACTGTCAAATTAAGCTTTACTGATTTAATTAATAGAGGCCAAATAGTAATATTAGTTCCCATCAATAAGGAATAAGTTAATTATACAGTACGTCAATATAGCTCAATTAATTAATCAAATTTAAATGATGTGCAATTTATAATTAACCCTAAAAACGTGTTGTTCGAATCACACCGTAAAATTGAAGGCTCGTTAATCTTTTTCATTACCAAAAAATGCAAAGAGCAATTAAAATAATGTGTGTGATTCAATTTCAAAATAACCTGTTTTATTGAAATCTTATAGTTTTATTGAAAATAAATACGGAAATATTAACCTTCTTTAAAAAAATCTAGCAGAACTTTTCTTTCTATCCGTACAAAACTCCATTGTTCATGAACCAATCGATAGTAATGGCTGTGACCTTTATTAATCTGTATATTCATTAATTTCATAATAATGGATGAAACAACAGTACCTATATACCAATAATAACATACATTATATGATATTGGAGATTTTTAAAAGCAATCAATTTCGATGGTAACTTCCGCGGTCAAGGTCGTTCTACGTAGAAATAATCAGGCGGAACATGTGACGATGCCAAATACCACGTCACACTGTTTTCCTTGGTGCTATTAGACAATACGATAATCGAGACACATTTTCATCTATTCAATGATATTATTATGACCTGTATAAGGAATTGACGGTACAATACTGATCGGCGCAAACAATTACTACTCGTTGAGCGGCCGCTGGTTTCAATTGTGAAGCTATTCGGTACGTCATCGGCGACTAAACGGAGATGCGATGTTCCTACGTTGTTGTTTCATACATAAATTCGCTTTCAAGATTTAAACGTCTAATTAGATACCTCGTGCCATTCATTAGAACTCCGTTACGACGTTGGTTAGTCTAAACAAATTCAATGTACGCTGAACTCGCGAACTAGAATAAAAAAACAAGAGTTAACTGGCAGAAATATTCATACTTTTCTACGATACAACGTAACCCTTTTGTGTATTTGTTAAATTGAATTATTCTTATCGTAGCAGCCGCTAATATACCTTTTATTTGTATTTACATCGTCATACGTACGAGTACAATCTAATTACTGCATTAACATTATCATGATCTAATCTTATTATCAGTCGTAGTTACGCGAAAACTAAGTTGTTTCACAGACTGCTATTGTATGTAACTGGAACAGAACCAGACCATACAAATGGATTCCGGATGGCCTTAACATTTGCGAAAAAATCGTTCAAACCACGAAGAAAAGAACGACACCGTGTATTGATTAGTAACATAACGTTATAATATTTGACATTGATGCATACAACTTCACGGCCAATTAGTCCCATTTTAATGTTAAAACAAATAAAACAACCACGTATCTACGTGCGGCTAATAGCACGACATTTTCCTAAAATACATCAACAACGCGATGTTAGAAAGAGTTGATGACAGGAAGCGATAAAAATAATATATTTTCAGATTATGATAAGACGTAGATCATGCGCGTGTCTCCAATAATTTACATTTTTTAAATTACTAAGATTAATTACCTGAGCGATAAGTGTGCAGATGTCATAAAAATGTATTTGCATGCCCACAGCTGCGTGAGGTACTTTATTGTATATTAAACATTATATAAATAAAACCACGGAATGTTTATGAATTTTCGTAAGAACGTGCCTTGATTTTAATTTTGTTGTGAGAAAATGTTATAATATTATTTCGCAGTGGACCAACAAACATGCAACAAGTTGTTCACAAAATCAATATCTTCAATGTAGGCAATATTGTACGTAAGATGTCCATTGTTTTTTAGATGTAAACCCTCAAGTAGAGCCTGTTTGTATTGTAACCGGTGTGCTTTGTATACTTTGCATAGATTCAAAACATCTCGTTTTATACATTCGGTAGATATTAGATAACCTTTACTAAAGATGGAAGATAAATAGTTTTTACTGTGATCATATTACTGAATTGACGTTATTCATAAAAACGTTGCGTGTTCCAAAGAACCTTGACACTTTAACGGAATTATATTTTACACATTAGAGTACTCGTAAGCAACGCTGCGCAAAGCGCTAATGCATGTTTTTTACTGCGTGATATTCGGATTAAACTGTTATCTTTTATGTGTCGTAACTCGTTACAATAATAGCGGCAAGCGAATATAATATACTCCTAAACCTAAACAGGGATAAGGGTCTCGTGAGTGATCCGATATAGCATACCAAATTCGTGTGCGGCTTACACCTCGTCAGATAACGACAACTAGATCAAAATTTGATCAAATTTGTCAGTGATGAGCCGTATTTTGAAAATATACAAACATATAACAATGCCCCAGTGGCACACTGCACTGTGATAGACACTGTCCGCGGACTGGGCGCAATCCCAGTGGCAACGGGGCTGAGGTGCTCAGCAGTGCATCTCAGACGTGGGTACACACGCGGCGAGGCGGCGAGGCGGCGAGCGCGAGCGGCGCGGCTGCGGAGCGGCCCCGAGCGTCGCGACGGCCGGCAGACCGCGACTGGAGCGTCACTGCGCGTCGCAGCCTAGGGCGGCGAGCGAGCAGGACGAACATACTACTGGCTCGCGCGCTCCACCTACGATTCTAGCCCTTGAACCTTCTATCTTAATTCCTATTTACCTTGTTCACGCCGAGTCTCTTATGTTTTTGTGCGACCGCAAAAGGGTTTTCACCCCGCGAGGCGATCCCGTGAACGTTACGTAGACGCTAGAGATAGAGATGCTGCGTGGCCTTTCCTATGCTACGGGTCGTTCCGATGTTATGTCACTATTGAGCGTGCTTGTGCCTTGTTGTTTGGCCGTGAACGTATTTTAGCCGTGCACTCATTTCGACCATTATGATTTATAGCTCCCGAGGGACATTCGTGACGCACTATACGGACTATTCATTTCGTTTAAACACTCTGAATGTCTTTAAATCCTATTTTATGTAAACGATTTATGAAAGCGTTATGCCATGCAAATTACCGCAATTATATTTCAAACACATAATTGTACCAATGTGTTTCATAAATTAAACACTGTTAGCTAATGGCAGCAAGGTACGAAAAAATTATTTTTATATTTTTGCTGACAGAACTCAGTTTAAATATTAATGAACCCTAGCTGATACAGCAATATCTACGTTAATTCATCTGACTTAACAAGAAGAAGACCGAAATAAAAAAGAAATGATTGAAAATATAATATTAGAAATCCTTAACCCTTCCTCGTTTCAGTTTCACTGTTACAGATATAGATTAAAACCCCTGTCACTACAGGGTATCGTTATAATGAAGCGCGAAGACGTAATAATGAAAATTTAATTATATTAATATCGGCAAGGAGTTACCGTTTTGACTTTCTTAGGATGTTCATTTCATTATTTTCCCGGTGAAAATCTCTTGCTTCATTGATAACGTTTTTAAAATTATTTTCAGTGAGATTCTGTCTATCAGCGTGAACACGGCGATATCATTTGCTGGAAATTGGGCTAAGTACGTGAGCGTAAACTCCGATTGAATTCCTTGGACCGTATAATTATGTACGATTATCTCGAATATCAAAGGCGTAATAATCGATCACATGAACCCTATTATATCTCTGATATCACAATCGGTTGTTAGACTGTAGCTTATTTGATCTAAAGTTCCTATTGTCTCCTGTTCTCCCCTTTATCAAATATGTATGAAGGCAACCCCAATATACGACAAATGGCAATATCTTTTTATTTCGGATGTTCTAGCAAAAACAATAAACAATCGGGGTGGGAACGAATCAAACTAATCGACTTTGCGAGACACTTCAAAGTGGAAAGCAAACTTCAAAGCATAAAACCCGTTGCTAAGATTGCTTTTAGAGATTTTACAGCAGACAACGCCGACGGCTCTTACACAGCTTCCAGTGAACTTGCTTGAATACTGGATGAGATTGATCCTGTAATCTTGAGACTATGAAAATGTTTGTATATCTTGGTAAATGTAAATAGAAAATCGAGTTTTCGTTGCCACTGCTTCGACATTTGTAACTTCGTTGATGTTTGTGTAGGATTTATATTAGCTATTAGCATATGTATATGATTGCTTACTTGTAGTACTTGTACTACGTTTACAAATGTGCATGTAGTAGGTATTTTGCTGGAAACATAAACAGATACTGAACTCTTTGAGTACAAAATGGGAAAAACATGTATCATAAACGTACGTATGTGTATATGAATGTAGATATTACGTGTACTAATTCGCACTCGGCGCGTGTAACGCGGTGATGGCCCCGCATCGTGCGCGCAACATCTAAACAGGGCAATCATCCTTAGTGACGGCCTATTCTGAGATTATTATCGAGACCTACAATTTTATCGATTGTCGAGTTTTATATGGAAAGTATCGATACCGATTTTTTACGTGAAATATATTACACCTCTTATTTCCGAAAGAAACAAAATATGCTACATCCATTTCGCTGCCAGTGATGTTGTTTTTTTCTGTCATGATCGTTCCACTGCAGGGCAAAGGCAAAGTGTTGTTGTTTAGTAGCAAATAATAACATATAAGCTTTAGTTTAATATAGGTCAATAAAATATTTCCTTAGACAAAAATAAACAAGATTTGTTCTAATGTGCAACAACATTATTGATTCTATCACATCGGATATCCTCTAAAGTATATTTACCAGCATATATTGTAGTAGTAATTTTCCAAGCAGTCTCGGCAACTAATTGACCTCCCTGTGACATCCTGTGGGTGTCGTGAGACGGCTAATTGTACTAGAGGATTGACTGGTGTGTCTTACAAGGAAGCAAATGGCCGTACTGAAGAATATTTTATACAACATAATGTTAAATAGTAAAATTCGTTGCTAGAATGTAATTAATTATAATACTTAATGGCTAAAAAAATAGAGTAGGGATTGTCAGACTATACTTGGGATTTGTGTGGTTTTTAGGGTCACGCCACAGAAATGTCTGATGAAGTTATAATAGAACTTGGTATTCAAATAAATTTATACAACGTTTGTAATTTCGTATGGAATAATTTTGTATATAATCACAAATCATACGTATATACGTAAACTCAGACTCCCTTTGGTCATAACGTATACGCTTATTTAGCTATAAAAATATTTTATTAAATTATGGCACCAAGAGAAGCAAGGAAAAGAGCAGAAAATTAGTGCTATACACCTAAAGATCTACAGACTACCTAGCGGGTTTACCTAGAAGTAGTCAGTAAGAGTCTAACACTCCCTTTAGCCTCACCCCTGGGCTCGCTGTCATCGCAGCGGTAAGTCCCCTCTTTGAGGAGTGGCTAGAGAGGCGCCACGGCGTCCTCACCTACCGCCTAACGCAGGTGCTTACCGGACGGGAGTTTCGGTAGGTTCCTGTTCCTTATTGCGGGAGGAAACGCCCGGGTGTCATCAAGGACCGCCCGGAGGACACGGTAGAACATACGGTGGCGGTGTGCCCTGCGTGGGCTGACCACCGCCAAGTCCTCAGGGATTGGTCGGCGACGGCGACCTCTCGCGCCCGGCACTGGTTCAGGCCATGGTGCGGAGCGAGAGGGACTGGAACGCCGTCTCCTCCTTCTGCGAAGCAGTCATGTAGCTAAGGAGGAGGCGGGGCGCGTGAGAGAACAAACCTCCTCACGCCCCAGCCGTCGCGAAAGACACTTCGGGCGTATCCCGAGACGATCTCCGGCCACCGTAAGTGCGGGCCTGCGGACGGCGAGCAAGGGTAGCTCACCGCCCGAACAGAACCAGACCCGTGCGTGCGGCGCGTCGCGTTCCGCGCGCGCCTCAAAGAGCCATCAGACCACCACAGATGGGGCCCAATAGGGCTGATGCCTGATCCGGAGCTGCGGACTACCTAGCGGGTTTACCGGGGCTCCGGCTCGAAAAGCAGGAGAAGGAACGGGGTGGTTTTTAGTCAGTAAGAGTCTGACACTCCCTCTCGCCTCGCCCAAGGCGAGAAAAGTCATTGGATGATTTTCCCCCCTCAAAAAAAAAAAAAAAAAGCCTCAGCCAAGGCGATAAAAGTCATTTGATGATTTTCCCCCCAATCAAAAAAAAAACACACCTAAAGATTTCTCTAATGTAATGAAAATCCGTTCAGTGTTATTTCTAACAAAGGATCTTAGCAATAGTATTTCCGCACACGTTTTGATAAAGGCAAGTAAAGAGAAAAGTTTCTATTAGTATCATGTGAAGATACTTTCCTAGGAAAGTGATAGCCGAGTCTGTTTTAGTATTGTCTAGGGAGCTATGTATCACAGATTACTATCATCGGAACGGCACTAGAGTTGGGTACTTTGGGTTAAACAATATTTTATAACATGATGAAGTTTCTATAGTTTTAACAACGAAATACTCAAATGGTGTTAACACTTAACAAATTATGAAGAAATCGGAGAGTCGTGTTGAATTTTATTCTATTTTATAGTGAGTGTGTATGTATTATAATAAATACTAGTGGTCGCCTAGTGGTTGAAATTCAACCATATACGATTTAATTTACAATACCACTTAACATACGTTCAAGGATATTTTTTATTTAACTCAAACTCAAACAAACTCTTTTATAAAACTCTATTCATATGAGACGTCAATATCATCGCAATGTCTATCGATTTTGACGTTTTGTCAAATACGATCAGATACTATGCATGTGTGTGTAATGTTTTATTTATTGATTTAATGTACTTTATAAGCATTATTTTTGAAAAATATTAGCGTGCTGCACTTCTCCTACACATAAACTATAAGTGTACCAAATTTTATGCTCCTACGTCCGCGCAATTTTCGTAAAAAGCGGTCCAAAGTTTTTGCATCACGTATTAATATATACATGAATAATTCAATACAGCTTTGCATTATGACAATTTAATTGTTTAATAACACACTCTTTAGGAAAACGTTCACAACAATTATAACAATAGGCATAATAATCAGTCATATTACGTAAAACTGTTTATGAGGAAGACGCATTATCGGAGTGCCTATTTATAGATTGGTAACTATTAAAACACATTATGGGGAAAATGAAATTCCCTTGACACTCTAATATGTCTAATTTACAGCAAAAACAACATACGTACATCAGTTTAACTGGCTGGGTTTACGGCCACCACAAGGCATAACTTTTATAACCATTTCAAGTGCAAAGGTAAGAAACTTACTCATAAACGAGATATGAGGTATACCTCTAAACATAAATGTCTAAAACGACGTTATTTTATAGATTTAAGGTAAAATAAAAACATATAGGATTCAAGTAACGATTCCAATCATTCCTAAAAACAATAAAACGAGAAAAATTCACTCATATCGCGAAACAAGAGCAAAAATTCGGTTGAACGAATCCAATGATTGATAAAATCGAGCTGGCACCTCTGCGAAAACTTTTCGTTGGTCCAGCAAACTATTCGAACTCGCAATTACGCATCACTAGTCAACGTATTGTCAATTTGCCCGCCAAATCGATTACTATTTATATCCAAGATCGAATAGAGTCGAACATCGGTCTTTTTGCGAGATGAATGATATGTAGGCAAAGGTAATTCTGTATGATTAGTCTGTAGATACGCTGCGGTGATTCATGGTATAATAAATCAGAGAGTAGATTCAGATTGACGTGAACTTTGTATCAGAGCTGTACGGCCGTGTTTACTCGCAATAAGGCTGAAAGCAGCCACATGTACGCGGTATTTCAGTGGCTAATATAAGGTGTAATTACTCGATGAAAAACGTTTTGTAGGTGTTTAACATTTGTGTTTATTATTAGAAGTACCCTTCAACTATATTTTCATGTAGATTAGCTGCCTTGAATATTAATAATTCATAACATAAGCACTGTATTTCAGCTAATAGCTGTTACAATCTGATTTAGTGTATAGTTCGAGTTTGAATCGTCACGTGAATATATCTAAACAGTATTTGTTTACACATTCGCGTGGAAACCGTTCACGCGAAGGTAAATAACGGAGGTATTCATTACACTGACATAACCGAATCTGTTTACATATGTTCACGTTTTTCGCTCCTGTGATTAATGAATATCCAAATAATATCATCAAAGCACATTACGGCTGCGATATGAACAGGCTATAAAAGATACGGACCTTTAAAACATTTTTAAATAACACGCTTCAATAGAGTTCGTTGTTTCTACCTGAAAATGCGAATGTCCGATTTATTTCTGCGTATATTTTAAACTTTTGTTTGTGATATTTTCGATTACAATCGTGTTTTGTTTCATAGCGAAGAGTGTTGGGCTCCAATGCAAAGGGTTTTGATAAACCGCTTTCATGTTCAGTTCAAAAATATTTACATAACATAGCATTAGGGTTGTTGTTCACTCAAAGGGGGTTATCAGAAAAGTTTGCACATTTTTGCCAGTTATTGAGGGATATGCCATTGCCATAAATCAAAGGGGTGGAAAGCCAGACTTTGTATTTAATTAATATGGATACGAAAACAAAGAAAATTAGTACATCAAACTGACGATAAATATTTAAAATGTGTAGAACATGAAGTCTAAGTAAGTGACTATAAAATATTCAATAACACAAAGTGTGTCTACTTTTGAACTCAGAACAAAAAAGCAGTTAAATGAATCATATTCCTTGGAAATATAAGTATAGCTTTATCTTGCCTTTGAAACATGCCTTGATATTGTATATTCATGTATGAGACCAAACAAACAAGCTTAGACATAACAAGACAGCTAAAAGTACATTTTGTTTTCTCACAAAGGAACAAAACAAAATCTTTACTTAGCTCCCAAATTCTTATTGTAGTGAAACCACCTATATGTACAGACATACGTATAATAATTTGATATACATATTATAGGTAATGTACTGGGTGACATTTATGTGTACATGAATATTATATCATAAAAGTAAGTATAGTTTTGTAAGGTTAAGTGCACATTTTGAAATCAACTTTAGTCTTCGTTCCTGCCCTATATGTGAATAATTTGACTTGTGAGTGAGACTTTACAAACCAATTTTGTGATTAAGTTTTCACGGTGTGTGTCAGTTATGAGAAAATTTTATTACCTACAGTTTTTGTAAGGACGGATGTTTTCATTAAACAAAGAGTTTTATCAATAGCGACATAGCGTTATTAGAGAAAGGCGTGGGTTGAAAGACTATGTAGTGATAAGGATTGAAATTGACCTTTCATTATCTCTATCTACCACTATGTGAGACAGGCGGTTATGTATGTATGATATAGTGTGAAATACAAGTAAAATAAATTATGCGTTAATCATGCACTCCTTAGATATTTTTTAAGTTTTTAAACTTTAAATTGCATCCATGCATTAGTGGCAAATTCCATTACGTTGTAAAATCCAAATTCTAAAAAGCATACGCAAAATTACTATTATACAAAATATTGTAATTTTCCTAAATATTTAAAATTCCAAGATATAATATAAGACTCAGCTTGACAAAATTGCACCCATCTTACTAATCATAACGATTTCGCCGGGGTGTCATAATAATCTACTAAACGGGGACTCGAAGCTGAAGCACACGTTAATATACCATTACTCCAACATTATATTCACGGCAATAACGTCTTCTGTCTAGACAGAGCTTTATCTTCAACTAGTTTTTAGTATTATGGACGTATAACTCATGTTCATTCCGTATGGTAAAGGGTCAAGAATAAAGCATATTTTAATAAAAAGACAGTCATGTATGACTTTACGATGGATCATATCTGTAAAAATTGTTCTCTATAGTTAATAACTTTGTAGTCTTTTTACGCGGAATATAAGTTTGGAGATATTTTGTTTTTATTTCAAGATACACCAACGACTTATTCACTAGATTTCACACATTACATTTTTCAAAAATTTTCTGTGAATTTGTCACTTATCTTTAGGTGTGTACAGCGCTCAATATGGAGACACATACACTCATACAGTATAGAGTAGGTTGGTGCTAATAATCAACCACTGTGTCTAATCATTTCTTAGTAACCTTCAAAAAAACACCAAATAAAGGCCAAATATAGAAACCATCACCATTCATAAGATGCAAAACACTACACCGTAAACAATAGACATGCAAAATAGGAGAGAAATTGAAAAATACGATTCAATATACAGCGAGCTACTGACAGAGCATTTCTTACATTTTCCACATCGGAATGGCAATAAAGCTACTATGTATTGTAGTGAGTACGATTGCGATAGTCCAGTGAATAGGCTTGTATTGTACTGGCACGAGTAATTGTTGTTCCAGTAAAAAGGAAATACTTCCAGCCAGGTGCGGCTTGTTACTGAGATGCATAATCAGTTGGTTGTTTATTGATATGATGTGTATTTCCGTGGTGAGAGTTTTTGTTCGTATGTAAATGTGTTGTGGTCGTGTGTTGTTACATGAAATGCGTGGTTTTCTTCTATCCAATGGCTGTTTGTGACTACGTTTCAATAAAATAAATACGTGTAAAAAATAGGTACAATTACATACTAATTTAGTCGTAATTTAAATAACCAATTATTAAAAACGAATAGCTATTTGTAAAAAAAATTAAGCTAAATTATGTTTCTGTATAAAAAACGTATAAAAACGACCTTTAATATTCGTCGACGACACCATTATGTTTTCAAAACAAAACGGCCGACTATTTATCATAGTGAGGACAAAATGACATCTGTGAAACTCTTGAATAATTTGTTCATAGATCTAAGCGAAGGATAAGATGGATGATTGTCGTCGTATCCCAGTAAAACGTTACTGGTTTCAACTGGATTTTATGCGGTACTCAATGTTGTTAGTTTGTTAGTGTGGGTAATTTGATACAGGCAATGTGCACGTGCAGGCTGATGTACGGGACATGAAGATTGTTGATCTTTTTTTTTTGTTTGCAACAATTGTCTATAACTTGTTCTTACGTTTAAATGATCCATCTGACAGTAACTAGATACTGGTAAAGTTAGGTAAATAAGTAAACAAACTTGGTTTTAAATTAGACAACAATGAAGCGCTAATGACGAAAATCACAGTACTAAAATCTAGATGAAACCACC
The DNA here is from genome assembly GCF_023101765.2 of Spodoptera frugiperda. Lineage (NCBI taxonomy): Eukaryota > Metazoa > Arthropoda > Insecta > Lepidoptera > Noctuidae > Spodoptera > Spodoptera frugiperda. Next base: position 8,325,662 of record NC_064231.1, on the reverse strand, counting down.
CACAGCCCCGTCTGTATAATCAAATCACAATTGCGGTAATCACATGTAGAATGTGCCGTCAGCAACCACAAAGCTATTCCACATCAAAGAGCGAGCGAAACAGCTCAATATTGTATGAGTCTGTCTATTTTCATATTCTGCGACATTAGCAGATTACAGATAGAAATCGTGCACGAAACACCAAGGCCGTTGTATAACAAGCTTATAATATAGCACAATAAATTATATCTGGACAGCCACAACGACAAGTTGTAAATAACGGAATCCCACACACAGAAAATTTGGGATAGATTGGATCATCATAAATTGATTTTTCAGGGTTAGGTAGGATTACGTGACAGCAATGCCGCGGCATTACGAATCGAATGATAGATATAGTGAAGGGAAAGCTAATAAAAATGAAAAATTATTTCAAGAAATTTAACATGTATCTCAGTGTTATAATTCATTTTAATGTTCGAGATCTTTATAGAACTGGGACTAAGAAAGTACTGGCTATTCTCGGCCACATAAAGTTCCTCGTTTTCCGCAATGTAATTTCCCTGTATACTCATACAGGAAGCACTCACCTCACACTTTTCACCCAACTCATTAAGTTGTAAGCTGCAATTTGCGGAAAACTAAGAAATTTCCGCACAACTAAAGTTGGAAACATACGTGACGCGATCTTTTTGTATCCCGTTCCGAATAAATTACGTAAGGAAAAAGAAGACCCGCGGTATATTTATTGTGAAATATTTGTGAACGGACAACACGATTTCTCTGAGATATCATCTTACCATAATAATGACAGATGTTTACAATTTCAAGGGAGGAAGAAAATGCGATTGAATTTTTTTGTCAGACCTCATTTATTTTAAATGGGATTGTTTAGGTAACAACACGATATTTAGGTTTAGGTAGTAACAGCAAATCTTCTGTGGATGAGTACAACACGAATCCGCATCCAAGCGTCCGGATTACGGATGCGACGCCTGGATCGTATGTTGTAGCGTTGTACCGATCCCTGGGGAAAGCCGAAAGCCTATGCTCAGAAGTGGACGTTTGTGACCAGATACGATTTTAATCGCAGACAGATTGAAGCTACCGGCTCAACGTGAAATCGTAGAGAATTTATTAGTCATACCAATATATCAGTTATACCGTCCGTTAATTTTATCTTCTGTAATGTCGTCCGATCGTTAATTTTATGACGATTCGTCACATTTTACGTCTTTCTCATTACATAAAATGGTAAGTGAGTTTCGGAACTATTCATGATCATCGACTCCTACGATATAACTAAGTCTGGTGAATTTATTGGTTCAATTTACTAACCTTTGAAACATAAAAATTAATATCATTTACTTCTTAATTTCATATTAATGCTTCACTAGTAAGGAAGACAGCCAATAATTAATCGTTTTAGTTTTCTAAAATAACATGTAACAGGGAAATGTTTGCCAACAAATTACGATTTTCTAACCGATTTGATATAAACAATATGTTTACATTGGCAGAAGGGTTTATGTGACACCTGTGTCCTCTACCGCGTAAATATTGAACTACTAACGTAGTGTGAAGTCCGACATTGATTTGTGGTTTTATTTACGTTTACCTGCCTTGTAAATATAATTTTAACGAAAGATACATTGCATATGTTATTTTTTAAGATTTTGATATGAACCAATCTATTAACAGGTTTGTAAATAATTTGAATTATAATCTCAATTCACTAAGTATGTGTAAACATTTCCCTTTTCCTGTTTTCTATGAACTCTTCGTAGAAAGATCAAATTTAAATCATGATAACAAATAAATCGTTTCGTAATCGTGACTGTATGGTTCAAATAAAGTTTTCAAAGCAAACAATATACCTACTAAAAATATCAACATCAGCTGAGATCCAAAATATACCTCTTTAAATCAATAAATAGATTTACTGCCACACTCAGAGACATTTGATGGTTACTTAAACTATTCCTTAGTATCAATTTTGTTTAGAAAATAATTGCTAAGGACTAGGTTAAGTAACCATTAAAGAACTCTGAGTATGGCGGTTAATCTCACTTATTAATTTTAATGGCCACCTTTTACAAAAAGACCAATAATACTGTAATTAATATAACAACTTGGAAAAATTTTGAGAAAAATCCGTGTCTTATAATTACGTTTAAAAATTGATAACCTTCATTATTTAAAGTCAGTTAATTATGGTCTGCGGCGACGAGAAACGTTGTCCAGTGCTCATAATCTAATTGTCCTTTCCGCACAGAAAGGCAACGAACTTTTATTCATTGTATTGTATAATTACTCGTTACATTCAGAAGATCCCAATTCATTTTGTTTTATTTTGTGAAACAGTATTTGTATAATTATGTTGTATATTTGTGAAACTTGAATTATATTTCAAATCCAGAACAGTTTTGATCTGAAAATCAGGTGACGTATTTATAAATTGTATTTAGTTGGCATTCGTTTTACTGATGTTTACATCATCAATATTATAATTTTTTTATGGAATAAGCTGGTAAACGAGCAGGCGGTCACCTGATGGTAAGCAATCGCCGCCGCCCATAGACACTTGAAACACTAGAGGCGTTACAAGTGCGTTGCCGGCCTTTTGGGGGTTAGGAATTTAAGGGTTGTTGGGGAATTAGGCATTGGGAAGATTGGGATGGGGGGTAATTGGGCCTCCGACGTCACTCACACGACGAAACATAACGAAAGCGTTGTTAAACGTCGGTTTTCTGTGAGACCGTGGTATCCCTCTGGTCGACCCGGCCCATTCGTGGCGAAGCATGGCTCTCCCACACTTAAATATCATATCGTAGTACAGTCTAGTACTTTTTCCAGTCTATTGCTACTTTCTTCAAATAACAGCGGAACTCATAAAGTAACTCCCTAACCGTAACCGAGTAACAAAAAACAGATGTTCTGTTATATTTAGGAAAATTATTTCAGTCTGCAAATTAAGAAATGTGAAGGTCAATTTGTGTTGTTTATGAAACCTTGCGAACATCGTGATTATTGTTATGGCATAAACACATCATTATGTCATAATTGTTATTGCAGAATGGCATGACATTCGCTATTAATGAGAATTCTCACAAAAAGTAAGGAATGCTATGACGTAGTGCTTTATAATAACTGGTAGATACTTGATAACTATAAATGCACTACAATACTACAATGTAATACACTGATGTCATGTTTGTTTAAAAGATTTTCGAATTTATTGCAAAGTTTTTGGATTGAGATAGCTTAATATGCAAGTGTTTTAAAAAATTAATTGAGTTCCATATTATTTTAAAATACACCAAGTTCCTAAGGATATAAGTTTCAAAATACGATAATACTACCTACTATAGTTAACAGTCTGATCATAAAAAAGTTTATTATTAAAAAAAAACAATGATAATCATAATTTATGTGCATTATCAAGCTGTCATCAAGTCTTAACTTGCTTTAAAAGAAACACGGAATTATGAAGTAGAGGTATTTTATACACGCAAAATATACACGAAATGCTTAGTTACCTTTGTTAAAAAAATTTGTTTTTTTATGAGATAGTGGATAATAATAACAAGTGAGTACCTAGCTAAGTTCAAATACCTAAAATATATGTACTATATAATGCATAGTATATGCACTATATTTGACTAGGTTTTATTTACTGACACAATGCCAATGGTCAATTATTTTTGGTCAAATTTTGGATGATTTTTTTGTATGTACAAATCAACGGAACATGCAATCAAAACTAAGTAACACTAAATAAATTAATACTGAAAATGTTATTTTATACAAAAACAAAATGTCTATAAAACTGCCAAAAAATAAGAAATTAAAAGGCATGAGTAACAAACAGTGAGTTTAAAAAAATATCTACAAATTAAACTAATTTAATTCATTACTTTGAACAATATTCTATTTATTATTAGAACTTATGACGGGATATTTACCATGTTTATTAATTTTCATGAGTTTCCGACATTTCGGCACTGTTGCAAGCGCCATGATCACGGATTAACTAACTTCACTAACTTCACGGATTAATTAATAAACATGGTAAATATCCCGTCATAAGTTCTAATAATAGTGTTAGTGACCATGTCAGTATAAATACTAATATTCTATTTATAGCGTTACGAGAATATCTAGCTATTTCTTAATTTGAGTTCCTCCCGTTAAACGTAGACAACCAGAGGTATCAATTTAATAGCCCAAGTAATTAGATAGTGGTAGAGGTTGTTTATTTGAGGCAAGGTGTATGTTTAGTAAACAGACGGTAGACTTGCTCGTTAATCGAGTGGTTTCAAGTAAGACTGCTTCTTTTTCTTCTCCTCTAATAATGTCTTCTGATTTATTTCGTTGCAGGATCTTAAATAGTCTTTCGTTTCCCTGAGACGCACCGGACTTCAATGTTCCGGTATTTTTATAGTTTATAGTAGTATCTACTGCCTTGGCTGACCTGGCTTAGGTACAGGAGTCGCAGCGGTTTTGTTAAATTATAATAGATTTCCCCCGATTCTCGCAGGGTTTTTGTAAAAAAAACATTGCATTTGCTATATAAAGCATTAGTAAAAATATCCCAAAATAAATAAATACATAAAGATATAAATGTAACCTGCCATTCGTGATCGTAATTCGCTCGTCAGACGGTTCAATATGTCTTATCTCGTATTGTTTCAACAGGCGTGCCCTCAATCACACAGGATTATCCCAAGGGATAAGTGTACGCACGATACATTAATACAAACATTAGCTATTAGGACTTATCGCATTCCTACCGACTGTTAGGTTTTTGTTTTGTAATCAAGCCATACCTACAAGAAAACGCAAAAAAAATCAATCAATGTCGACTTAAAAAATACCGATTGAATATAAGCCTACATACTATTAAACAAAAGAAAACTAATGCTTAGTTTTCACTTAAAAGTCATCACTTTAGACAGCTGTCACTCAAATAAAATTATTTAAATTAGCGTATAATTTCCAATTTTCCACAACCCACGTCATCACTCACAATATATCCGCCATCGCTTTGAAAAAAAACTGTCCATTTGTAAACGACTATCGATAGTTTGTTTCACAGGAACGTCTTAGAATCTCGATGTCTCCGTGAATGATCGATGTTCCAAAAGTAGCGTGTGCGCTGGCCTGTCAAAGGGACGCATCTGGCTTCTCCTGATAAGCTGAGAGGATCCTCGAGTGTTATAAACCTCTTGAACTCTTATTCGTTGCATTAGAAGTTGTATTTTATAAAAGTACACCATAGATATCACGGTATGACGAATTTGTGCACGAAAATCAATCCTATTTACTAATTTCTTCAAACATAATACCAGATTAGAATAAAATCCGCAATAAATTGTCGCATAGCGTTTGTATAAAATGTTTTTTCTGATAGGTATCCTATTCAATAACAAATTTAATTGTAGTGCCCTCTAAAACTCACTAGCGGTCATGTGACACCCCTCTATAGACTTACAATCAGACTTTTAGGCACCAAACTAAAGATTTTCACATAATATTTTCAACTCAATTGTTCAGTCAGAATGTACACAAAATCGAAAGACGAGGTTAGGTACATATATAAGTTAACCAACAAGTCAAATTCCGTACAACATTAATTAACAGAACGTAAGTTGTGTTATGAAATAAGGTAGGCGATTAAACATGTAACATGAGAAGTTTAGAGGCTCAGAAGCTAGTTGTTTAGGCTTCTGAACTAATTTCAAGACAATCCCATTTGCTTGACGTATACAAAACGTATTTACATGTTTACATATTAAAGTACTTAGTGCTGGTATTCTAGGGTTAAGCTAGAAACGTGTAATTAACAATGGCCAGCTTTTACATGAGTACAAAGTGAATACTTCTCTTTATTTACAAGAGGATTTTATGATGAAATCATTTTTAAGAAAATAGACAATATACTATTGTGTACAAAACTTAACAGAGAAATACTTTTTAAAGACAAATTGTGCCAAATAATTAGATAGTTTCTAAATAACATTAAAAAATTTTGATACCGTATGAAATTGAAACACTGACCAACTCAAAACCACAACACGTATACAGAAAAAGCATTATCCATTCTTATCTATAATGAATAAATAACAAATTAGTACAGAATTAGTTTTCCTGTCCACAAGATATCCGAACACAATCCTCGGTTGATATTGTACCCGATCGTGTGAGTGATGAACTCGCAGTCCACACGGACGCAACCGGTAGACAAAAACCAATCGGGTTTGGATGGATTTAATCTATCTTTCAGACCCTGATTCAAAGGGTAGTAAACTTTACTTTTTTTCACCTATAATAAATGTTTCATCTTCTGTAGAAAAGTTTGTCACATACAAAATAGTTTTAATTGAAAAAGAATTATAATTATCTATAGGAATACATTTTGCTACTTGGGAAGTTATGGTTATTGTGACAAAAAGGAGATTCTATGAGTTTCCTTCCTCATACTTTTACATACCTACTAACAGATGCAAAGCATTACAGAAAGTGAAAAGCACGCCAAGAAAAAGGTTGTAAACCGTAAATTCCTGGCGTCCCCTTTTACAAAAACATGAGTCATGTTATATTACTTTACAGCCAAGCATCACTCTATGTCGCCGGAAAGGGAAACGTTCACAAAAAGGACACAATAAAATTTTATAGACTGTGATTCGACCTGCATCCAACAACGTTCCATCAAAATGATTAACGGGAGCACACTGCGAAGGCCAAATGCGGTCAAGAACAGACAGTGGGCCTAACAAATGGCCCCACGTTACAATATGGCAGATTACGACCTCTCTTTATCACTATTTTCTATTTTTTGTTCCTACACCCGTTTTCTTAGAACATTATTGTTCTTATTGTATCTTATATGTCTGATGTCACTGTTTATTGGACAGTTTCGATGTAATATTGTGTAGCAGTTGACAGAGGGTGGGCGATAGTTTCGCAAAAACAACCGATCGATAGAACGAAAAGGGATTACAAAGCGACCAATTGATTTTAACTGTAGTTTAGAAAGTTCGTCTTTTGATCTTGAGTTTTTTCTTTACGGGATTTTTTCTCCTACAAACCTAAATCTTTTTTAAAGAGTATTTTTCTGCACTACGCAAAGGATTATTCTAAATGTAGAGAATAAAATCGTTTTGTTTAGGTCCCGATATTATACAATTACGTAAGATACCTAAGACTGACACCAGACTGTTATGTAAAAAAACTCATGTAAATAAACAATTGTATCGTCAAGCCTTTTATCCCTGAAAGGGCAGAGGTGTTCATTAGGGCACGTAATGCTTCTATACAATGTACACCCACTTTTTGTTTACCTATTGCCATATACTGGGTACAGTTACAGACTCCGTACTACTACTTTAGGAATTTTCGAAAAAACAATACAAAACCCCAGTGATACTTTACCCGACCCGCGAACAATTGTGAGGATGTTTAATTAATGATATATTTAGAAAGAGAATGTTTACTATTTGGAACATTTAAAAAAATAATATAATACATTCTAAAGACTTCATTTAAGATCCTGTTTTGACGTTCCCTAAAAATAAATCGGATGACTTGTTGCCGATTAGAGAGGCACTCTGCTATTCGCGTGAGATAACTCAGCAGTGGCCGGTCAATTACCCTGTTCCTTTTAGGTGTTGGTCGATAACTCAAGGACCTTTAGCGACTAAAGTGTCTTCTCATTACCGAAAGCGAGTTTCAAGGCTACGGTTATATGTTATGACATAATATAAGTAAGTACCTATATCTAGTTATCGACCTTCTATACAGTTCATCGGTAAAAGGTTTTCACTATATTTAGTAGACCCAATTTTAAGTGGTTCTGTTATGTTCCACACCTTAAAAGGTAGAAGTACCGTAAAAGGAACAATGATTACTTCATTGTTTTTGTAAGGCAATATTATTTTCAGAAAAAATTGCCAAAGTGTTAGAATATAACTATTGTATTGGATTGAGTATCTATTGTTAAATAAATATCAATTATTATAGATTCTGTGCTTCTATTGCCGTATTTACATTTTATTTCTCTTAAGGTAAAAAGCCAATTTAGAGAAAAGACCCATAAAACTGAATGGCAAGAGATTTAACCTAGTCTTGAGGTACAAAGAATGATGTAAGTACATATTTTCCTGCATAATATTCAAATAAGCGTTTTATCAAGCTAAACAAGCGATAAAATATTATCATAAAATGTGAATTTTGTATTAAGCTGTAAAATAAAGTTTTGATATTTAAATTCAAAATTCTTATCAAAATCTTACAAAGTCTAAGCACTTCAAAGGTTTCGAGTAAATTATTTAGGACTGATTTAAAATATAGTATTTCGTCGTAGTACAAATAAACGTGGATAAGAAAAGAAAATAGAGAACGAAAAAATTCCTTTTTAACTTTAAAAAAGGTGTAAATTAATATAGTCTTTGGCATAAATGTGCAGGACGTGGCCATCTCTGGATTGGCACTATCTAACTCTATAATAGCCCGCATTAAAAGTTTTACCACGGAGTATTTTTCAATTTACCACGATCAAGAACCACGATGCCGTTTCTAGACAGCTACATAAACAAAACTCCGAGTTCTCTTTGCAAAACTACTAGAGTACTAGCCTAGTTGCAAAGTTCTTCGTTCTCACTTGTAATAGAGCGAATGATTGAGCATTACGTAGTACGTGCAGTACAGCGATTTGTATTATGACTGTTTTCTCCTCGAGAGGTAGTTAGACACATCTTACGTGGTAGCAATAGAGTTTTATCAGAAACATCCAAAACCTAATAATTTGGCAATTACCATATGGAACAAAACATCACCGCAAAGAAAAAACACATAACAAGCACACGACGCGGTTTCGGATTGTGGATACCGCTGGCTTCCAGCGTGCTTACAGCGCATCGACTGCGAGCTGCAAACGCGCGATGCGACGATGTTTCACTTGCTCTGGCGGGCGGCCGCCCATCGGCTTTTTCGTATTGACATTATGAAATATATCATGCTAAATACTACTTAAGGTTTAAATTCAAATCACAATTTAATTGCTGGGTTTGAGCGGTGCTCTTAAATGTGTTATATCCTTAAGTTATCTGTTTTTATAATGATAACCTACATTGCAATAAAGAGACCAGACGTTCAGCCTTGCAACTATAGCTATGATACAGCCACAATTAAGTCTTGTATATTTATATTAAGTAGATTAGCATTTATTTTATTAGGCATACTTCTAATTTTCCTGTAATAACCATAACGCGACCACACACTACATAGCCACGGAATAACATTTCCGAGTAATGGAAATGACATTAACTCCCAAAAGTATAGTCCGATATTTTTGATAGTTCTAATCGGGAAACAAATTAAGTACAGGACATTATTGTATGATGCAAATATCTGCCTAAAATGTATGTACCATATAGTCTATAATAGAAAGAAATGAGACGTTATTACCACAGTGTAGTAGGGAATGTGATCCGATTGATTGTATACGGGACACAATTCCAGGCGCTCACTGTTTGTCTAATTGAAATTCCAAGACTAAACTACCAACAGTATCTAAGGGATACTGCTGGGAATTAAACTTGGAGAATACATGCTCAGTAGTGTCCATTACTATCGAAATTGGTGATAAAGAATTTATATATAAAAGCAAAGAATAGACTAATTCAAAAACTGGACCAAACAGTATTAATTTGTTTGCATTAAAAGTTAAGTAACGTAATATAGAACGAAATTAAGTCCTAAACAATACATAGCATTATATCCCGGCTTCGTTCGATCGCACCACACTAACGTTTCCAATCTTAATTAGTTTTCGATCCCACGGGAGCCTTGTACGTACCACAATATATGGACGTACTCCATTTTAACGAGTTTTTTGGCTCTAAGCTGTTGTTTGCACTAAGCAAACGAAGAACGTGATGGTGGCGAGAAATCCGCTTACACTTTACTAACAACATAAGCGAACAAGCGGATGTTGGGAAAACCAGATTACCTAATGAATTCCAGGCTTTAGCCTAATGAATCTCAGGAAAGCTACGAAAAAATACAGGGCTTCATTTTACTTTTACTTCCTAAAATTTGTTTTGTGTAAAAAGTTAGAACAATCTTTATTTCCGACAACGTTGAAACAATAGTTGTAAAAAGGGACGGTCGCACTTATACTCATTAACATAAAAAAATAAGCGATGCGGTAGAAACGAACTGAATATTTAAAAATATATTTAATGCAGAAACACGGCTGTGGCACATTGCAATATATGCCTGACGACGTCCCTGTATCAACGTAGAGTAAATATTTGCACAAAACATCAACTTTTGTATTCATTTTTGTGGACAGAATAATTTTCTGCAGCTTGCCTATATACACCTTTCAACTAAGAAAACAATACTCTACTCTGTTTAAGAAAATATTTTACTATCGGTAACCGTTCAGTAAATATTTTGTAATATTAAACCGCTTTAGAAACTTTCATAAAAACATGTCGTTAAAACTATGTATAATGTTCATTGTTCAGTCTGCTAAGTTTTTACAAGCACTCTACCGAGTCCTTGGAGAGAACAAAACGAAATTGTCGAGCGCTTTCAACTACCCACTTCACTTCTTGTCCTAAGATATTTTCGCTATAATTAATATTTACTCATCACAAGTGGTTTGAACGGCCATTTTAATTCATTTCCATTTTCCTAGACAAAACACTCGTTGAATAAATGTATCTACGTATAAACAAGTTCATTGACTTGTATCGGCTTGTAGCTAAATTATTGCGATGTAGATCAATCGATAGATCCACGGTGCCAACCGTTGTTTACGGGACGCGACCGGTTACGTCAAATCATTTGAAGTTTAAATTTGTCTGACATTTTAGTGTAACCTAAATATCTTGGAAATTTTAAATTGTCTGACATTTAGGTCTAACATTAAATTCTAGTGAAAGTTTTGTGGGAAGATGGGGGAATGAATTAAAAAGGGCACGAAGAAAGGATGATGGATGGTGACCATTCATGACTTTCTTGCTTGGGTTCTTTCTATGTAACGTTTTGAAAGTTACGAGCGTGTCTGTTTGTCACTCTGTTTGTGTAATTGCCTTTGGACAGGTGATGAATACATTCATTTGAAGAAAACATTCTGAAAGTATTTTCTTTTTTAATTTCCTGCTCTTTATTGCTACTTTTTAAAGCAATATTTAAAAAAGGAAAAGATTAATTAAAGTCGTCTGTGATGACATTTTCTTTTTCTTCAGCAATATATTTCGTTTGTCAAATATAATTTACGATTATAGATTCATTTGTTAGATATTGTCTTTTGTTTTGCTGTTCTGTTAGATACTCGTAGATAATTTCAACGGCTGCTTAATATTTCAGTAATCTAATTAGCTACCAACTAATTTCATTCATAGAAATATATGTCATTCTAATAATTAAACTTATAATTAATATACCCTTTCAGTTTACAGTTGAGAAAATAATTTCTATTGAAAACAATTCAACTCTTGAAAACCCCATTTCCTCATACGAAGGTATTTAGCGAATAAATTTAATTTAATTCACACCACAATAGGATTTGAAGATGCGCAATATTTCATTTAAAGCTGAGACATTTTGATTTATATGAAGTTGTATTTGTAATTAAAAGTGAGTACTTACCTTAGGATGCTTTTCCACCAGAGATGTGTTGATGATGATAGATGTAATAGCTAAGCTGTGAAACTATATGACCGTTTCCACTGATACCAAACTATGTTGCTGTGCGAGTAAGATTTGCTACGAAGATGCGCAGCTCGAGTATGTGATGTATCGATAGTAGGGAAAGCATCAGTTTAGCACACAACCATAGCACGCATCTTTCCATATAAAAACATAGTTTAGCTGAATCCATTGTCCAGCCTATTTTCATATTCCGGTTACAATTCCAGTTTTCGTTCTATTACTGAAAAATGTTTAAAAACGTTGAAAATACCTCATATTTTCCTTTATATGTTAGAATGCATATAAATTGTATATGTATGAATATTCATGTAGGTATTTATACATAAATAAAATGTCACACTTTCAAAGAGTGTCGTATATTACATTATTTATGAAATGTCACCAAAAATACATTTATGTATGTACTGACGCTTTTATCTCGAGTTTTATATAAAGGTATTTTTGTCTCTGCGATTCATATTGGTTCCGAAAACCGGGGCTTGCAATACTGAGTTCGATTTGTTTTACAGTGAATTTTGAGATTTACAGTTTTTGCAAATGGTAGGATGGTACAGAATTCCCAGAATTTATAACAAAATAGATTCATCTCAATTCTGTGTTGGAAATTCAACAATTCTGCTAAAAAAAACTTTGCATACCTAGGTAGGTGCACATCTACCGAATAATATAGAGAAAGATATTATATTTCCTGTTCACCAACTCACAAAACTCATTAACCCAAAACTTACCAAAATGATCAACAACTACTAAACTACAGGTGCCAATAAAATCATTACCTATATCAAATAGGATAATCCGTTGTATGTTCCGCGATTATAATCAAAGAGAGGGGCGATACGAGTAAACACGTTATTTAATAGGGGAATCACTCTTATGCATTCACACCACGTTTGATCCAACATACTCGGGACACGTGACCAAAGGATAATCTCACTTTAGTTTGCAATATAATTCATCTAGGAGTTTATTATAACAAGTTGTGCTAGTAACTAGTACAATAATAACGTAAGTTCTACCTTTTACCCGTCATTAAATAATTCTATTGATCTTATTCTAATTCTTCTTTTGTAATTTTTTTAGAGAAGAAGAAAAACGCTTCTATATTTCTGTTCTTGTCATATTGGGTGTGACGTCATTGACGTGTAATTTGTTTTTTATTTTTTGTGTTGTTGTGAAATAGTTATGCTGATAAATGTTAAATTAGTTTTCTTATATTTATTCCATCAATACAATATTATTTACCTCTAACTGAATCAATTTAGTTTTATTTATATCATTAACATCGTCATCAAGAACCAGAGTCATTCTTAACTATTTATTTCTATACATTATACGATGTCTAAAGAACGCTACTTCCTAATAACATACGAAGAAAATATCAGATCTTTTCCCGAACCACAATAGCAGTCTTTGTGTGAACTTCATAACGGTTTATCGCAATCAAAGTTGTTACACTGGGCTTCGAGAGTGCAGGCTCTTTGAAGATGGACTATTGTTAGTGACCGCTGCAGATAACGACATAATGGACAAAAGTATCTGATGAAGTCCAGAATGGATTGTTAATTATACTTTACGTATATAGATGTGATTAGTGGTGGCGCTTTGTCGAAGATATAAATTGGATTCTAACTAACTAATTTAATGAAATTAAATAAAATTGCAATTCATAGGCGAAAAACGATTTACAGACAAACTCCGGAGTGGTACCAAAAATGAAGTACGTGTTAAATTAGACTCGTTTCAAACTTAAATATTTTAAATACTATCTTCTGCCAGCGACTTCACCCGCGTTCCCGTGGTATAAATAGTGCTCTATCACCCAAGTATGTACACCAAATTTCTTCGAAATCCGTAAGCGTAGTAAGCGTAGTTGACAGACAAACATCCAAACAAAGAAACTTCACGTTTATAAGTGTGATTATAAGAGTTTTGTTAAATCCTATTCATGTCATCTTTAAAAAATAAGGATTCTGATTCTTACTTTATTTTGAACGACTCAATCTTTCTTTGGTAACACACAATCATTTACTAGCAAAAAGATTACAGAGACACATAATGCCCCTTAGGGCCTAGTAATTCCAAATTCATGTAATATCATGATCAACAACATCACGCGACCCCACATTAGTTCCACGGCACACTATACGACAATCACTGGTGTAATTGATACATCCTACCGTACAATTACGTGCACGTACAACTTAATGGCATCTAAACACCTATTGTCAAACCATTGAACGTTATATGACTTCATTGATTCTATAGTAGAAGTCTTCCATTTTAGTCCGTTATTTTCTATACCCTAAATACAAAATGTACCATTAGTACCCCCAAATTTGTTTTTAGACTGCCAGACATAGAATAGCTATTGACTATAACCAAAATAGGAGTCTATAGCGACTATTTTTATGAATGGTCTGAATACCAATGACGATGAACGGTCGCAAGTGGGCATTAGGTCTAATTGTAATTGAAAATTAGGTGACTATGGCCTAAGTAAAGCTGTCAAGTGCTATTGTTGGTCTGGTAAATAATGGTTACTTAACCCTAATTTCTATGGAACGTAGAAACTCGATATTTTTAATATATCATTTGCATTCCGAAAAACGTACGATGTTATAGTAGGTATTGTAAGATTTTTTTATTGCATTTTTTCTGATAACCTATGCTTCATAATCATCATCAATAGCATATAAGTGGCCACTGCTGAGTGGCTACTGTTACAGTAAAAATAAATTCGAAACTTGAGACAAAAAGCCATCAAGTATTGTATGTTTACGACCTTATAAAGTAAGTATTTTATGATTCGTTATTTTCCACGTAGAACCTTACTTTAGCTTGTATGATAAATTATTCCCTAAACACTTGATAGGTGTGCTCACGTTATACATAGTTAATGTTACACCAACATACAACAACGTTCTTAAAGATAAATAAAGTGAACTTCTGCTTGTTTTGTGCCAGTTTAGACAATTGAGGTAAAACAATTACATACCGTACACCTATTTTATTCGATTCTTCTCTAAATGAGTACTTACATTGATTCAGTGGTAATAATGACGTGTACAAATATTAATATATGTTTTTTTCATTAAAATGCTCCGTCGTCACTCGCTTGTTTACATCAAAATGTTCTAACAAATAACCTATCGTTAATATCACTAGATATTGACCATTTCCATATTTTCAACCTGGAATAGGCATCAAATTAAAATGGAGCATATTTTTATCATCAAAACAAAGCCGTTCAATGAAAAATCAAACAAGTTTCCTTGTGTGAACTGCTAAGGAGTGGAATTCTTTGCCGGAGTCTATGTTTCCTGATGGGTATAGCCTGGGTGTCTTCATATGTTGCTCATGGGCAGACGTGCTCCATCGTAGGCCGCATCATCACTTACCACCAGGCGAGATAGCGGCCAAACGTCGACCCAACAAATATAAAAAAAAGTTCAAGTTGATAGAAAAATAAACATAAAATCTCTTGTATCGTCTGAATCAGTGCAACATGTCTTCGACCTCCAAATATATGAAAAAAATGCGAGTTTGCGCTCGACTTATCGTGATTGTCACACGGATAAATTGTCTCAAGAAAACGCGTTGGATGACTAGTATTTTTGTCAGCAGCCGGATCCATAAATTTTCATCAATACTTATCTTTCCCGTGCTCAAAATTGATGATGCTTTTAGTTGTATACACGATTTTTCATCATATTTTGTTACAAAAACATGTTGATTGAATACATTCTGTTATTCTGTTGAATAGAATTTGTTCAATGTTCATGTCAGGTATTTATTGAATAACAATTTGTGACTACAAAATGAAAGCCTAATTCGATTCAATCTTCTATCATATCAACTGTCACGGAATAAATTTATTTCATGTTGTAGGTAAAGTAATAACAATTGTGAGGTGTATTTTATTTCAAAAACTCTTTTACACAAACAATACAATAGACTTTTAGTTTTCATTCCGCTTATAGTCAATGTTACACCATAGCATGGCAAAGTATGCCATAGTATGGCAAATTAGCGCCTGATTCTATTTTACATAATAACTCTCCTTCTGGCGCAATCGGGTAAACACTTTTTTAACTTAACAGAAAAATAATACATTACCAATATTATTTTTAGAACACAACTATCAAATGAAAATAGCAATTCAATTTTTGCGGTGAGTTGGGAAAGCGATAAAAAAGTTGAACGCGAATGAGAAAATTTTATTCCGAGTACTCATGCATTATTAAATACTTTATGCTTTATTGTGGAAACCATTAAAGGATTCACATTGAATAATATCCAATGCATTTGCGACGCATATATTTTATTCATGTTCCGAACGTTTGTTTCGTTTTTCGCACTTTCTTTTATCATTCCGTCCACTTTATTAGACACACTTTAGGTACTTACTTTGAAAAATCTCATGTGACTCATCGTTCCGTATCTTACCTGAAACAAGAAAATAATTTGATTAAATAATATAGTCACGTGTACATAACTCATCCAGTCTCGCTACATCACTGTGACGACAGGACAATTTCTTTCGTCGTAATCTCAGCCAATTTCGTAAATTAATGCGTTGAAATTATTCAAAGCTCACAGTCTGACTCGAGATTTTGCAAATACCTACGTATATTTAAAATTTATCAAGCCCCAGCGAGAAACACTTAATTCTAATAAGAAACCACAATCCAAGCTTACAAAGTTTCTGCAATTATCAAGACATCTTATTAAACATTTAAGTCGGTTCCATTCTGCCGTATTACAGTTGACAGAGTTTATACAGTACGTTCCAAGATACTGCACAAACTCGTTAGCTATGTCAAGCTCAGCGAACGTTTTATTAGTTTTTGTTTGAAGTCCACGAAGGTCGCCGTTTGTTTTTATTCTTTGGGAGAGAAGCGTCCTGTATTTTGAAAACACTCAACAAGCTGGAGAAACTGTCGTAAATAAAATACCTAATAATTTATTTACAAGCAAATAAATAAACAAAGAATACAAAAGGACACGAATAAATGTTCTTGTCTTTCTTTACTTTGTGCTCTCGAGCCGTTACATTTCACAATAGACACCAACTGTTTGTGGATTTCAACTTTGTAAATAAATCACCAGTTAATTGTAATTTGAGACTGAGAAATGGAACTCACCTGTCTGTTCCCTTCGTGGAGTACTTCAAAGTTACCTACAATATTGTAAATCACTCTCACCTCAAACACTCCACATTACAACAATGTAAGTGCAATTTCAAGACTTCTGATTTATCGTTTAGAACATTCCTTGTAGTTAATTGCATGAGACCTAGATCTATGCCCAGTGCAAAGTAGAAATCTAACCTCATATGAGATAAGAATAAGACGAAGTATCATTTATAGATTCTAAGTTACAAACGTAAGCAAATAAATCCTTAACTACCATTTGCCGATTAGTAGTTTTAAGGGTTTAATATACAAGGTATGGTAATAAGTATTACACATCTGTTTTAATTAATTTCTAAAGCTTCACAATAAAATGGAAATTACAGTCACCCGTGGGGGCTGTCCGTAATTTCCAGCAGCACCCGATGTTGTGTAGATTAATGATAGAAGTAATTAAATGTCGACAACCGCAAGCTAGCCAATTTATACTTAACTTGCTAGTTTTCATACAATGCCTAATAATGCTATTAATTTTAACTCTCTCATTGGGTTAGTGCTTAGTCACGACAGAGATATTATTCAAATAATATATATTTCATACTAGTTTTCTACACGCAGATTAGCCCGCTAAGTGAAAAGAAAACTTACAACATCGATCGTCACCCTACTCATTATCTTCTGTACCCTTAGTATGATTTTGCTTTACGTTTAATGTAATAGAAACGAGAGCGTGTCCGGTGCTCTGATTGGCCGGCTCGAATAAACCAACCAATCAGAGCGCCTAACGCACCCTCGTTTCCATTACTTTAAACGTAAAGCAAACTCGTACTAAGGGTACGTAAACGCTTCGTTGCGATGTAAAAGAAACATAAACAATTACAGTTTTGCATTTATAATATTAGTAAAGTTTCTAATTTCTCAAAATTCTTGGTCGTCGTCCAAAAATATTGAGACAACTTCACGTTACGAACCAACGATAAATAAATAGGACAGAAATCCACTACAACTAAAAACTTTTATCTATAGGTACTTAGTGCTTTGAGTATCTATTCCTTAAACATATTGTATCAAAGAGATATTTGTGCCTGTATTTACTGGAACATAGTAAACAATCCAGTTGAGCGGTTCTTTTGTAATTCGAAGCGTAGCAGAAAGTGAAATAAAAAAAGACAGTTTAAAAGAAGACAGTCGTCAGAAGACTCAGAAGTGACATATTTGAAGGAGTATCGAATTCAAAAATAAGTTTTTGTTTCGCTTTATGTCAATCATCTATAATTTTAGCCAATTCTATTTTGACTTCGTTAAAAAATTATGCATTTTCTTGTATGTCCTCAATTAGTTAAGAAAATGTTTTATTTTTCCTCTTTGCGTCTAATAATACATTTGAAAAAAATGGAGATAATGTTAGTACATAATAAATATAGACCTAAAAATGTCGATCATGCAAAATGAGATCCGGTGAGATAAAAAAAATTGCGATTTATTCCACAACTTATTTTCATCAAAACTGTTTACAACCTGGGCTCAATTTCAAGTGTGTCGTGCGTTTGCCACCTAATATAAAACGAATCCAAACTAAAATCCCATTTTCACTTCAATCACGAAAAACAACTACCTAACAAAATTCAATATAAAATTCCTCCAGTCAACTGCCACACTCACCTTCAAAAAAATAGAATAAAAAAACTGCATACAAAAAGTTCCAATCGGTATCTATATTTATAAAGTCAATCCTGCTTGATACTGTCAATCTTCATGAGAACGTGTCGCTTTTAAACAATGTTCCAGAAATTGTTTTAACCCTTAACTCTATCGCAGCGAGAATAAAACGCAATTTGAGCCACGAAGCGCGGCAACAAGTGGCTGTAATTGCATTTACAACGTTGTCGCAACATTTTCCTATAAGCTACGTCTATTAACAGATTACTGGATACAGATTTTAAGTGAACAAGATAGTGAAGATGTTTGAAGAATCTTAATTGGATGCAAAGTAAACTTTATGTGTTTTATTTTAAGGTTAAGTTTAAAAAGTCGTTGGTACGCAAAAATGCTATTGCGGTTTCGTCTCTAGAAACGAGATAGATCATTGATTTTGTATCGGTAAAGTAAAAGTTACAAAGTTGTATAAATACTGAAAACTTTGTAAGATATAAGATTCAGCTAGTTATTGTAGAATTCTTTTCCTACTCACTGGTCATAAGGTATCCTTTTTCTAAGCTCTAATTCCATCTGACTGCACGGTTGGTGCGGTACCTCGATTCCCACACCAAGCAACTCCTTGTGTGATTCACAAATTGTTTTGAGTTTAGGCGTCATGTATATCTGAACTCATGTTTGTAAACGCACCCACGACACAAGAGGAAATCCTATTTCGTCACAGACCTTTATCTCAACCGTAACAGTAAATGAAAATTCTGTGACTTTGTTGCATTTTAGAAAAACACATAAAGAAAACGTAGTCTAAAAAACTAGATAATAAACACGAGAAACCTCAATAAAGTAGATGTTTGGAATCCTTCTAATACGAGACCAAGTAACTCGAGCTGGGTAGCCGTAGAAGTAAATAAAATCGGCTACATACGAGTACACACGTTTTATAAAATATGTATATCGCGTCCTTAATTTTTTGCTCTCTCCATGCTCGGTACTATGTCCATATATTTTGCCCTACACGTGCCGCCTTCGGTTACTAGTGAGTACCTAAAATGATGTGACCTATATCAGTTTGTATAGGACACAGAATATTGACGACCTAAGTCTATAATGTTTTGTATTTACGTATGTGACATTTTTTAGGAAAGTCTAGTAGGCTGAAAATATTTACTATAGTTTTTTTTTAGAAAAATTCTCAGTGATAGAACGAAATTGGGAATTATGACTAGTTTTGACTTATCCACTATAAATGGGACTTATAACATAACTGGTGAAAAGTGCTAGCATAGCATGAGTAAATAAATAAATAATCACGCATACTTATATGCAAATTTTACCTAAATATATGAATACCATACGGGAGTATGTTCTGTTTATATTACAAGACAAATCGGGCGACAGACTTGACACATCAAAGGGATTTAACGCATTGAATAGCGAGATTAATCGGCAAACCGGAGGTAACATGAAATGTTCCAACTAATTTCAGTGCCATGTTACGTCAAACCTAATACAGAGACGATTTGATACTGATAATCCTGCTCAGAGCTATGATTTGACTGCCTTGATTCCTTAGTATAACTGTCTATGTAACTAAGAATGGACTGAAGATTTTAAGGACCATTTTACTCGCAGTTTTGCTGTATAAAGATGGATGGGTTACCAAGGACAATTTTAGGAAATTCTATATTTAACATCTAAAAGTAACGGTTTACTCACGTACATTCATGGAGAAAAGCTCTCCTACAACGCGACGCCGTCTGCCCACGCTGCTCATGATGAAGAGTCCTTCTTTGACTCGAAACTAGTACAGCGTTTATCTATTAATGTACATGAGTAAACCGTGATTTTCTACTTACGAGTAATTTAGTATGTCTCATGATAGTTATTATAAAAAATCTGTATTGGAAATAACAAATTTTGATAATCATAAAATATTGTCATCAAATTCTGCACAGTCCTAGTCAGACCTACCAAACGTAACAAAAAATAATTAAAAAAATGTGGAACGAATATCGAGAAAAGTTTAACATAAAAGCACTTCTCCGACTTCCATTCATCTTTAATATCAGAGCTTACACTGACAGCGAATGCCCACACACTGTAATCTCCCAGACATGCAATATTCCACCACGAGCCATTGAGTCAGGATTAAGGAGATCCACATACACGCTTTACTCAAAAGCCCTGTACCCAATGCGACACAAACTGACTTCTTCCAATTTCAAACTTTAATGGTAATCCGTTATTCGAAGTTCAAAAGTTACTTTTTAATAACATTAACAGCGTTCTATCGCGTTCTATTCTCGTATTCTGGTCCCTTAAGGAGTTTGTAATGGATTGAATCTGTGCAATCGTGTTACAGTAGACAGTGACGCTACACTGTATTAAATTACACTGCACGTAAAATGGGACAGAGCTACAAAGGAAATTCATTTCCTGTTGCATTTGATACTTTTTATTTATCATTGGTTTTTCTTACATAGATAAAACATAATAAGTCGACTAGGGTAGATGATTAATTTTTATTTTTATTTCTATCTTGTTGATTATTTCATAATATTAGACAGGTATTTTTTACTTTCTGATGCGCATGAAGTCACTTCTTGGTACGTTTTATACATAGGATTTTAACATATTTTATCCTACTCCTAAAGGTTGATTCGTTTTATCTAAGTATTGTTACATTATATCGCAAAATAAAGAAATACGTGGCTAATATTTTTCATTAGCTAACTGACGGACTAAATCCCTTTTTAATTTCCATACCCCGTCATCGTCCCTAATCTGATAGTGTAATAAAATCAGCAATTTTTTGATAAATACGGTAGTACAGTTTACTCTTCAAAAACTCAGTTCCGCCAAAACAAAACCACGTTTTCCCACACTGAATTGAAGTTACAAAAGCCACACTTCCAAACCGATTCTCCGATATTGTTTACCGTTACTACACAACACGGCAATACAGCAAACATTGGATTTCTGGCATTCTTATTCACACAACATTGGTGTGAATGCGGAATAGCGTCAGTCGGTGTTCGGTAGTGTGGTTAAGTGGATTAAGGCGATGACGCTCGTCCAAATTAACCGAACGCTCGGCTCCGAACCGAAATAACTCTGTAGAGATGTACCTATAGGTGAAGATACTAGAGTGAACGAACTGTTATGGCAATGTTTCCTCACGTTAATCCGGATTAGCATACATTGCCGTGCTTTTAGTTTTCAAATTGGTAGTTTCTGATTACTCTTATTGTGGGATTAGCTTGTTTGTGGGTTTGTTAGGTTTGTTATAATCGCTTTTGTGTTAATTTTCAAACTAGGTATACCTATTTGTTTTTCAGCAAAGGACTTTATTTAAAAACTGTTACAAAATATTTAGGTATTTGTGCGAAGTTTTTGGCATACGACTTTGTGATCCAATTTTCTTTAAATTATTCTAGTTCTACTCGGGCCTTGTTAACCTTTAATGACTGTTCAATTTCCCTAATACTCACAAAAACTGGTATTAAAATTGATATATGGAAATAAGTATAAAAACAAGGCGAAATGTAAATATTATATCTATCTTACTGAGAAAAAAACAAAGTTGTATTGTTTTATAGTAAAACCTCGTTGTTATTTTCAGGCCAGAACTAAGCAGGACTTACAGTAACTGTTGGCGTTTGAACGCAATCTGTGGCACTTTGCTCAGTCTCGAGCATTCTTGGTCACAGTGTTGGTTTACTTATCGGCTTTCGTAGCATCTAGAGCCGGTACTCGAGTCCCCGCACAATGCTAAGGTAAACATTTTCTCAATAAGTCCTTTTACAAAAACCGTACGTTCACTACGATCTGTAGTTGAAACCAACGGTTTATGTATGTCGAGATATTTTCTATGAGTAGTAGATGAGAAAAACATTATACCTATTTTAGGCTAATAAACGAAATTGGAGTGTTTATGAATATACATACAATACATACACCCAAATCACATTTTTTGTCTGTCTGACTGTTTGTTCCGCATAATCTTTGAAATGGCTGGCATCAATTTTAATGAGACTTTTATTGGCAGATAGCTGATTTACTAAGAAGTAACTAAAGCTATTTTTATTTTCGAAATAATATTTTATTTTAGTAATAATTAAAACTCAATTTCTGTCAAAAGTCATTATTCTACGCGGACGATGTCGCGTGCATTTATTAACAACGTTTAAGTTTATATTGTGGTTATGCCTTAAGTAAGTAGTATAGAAATTATGGATCATAAATAGGTCTTATTACATCTTCTGATTTGTTTCGTTGCGGGATCCAAGACAGTCATTCAATTCCTTGGGACGCGCCGGACATCAGTGTTCCAGTGTTTTCATGTTTTGTATCTACTGTAGATCCTGGCTTACAGGAGTATTGGATATTGGGCGTAGTTGGTTGTGGCGGGCTTGTCCCATAAAAAACGTCTTATTAGACTAACTCAGCTTTCAGAATTTAGACTTTTAACCACTCAGTTCAGTGTAGATTACTAAAATTACTAGTTGGTAGAGAACAACAACAAGACTATTAACAGTAATGTCCTAAAAACATGTTATGTTAGTGACTATTAACTTAATTCTACCTGAGTTGAGGGTCAGTAATTATTTACCTACAACTGCAAATTACAAAGTAACGTGCAATTTATTCTAAATCCTATTATCTTTTAGCTACGGTCGGGCGCATCTGTATGGGTTTACTAAGTGGGCCGCGCAAATCGTAGCATGCGACATTATTTAATTGCTACTACCATGAAGTATGAATTAGTTAAGCTACCTTCATGGTTAACTAATAACTAACTTCAATATTTTTAAGGCAAATTCTTGTGTTTACAAAAGAAATATAATATGGCTCTAGTATTTGTTACAGAAGTGAATCTAAATAAGAAATATTAGCAATCAGCAACCCAAAGACTATTATTATAATGGGCTTATTATTCTTGCCATTATTAAAAAAAAAACAGCGTACTCATTCTTAAAAGGCCAGCAACGCACTTATGACCCATATCGTGTTGTGGGTGTGCATAGGCACTGCTAATTGTTTACGGTCCACAAAAAACAACGACAACTCTTATTACTAACATTTGGACAAGAAAAGTAAACAGTAGTATTTTACTAATTACATTATTTCTCAAAAACTGCATACAAGTTTTTCTCGAAGACAATTCCCGTCAGCAATATTTGTACCAGAGTCGTTGAAATAATGTCTTCCAACTTTATAGTGTTCCAAGTAGAAAGTACAACTACGAAGGATTTATGTACAAACTTGTGTTGTCACCTCGTACTCGTGTGCTTTCAAATATGCACTTTACTGGACATTTTGTTGCAAGCAAAATGGGAATGTTCTACTACATTTTTGAAACAAAGCTTCTGTTACTGGTTACTGGGTGAAAATTGAGAAAATTGTATGTGGTTTTCGAAGGAAACAGTAGTTGTTCCTTTTGGATACAATCAACTAATTGTAGTTTGTATCTATATAAAATTAGTAATAGTATATTGTATCTATATACAATCAACGATCATATAAAATGATTTTAAACACGTGTTTATTGCTACAAATACTTAAATCCAACAAAGATAACTTAAATACGAAATTGACAAGCGTTTTGAGATTCGAGTACATACTTATTAATTTCATTATTTAATTATTCAGAGGGTGCCTTGCAGTCTAATTAGACGCAAACATCACTACTAAGGAAAGCGTACTGGATTTGTATTCACAAATTGCGCACCTATTACAAAAGACTCATCATAACTATAACAATAAATAGATGATACATTTAACAGTTACCTAAATGGCATGGTATTATTAAACGTATCTGTTCGTGCTTCTAGAAGCCATACTTAAGCAGCTATATGATAATTCTCAGTCGCGATTCCTTGCAGCAACCGTACCGTGCATTTCTCTGTTAATTACTGAGCAACTACTCTTGCAACTCAGGATTAGAATCGAGACTTAATTGCCACGTTTGCAGCATTAATTTTGGTTTACTATGTCACACGAGTCGAAAGATTTTACGGTAATTTGCTCAGTGACCAAACTAAGTGCCTTTAAGATTAGTCTGTTTAATCAAATTAATACATTTAGCTCTTAAATGTTCTAGGATAAGCCAATTAATCGCCAAATGGAATTTAATCATTGTTTTAAATTAGAAAACAACTAATTACTTTTGTATAATCTAAATCGTAATTAAAGATTTAATAAAAAGAAAATGTTCCAAGCTTTGATTTAAATTTTAATCTTAACTTTATATTATAATACGCCAAACAAGTTATAATCCATCTAATTAAACACAATACGACTGCGTTTTCATTGAACAAAAAAAACTTCTCAAGCATATTCGACCCATTTAATAAAATATAAACAAAAACCTATATAAATTCTCGTATCAAACGCTACTATACGAGGCGTCTAAATTCGTAATAGCATTCGTGGATGAATTATGTCTTAATAATGTTCCCCTTCGTAAATGAGCTACCTACGCACAATTACCCACGCGTTTGTTTCAAACGTATGTAATGAAGAAAGTGTGGTGTATTATGACGCTAAAATGTTAGCCAGGATCATATTACTGGCAAATCGCGCGAGCGTGTGAACACCGCTATATTAGAGCGGAATATTCGCTTTACATTCCTTAGACCAATGTCAGATGATAAAGCGGCATGCGTGGTATGTTAGAAGTGTGCTAAATCACTACTTTATTTCACTTTGATCAGCTTAAGTATAATTTATAAGTTGGCACCTTTAATTATTCTGAGTTCTGGCGTTAGTTAGAGCATAACGACTTAGTATACAGAAATAAAAAATACACGATATAGAAAACTTCCAAAAACGAAAAACCGTGTAGGTATCATATATTGACTTTGTCCTTACCAAAAATCCACCATTTCTTCGTAATGTCACTATAAGATGCGTGATTTGTAGCAGGTTTGTATGTTTCTATTTAAAAAATCCTTTTTTTATTACAATCAAGTATTTAGATCCTATATAAACGCAAGCATCCATACATGTTTTCATTAAAATTAAATAAAGGGACTTCCATCGAAACCTTTTCCATTTACAATGAAAACTAAATGAGACTTCCAGGTGTATACGAGTAGTTTATTACGAAAATACTGAAATAAATTTTCACATTTTCCAATGTATTACATTACTTTATTCATTTTACAAACTGTAAATTTCGTTTCGTTAATTACAATCTTTTAAACAAATAATAAACATGTTATTTTAATGAGATACAGTAATATTTACTTTAAACATTAATTATTTCCGCTCCTGTACTGTAAATCATATTTTGCAAACATTTATTTTACAGTCGCATTTCGTAGAATATAATTATTATAATATCAATGTGTACAAGTCGAATTAAAGCTAAAAATACACAAATTATATTCAACATGTTGGCATTGTAAGTGCAGCAATAAACAGCAGCTTTTGGATTTAATGATAACAAAACAGAACACAACAAAGGGGTTTGGGTAAAGTTGGCGTCGTTTTGAAGTTGAGCGGCCAGTAATGAAACTTAAATATTATGAAAGAACAGAATACAGCGATCAAAAGCTATTATGGCCATATTTCTCTAAACCATATCGGAACTGAGATTTTGGTTTTATATTGGTCATTGAAATCGAAGAAGTTATTAAATGTTATTGCACTCTTTATCTATGGGCCGATGGTGTGGCGCGCTTCTAATCTCTCGTGGACTTGTGGATAATTATAACGACCATAGACGTAGCTCTAGGGGGGGTTGGGGGTTCAAACCCCCCCGAAAAATGCGTACCTAGACATTACAGAGCGTTATGTGTCTAGTTAGCATAGTACATCCCCTGTTTGGCAAAGGTCTGTATGACTACCTATGAATCTATTTAAATATTACATAAATTATTAAAGTTTTTTTTGACACATTTCATGGGTCGATTTCTGGTAGAAACACTGGAAGGGCAAGATACAAGGACTAGATTATTGACTATTGTCATGTATTCGGAAAACGGACCTTAGGCTGCTGTTCGCATATAATGTCCATTATATGGTACATGGGATGGGGCAGATATCAAAATAATCTGACTCCGCCGGCACAATTTTTAGATACCATTACGAACAGACATTGAGAACGAAATGGACGAAGAAACTGTTAATATGTAAATGTGTTTTTAAAAATCATGTAATAAATGCAATAAGGTAGGTATAATACTGTGTTTTTATTATTTCCTAGGGCCCAATACTTCGTCACATTGATAGACGAGAGCGAGAAACAGTAAAGCCAGAACTAATATCAATCTTCTAAAATATACAATAACTAAGTTTTTTTTCACACAGGACGGTAATTGAAGTATTTATAGAGACTACATTTTTAAACCTTCAAACTCAGGTATCTCAGCTTTGATATTTAGGATATCATTGAACATATATGTGGCACAGCAGAACAAAGTAACATGAAAATTATTGGTGGCCGCTGAAAAAAAACCGGCCAAGTGCGAGTCGAACTCGCCCATGAAGGGTTCCGTAGCAGCAAGTAGATGACATGGTATCAAAGTTATAAAATAACTTGGTTTTGCATAGTGTTTGTATCAACGACAAAGTTATATTTGCGGTTTTTGAAAATGTTTTATTTCTTAAAAACTAATTATGATATCTCGTTCGACGGCAATTTTCGTGGTAGTTTCAATTGAAGTCTACAGCATATATTTTTTTTAGATTTCTCACTGCTTATTTTAAAAGTTAGAGGGGGGCACACTCATTTTTCCACTTTGGACGTCTAACTTTCAAAGGATTGATTTTGACGAAAAATGGTTTTAGGAACCTTAATTTCTTTTGTAAAGTCCTATCCATAGACACCCATCACGGATAGGTTAGCTAAAAAAATGTTTTTTTACTCAGTTCCATGTATGGAGTGCCCCCGCAAATTTTTAAATTTAATAATTTTTATTCAAAACTCGAATAGCGGTTATTGAAATACATCATCCTACAAAGTTGCAACTATGTAAGCCCAATAGTTTCGGAAATAAATGGCTGTGACATACGGACGGACGGACAGACGGACAGACAGACAGACAGACATGACGAATCTATAAGGGTTCCGTTTTTTGCCATGGCTACGGAACCCTCGGTTGACGCCACAAGTCCATACAAAGTTACTCAAACCCCTTTCTGGATTCCTCGATTTTAAACTTATCCCATGGTTTCGACAATTCTAATATAATAGATGATTTTCAACAATAGCCTATTACGACTCTGGAATATGTAAAAAAGAAATTAAATACATCTGAACCAAGCCCTTGCGAACAAGCACGAGTAATACCAATCAAAATTTTACCCTTAATGAGTACTATTTCATCAAAGGCAGTATTCTAAAGAGCTGAAACGTAGCTACAACAAAACATAAACAGAGACTCTATTTATGTGGCGATGGGACACTCTGATAACAGTTTGTGTACTTCCCTAAAGACGACGGGTGGTTGTCAACGTCCTGTAGATCTTACTCTCACACAGAATAGTGTGAAGTAAAAAGGTAAAGTGAAATAAGAGTAATCTTGTTACAAGATGGACTCGGATACATGTGATTTGATTATATTGAATGTGTTAATGTAATTGTTGAGTTACTTGGGCGATGTTTTTTTTATGGAATTGGAAGCAAATGAGCAGACAGATGATGATGATGGTAAGCGATCAGCACCGCCGCACGTTGCGTGGGTCCATGACACCCGCAACACAAGAACAGCGGATTATGTTCAGTTGTGGACGTTTTGTGACTGATTTATGTTCATAATGCTGACGATTAATTTAAATACACCTCTCGTTCCATCCAGGGTTAGGTCTACCTAACCCTAAAGCTCTAGCTTTATTTATAGTTTAGATTTAGGTAATCTTCGTCAATTTCATTATGAATCCGTATTTTTGGAGGTTTATCAATTTCACGCAGCTTATCATAACTGTCAGCCACCTTATGAACGTAGCTTACAACAATTTAACTAGAAACAAAGACTATGTTAAATGGATACTGATAATCACATAAATTATATTTATGAACTGATAAACTGATGTCGACTTTCGTATAGATTTTATTAATAATTGAAAAGGTCCCATTACTTACAGACAATCGACAGCCGAATCAATAATCTGTCTTCATCTCAATTAGCAAAAACTACAACCAATATAACAGAAATAGAAAAAGTATTTCTATCAACGTTACAACAACTGGAACGACAAAAACTATCCCTCAAGCGATTATAACTAATATCTAACCGGCCTTATAGTGGTGACAGACTTCTAATTAGTCCTAAGAGACAGTTCAATATTAGGTAGGTAACTTAGTCGTGTCCACTGTCCCAAGGGTGAAGTTCGTGTATCAAATTAATTTGAGGTAATGGAATAATCCAGGGTTAGTGTTGAATGTAATAAAATTTATGTGTGATAGTGTGATTTTAAGTGTTTATAGTTGGGGAAATGGATTTATTATTTGGTTGTTTATTTAATGAGTGATTTGAAGAGGAATGGTTTGGTTATTTTGTAATGAAAGGATATACTATGTATGCTGATTGATCAATGAAAAGGTTTACAAAAAAGGTTACATACATACGTTTTTGAAAATATTTTAGAAAAAGATAATACTTTACAGCATACAAAACATTTTATTACACCGCAAAATTCCAAAAAACATTTCATAAAAAATGGATTATCGTCTTGTGAAGGCATTGCTAAACGAACAGGAATAAAAATTCAATTTCTAAGATATTCAGAACAGTTTAACGAACCAAAATATTTACTGAACCGAATCATCCTATCAGGATATTGATTAAATTAACTTATGGATACAATATAATCCCAAAGTTTCGAAGATTATTTTACAAACAAAAACAGAACATCAAACTTTTTCATCGTGAAATCTCCCAAAATTATATAAAGATTAAAAACTTTCTACGTACTTCTTTGTTTAAGTCAATCAATTAAAATAATATTAAAGTATGCGTAATCGGCTTTATTGGCCACAGATTTTAATAAATCTGTTCTCGATTAAATGGAAAAGTTTGTAATCATCTTCGTTCAATCAGTGTCTTAGTCACAAGCAAGATATTTTGTCCGTATTATGTACCGTATTTAATAAAACAAAAACGTTTAAAATATTTCTTTTCTGTTTTAAAATTCGAACGCGAGTAGATACTTATAAGATTGGTAGTTCGAAGTACGAAAAATACTGGCAGCACGAAACGAGACAGACCACAGATTAAATAAAATTTAAAATAACCGAATCATCGATTCTCATTAATATGGCGACCACTAATGGACACCAACATATCAATAACGAGTTACCGACGCGAATATTCACTGGCCATTACCTTTGTATTGGTATCAACTTGGTTTCATTTATTATGAACCCCATACGCTTTGTTCCATGATACGTTTAAATTGTTTCGGACATTTTGCAAATCTTTTCGTGAATGTGTTATGCTGTTGTTATTTTGTATTAAAAGTAGTGTAGTTATTTAATTTCTTGTTGATTGAAATGATTAGTGCGAGGATGGTGTGTTTGTATTAAACTACATTTTTTTATGGAACTCACCGGTAAACGAACAGACGTGTCACCTGATGGTAAGCAATCGCCGCCGCCCATGGACACTTGAAATACCAAAGGTGTTACAAGTGCATTGCCGGCACTTTGGGGGTTAGGAATGTAAGGGTTGTTGGGAATCGGGGATTGGGAAGATTGGGAAGGGGGGAATTGGGCCTCCGGTAACCTCACTCACACAACGAAAAACAACGCAAGTGTTATTTCACGTCGGTTTTCGGTGAGGCCGTGGTATCACTCCAGTCGAGCCGACCCATTCGTGCCGAATCATGACTCTCCTACATATTTGGATAACCTGCTTTAATTTTGATAATAAATATGAAGAAAATTAATGTTTCAAGTAATAAAGCGAACTAATGACGAAATTCAATTAAACATTTCCTCACATACCCAGAGCTTGGTTTCAACAGAGCAAAAACTGCAAACATATAGAAAAGTTTTATGAAACAAAGCTGCAGGCATATGACTAGTCATATTAATATGAAGCTAAACTCGTCTGTGAGACCAGTCAGTTGGTTGAAATTAATTTACGCTTAGTCTGAGGATTTAGCCATTTTATATAGCCGCGGCCGTACGCCGGTGAAATATTAAAGTTTTGAGATTAACACTGGCTTAGAACCGAAACATTGGCGAATATTAACAGTGACTAGCTTGATTAAACTGTTCTTTTAGAGCGAATTAATGCTTAGATAGTTGGGAACTTCTAGATTATCATGAGGTATTGGATTCAATAATTGGTCAGTGGTAAACACGATGAAAATAAGTTTTTCCGATAACAATTACCACGTAGTCTAGACAAATAAAATCTTTCGAAAATCTTTCTTGTTGACTTATATTCTGACGTATATGAAAGCGGAGAGTTCGGGAGCTTCTTCTGAAGAGGCTGTCAGAGTCTTCATCATGATATAAGTAGTATGTATATATTAAGTATATGTAAATAGTATATGTAATGTTATTATGTAGGTTTATTATTTTTCCATATTATTTAAATATATATTGGTATATATTTGTATAAGTAAGTATATTCTATTTTTCCATCTGAGCTTTTCCGTACTTACTTGCTCCATGCACCTACCACTGGTTTTTCATTGCACCACCTAAAGGTTTGGCTGGTAGAAAATGCCTACGGCATTAAGCCCACCTATGTACACATTCATGTGCATGAAGAGTAAATAAATAAATAAAAATCTCATCTTTTATACCGGGCTATCAGAGTATGGGAATTTATAGAGTAACGAGTATGAATAAATCCCTTTGTTTTATAGACCTTACTAAGCTCCTAACTAAAAAAGATATATCTGTCTGCCAAAATGTCCTATGTGGGTCAAACTCAATATACAATTTCATACAATATACGTGTTATTATACAAAACAAATAACACAAAGGATTCACTAGATAACAACGGCCGTAGCAATAAACAATAATGACATAGCAATTGTTTTAATTGCCCTGGATAGAAGTGATTGAGACAATTTTGCAACTGACGATAGCAATTGACCTCATAACGCTTCTTATTACATGTCACACTTTTGTCCAATGGCTTCATACGATGCTTGGTCGTGGAACAAATCATGTTGCTTACACGGTTTTGGTAATAACATATAATTTGGATATAATTACCTTTGAGATAGTTACGTTAATAGTTTTGTGTAATAGCCTGGGAGGTGGTGCCCAGAAATTAAATTCAGATTGTAAACTATTGATGGATTTTGTATTGGAGCCCAATAACTTTTTAACGGGTTTCAAAATTGGGCCATTTAGTTAAAAGTCACGTTTTGAGTTTGTTTTCAAAATAATAGGTAGTTAGTATCTAATTCTATAATAACTAAAAATCTATTTGTTATACCATAACAGTATTTGAGTTATTTCATGAAGGCGTTGAAAAAGTGTAACTTTATAAAAATATGTAGTAAACTATAAATCGATTTTAATCTGATAGGTACCAGAATCTAAACTGAAACCTAAGATTCAACACTTACATTTTACCTAAACAACGCGGCAGTGAAAACTACAAGACCTTTACAACAGACCCATTCAAAATCTCTATAATCCTACCCATATCATATAAATAGAAAATTTTGTTTGGACGTGCAAAGTCACATAAAATAAGGCTTAGAAGTATTAGCCGGGTTCTGTAACTTATCATTGGTGAATTTATGAAGTAATCCGTACAGCAATCGATACTTATAAAAGGTTCTTTGAAATGCGTGACCTTTCATTCCAGAGGGCAATAAATATTACATGGATTACATGACGCAAACCATGTTACGCGTTGAATGTCACCCTTGAAATATACCATGGCTCTCGCTAGAAGATAATTTGGAGGAAAATAAATTGGCGGCCTAAATAAGGGTGCTCGTACATTTGTTGTACTTAGTTTTTCGACCAACTCTTACTTTACGGGTCTTTAAAACTACAAAATACTAATTTGTCACCCAATTAGGGTCAATCTTAATAGAAACAGTCATATTTCTTTTTTTATTACGTGAGACATACTAAATTATTTATTATGTTGTCGGGTTACTCACGTAACTATTTGACGAGGAACTCGACTAGTTTCAAGCCATGCTAGAGGCTCATATTCATGAGCAGCATTCAGCGACACACGACGCGGCGATTGTCGCGCTGCTACTAAACGAAACAAACTAGTTCAGTTCCTCGTCAAACAGTTACATGAGTAAGCCCATAACAAAACAATTAATATTTATTTTTGTCTTGTTCTAACTTGTTCAAAAAAAAACTTGTTCAAAACGTATAACAAGAACACTTTTTGGCAGCGTCTTCCAAAAAAATGCATCATAACAAACAATTTGCAAGTTCCGAATCCCCACAAATGTCGTTACTCAACTTTTTCAATTTCAATTTATCGAAGCTCATGCTACCCTTCGGTTGACGGAGTAAAGTGTCGCTTCTCCCAATAGTTTAGCAAGGTTATACAGCAGCGGTCATAAATAAATCCCCCTTGACAGTAAGTAGCTTGCTTTTGGGCGGGGCTACTACATAAACCAATTCGGTTGACCTTTTCCTGGTCCTTTTTCCCGTAATCATTTAGGCAGATTCCTAAGTAACATTCCCAAATATCTAACCGTCGTCAGTTGGCTTTACCTGTCCAATAACAATATTCTAGGAAGGGAAAATTGTTTATGTACAAATGTACTCTAGAGCTCTCAGACTCAGCTGTCAGAAGGTATATTTTAGTAATTGTGATTTTTCTATAAATACTTTTTCGACATATGAAACTGAAAACATATTTTTTGTGTAATAAACTATTCACGAAAGTATTAAATGGACAAAACGTGATGCCATCATTCCAGAAGGGAATAGAGAGCATACTATCTAGTATGCATAGTGTTTAAGCTTCTTTTATGGTTTAAGCCTGTTAATGAGCAGAGGAATCACCTGATGGTAAGCAATCCCCGCGCCCATGGACACCCGATACACCTGACGTGTTACAAGGACGTTGTCGGCCTATTGGGAGTTAAGAATTTAAGGGTTGTTGGGGAACCTGGGATAGGGAAGATTCGGAATGTGCTTCACGGTAATCTCACTCACACAACGTAAACTACGCAAGCGTTGTTGTGAGGCCGTATATCACTCCAGTCGAGACGGCCCATTCGTGCCGAAGCACGGCTCCTACGAGTTAAGCAAAAACCAACCATAATTTTCTATATACAAAATTCAATAATAATACTTTTACCAAACTCTACATGCAAACCCAAAGCAGTCATATTTAAAAATAATGTCACATAATAACATGTACAATGCAGCCCATACGACATACGTATTTCGATTCTAAAGAAAGTATAAAGTTTTCTAGCGGACATGCGAACAATATTGAAAGAAAAAGTTAAAGAAAGGACATCAGTATGGAGGAGGAATCTTGGAAAGTCGCTTCACACGTCTCCGTCCACGGGCACAAAGCCACTTTATTGAAACGTCCGCCTCACATACACTGCATAGATGTTATTTGCTACTGCAATTTAGACTTTATAAAAGGAAATTTTACGATTGGATTTTGAATGCACAATATAGAAATGGCATTTGTAAAAGTCATACTTTTTTTTTAGAAATACTAAATATTTCATATCAATATCGGAAATATGAAATGAATAAAAGTTCAGTCGTTGAAAATCTTTTGAAAGACAATCT
This sequence comes from Spodoptera frugiperda, assembly GCF_023101765.2. NCBI lineage: Eukaryota > Metazoa > Arthropoda > Insecta > Lepidoptera > Noctuidae > Spodoptera > Spodoptera frugiperda. The sequence goes on along the minus strand of NC_064231.1, from coordinate 8,291,455 downwards.
GTGCCTGGAACTTCCATCAATGATCGTTAAATTGAAAAAGTTGAAAGCTATGAATTTTTTATTTATTTTTTTCTGTACCGTATTGTTCGAGATCGACTTCCTCTTAATCGAATGCGGTGGAACTAGACAACTTAAAGAGAAGCTTCTTTGACTACTTACGACATATTTTTAATTTCTTAGTACGTTTACGTACCCATCGTCGGTACAGCTCGGGACCCAAGAGCTAAACTGACGCGGCACTACACTGAGGATATCCCAGACATCAGCCTGTACGAGATTAGGATGGCTCTCAAACAGCTTAAAAACAACAAGGCGCCGGGCGATGACGGAATCACGTCGGAACTTCTGCGAGCGGGTGGAAAACCGATACTTTTAGTCCTCCAGAAGCTATTCAATTCCGTCATACTCGAGGGAACCACGCCGGTAGCATGGCAACGGAGTGTGGTGGTTCTGTTCTTTAAAAAAGGCGACAACTGTCTGCTAAAGAACTACAGACCTATCTCACTTCTGAGCCATGTGTATAAGCTGTTTTCGAGGGTCATCACGAACCGTCTCGAACGCAGGCTTGATGACTTCCAGCCTCCCGAACAAGCCGGATTCCGAAAAGGTTTCAGTACCATAGACCACATTCATACGCTGCGGCAGATTATACAGAAGACCGAGGAGTATAACTTGCCACTATGCTTGGCGTTTGTGGACTATGAGAAAGCCTTCGATTCAATCGAAACCTGGGCGGTGCTGCAGTCTCTCCAGCGGTGCCACATCGACTATAGATACATCGAGGTTTTGAAGTGTTTGTATAACAACGCCACCATGCGCATCCGACTCCAGGAAGAGACTACGAGGCCAATCCAGTTGCGGAAGGGCGTGAGACAGGGAGACGTTATATCTCCGAAACTGTTCACGAACGCACTGGAGGACGTTTTTAAGCTCTTGGACTGGAGCGGACGCGGCATCAACATTAATGGCGAATACATCACTCATCTCCGTTTCGCCGATGACATAGTCGTAATGGCAGAGTCGCTGGAAGAGCTGAACACCATGCTCAGCGACCTCAATACCGTTTCCCAACAGGTGGGCCTTAAAATGAACATGGACAAGACGAAAATCATGTCAAATGTCCATGTTGCACCTATACCGGTTGTCGTTGGGAACGATATACTCGAAGTTGTAGACCACTACACATACCTGGGTCAGATCATCCAGCTAGGTAGGTCCAACTTCGAGAAAGAGGTCGCTCGAAGAATCCAACTCGGATGGGCAGCATTTGGGAAGTTGCATGAAGTCTTCTCGTCAAAAATCCCGCAGTGTCTGAAGACCAGGATGTACAACCAGTGTGTGTTGCCAGTGATGACGTACGGTACCGAGACATGGTCCCTAACTGCTGGCCTTTTAGAAAGGCTCAGAGTCGCCCAGCGCGCGATGGAGAGAGCTATGCTCGGAGTATCTTTGCGCGACAAAATCCGAAATATGGAAATTCGCCAAAGAACAAGAGTTACAGACATAGCTCTCAAAATATGCAGGCTGAAGTGGCAATGGGCAGGCCACGTCGCTCGGAGGACTGATGGCCGCTGGGCCAGGAAGGTGACTGAGTGGCGACCGCGGACCGGAAGACGCAGCGTGGGCAGACCTCCCACTAGGTGGACCGACGACATCGTCAGAGTGGCGGGGAGCCAGTGGATGCAGGTGGCGGCTTGTCGTTCTACGTGGAGGACCAAGGGGAGGCCTTTGTTCAGCAGTGGACGTCTCTCGGCTGATGATGATGATGATGATGATGAGTACGTTTAAGCAACAGTATTCAATGTAATAAATGTTTTGACTCTTTTGACATGAAAATAATACTACATGAACTATAGGTGTTATCACTCAAAAACTCCATACACACAATTGTTAAAAAAATATAATATTTTGAGTCTACAGCACAGACGAATGCTATTATCGGTTATGATGCTACATGGTTTGTGTAACAATAGATTTGACTGTACTGACTTAACCAATAAATTATGTTATACGGTACCCAGAACTGTCATCCGGCGAGAGGTGCGCGCCTCTCATCTGTTTTATATTGAGTCCTGCAAAACGAATGCTGGAGTGCGTGTGCCTCTTCGCCGTATTGCGGACATATATAACTCGCATTTCACACAACTCGACATATTTAATCTAGCTAATAATCAGTTTAAAATAAAAGCTGTTAAACTTTTGTCTGAAATTGTAATTAGAGGCTAATCAGCCGCGAATCTATTACCTTTATATATTTTCTGTAATGTGTTTTCATACTTTCTTTGTCATTTCTTTTGTTAACTTGTGGACAATGGTATGGGTTGCATGATTGTTACTTAGTTTTAAATTTGTTATGTTTAATTATGTAACTGATTTTTGTCCCTTAATAAATAAATAAAATACTTACGAGCAATAATTTGGTTATTTTCCGAAACATAATAACAGGTATCTCTAACTTGAATATGACTTCCAAAAAGTAAGTAAGTAGGTACATACCTATACTACATAACTTTGTACAATTTAAAGCTTACATTTCAAAAAGTGAAGAAGACTAGACAAGGATTTTTGTTAGAAAACTGATTAAAATTATACTTCATCGATATCATCTGAAACGATCTCCATTGGACAATCTGTCACTCCAGACAGACGTAAAGAATTAGATTACCGAAGTTACTTTATTAAGAACTAGTTGATACTCGTGGCTTTGCTTACGTACAAGGTAAAGTGAGGACATAGGTAGCTATACGATTAGTAAGTTAGTAGTAGTAATAGTAGTAGTAATAGTAATAGTAGTAGTAGTAATACTGATAACATTTATCAAACGTTAGGTGCTAATCACTTAGAATATGTGATCCATTTGCTCATTTTACACTGTGCTTTGGAATAGGTTATTAAAAAATGTAGTATTAATACTAACTGGTTAATGTTTAAGTTACATTTGAGTGGTTAAGTACAACGTTGTTTAATTATTTCAAAGAAACCTCAGACTAACATACATTGGTATATAGCTCAGACAAACATACTTTTACAATATTAGTAAAATATAAATTCCGTCTAGTTTCAAGGCAAACCTGTTCCTCAATAGCCTCTAAAGATTGACGCTGCTACAATAAAATCCAGATAGCATTTTTAGTGTCAGCGATCCAACTTATCCAACTTTTACTGAACGAATACTATGAATTTTTACATAGATTAAGTAAGTACATATATAAATGCAGGAATCTACAGATCGTTGCAATCCACATGCTTATGCAAATTAAATCCCAGGATGGCATGATGCTACGCACGCCCGCAATGCACGAGGCCTTGTGATTGCTACTTTAATTATTATTTATTTTTTTATAACTAAAAATAGGCAGGCGTTTGGCCCCAATCTCACCTACTGATAAGCGATGATTTTGGTAAAATATTCTTTGGTTTCAACTATCTTTTAAGAAATTTTACATACGCAGACTTTGTGAAACCAAGATTCAGAATTATATTAATATGTAAAACGTAGACTTAGTTTTACTTATCTAATAGTTTACTGTTTCATCTCTAACCCTCAATTTATTGATTTAGAAATAACCCTCAATAAATCAGTCTCCCAAACAAAACGCCTACCTCTGCTATTCAACTAAATAGTTTTTACTACCACAGAAACTAATATTAATCAATTTTCATTACAAGTTCAGTTTAATACCGTTCTAACCTAACCCCTTTAGTACCTTTACAATACGACTCTTACGTAATGAGATAAGGCTCGGCTTAGACACATAAACTGGCGTTCTCAATTAAAACAGCCAGTGTAGCCCCGGCCTTACTTGAAAGATTAATACGACCCTGTGCTATTCTGTTTATGTAACGTTTACTCACGAACTTAAATTATCAACTTGGGACCTAAAACTGGTGTGTGACGTAATTTGCTATGGTACTACTGTCTATATTTTTGGTGCCTATAGGTCGAAGTTCGTTACTAAGGTAAGCCTAATGACTTATCTTAGCCTATTATACCTGTACGAGATTTTGAGAACAATTTGATTGTGTAACTAGAAATATAAACTGTATGTATAGTATTTATAAACTTTAATGTGTTAGTTTATAGTGTTTGATATGGGCCTATGAAGCCTGCTGCTAATAAAAGCTGCCATAAAACACGTCTAAAGATAGACCAAGTAGTTTATGGTATTAAAGTACAAAGTATATAATATTAAAGTTACATTCATTTTTTTATTGTATACCTGTTAGTAAAAAATACCGTGTATGACGTAGTTTTTTGTTTTCAAATCTAATTAATGATTTCTATTCAGCATAGTAATGCTTTCTTTACATGATTCTTACTCGTTAATAAGCAACTTCTATGTAATACATACAATAAAGACAAAGTTTTGAAGTAACCAGTTTCTACCTAAATCGACTACCTGAAAGTGAGGTCTCTTACAGGACGCCTCAACCAATGAATATTTATAAATAAACTCATTTATAAATGTTCATATAACATTTTCTTTTACCCTTTGAGACCTTTTGCGGAAGGTATCTCCTCACCTCTCACCTCCGACCGCGATAATATATTTTATTTGGGTTGTCGAAGTACCGTTGGGTGTTTAAATATTTATTGTGCAATAGTACTTAACATGAAGTTTGTAATTGTGTTTTGTTATGGGATAAGCCGGTAAAGGAGCAGACGGATCACCTGATGGTAAGCAATCGGCGCCACCCATAGACACTCGAAACACCAAAGGCGTTACAAGTGTGTTGCCGGCCTTTATGTGTCCTAAATCAAGTCCTAATTTTAGGATTGTTAGGTATTTAAATAAATTAATGTTGCTTTCAAAAATAGCAATAATTAAATAATAAAAACAGTATCTTTACAGAATTTCTCAAGGGATTGGAACCTATCTCAAGCTTTCTAAATTTTAATTCCGTTAAGAGGACTGAGTGAACACTACAAAAATTGTGTCAGAAAGTACCTACGCAAAATGAAACGATAAAATGCTTGCTTGCTACAATCAACATACCTACACAAATTTACAAATTATTATCATTAATTTATTGTGTTAAGTTAGTTACACTTCAATGTCAATAATGACTATTATACTCGTAGCATATAAGTATACAATTGCTATACATACATATACATAGACACTAATAAGGTACACAGCAGCTCCAACCACGACCAAGAAAGAAAACCAAAACTTTCCAGTATTGAAAAAAATTCAAGCAATATTTTCTTCACATCAATATTCCGTTCACGTACAACTTGGTGTGTCCGAATGATAATTTTCACACTACGAAGGCCTAAAAAGCAGTACATCCATCTTAATTATTCATGGCCAACGTATCGATCCCATCTTAGCCGCCATCTGCTAACTGGCGTCCCGTCTCCCAAGATCCCTTGGTAACTTTGTATAACATTATTTTGGCACTAGCTACTCCCGCGCGGTTTCATCTGCTCCTTAACTCCTATTGGTCATAGTGGACATTTTATTGCTTGTAGCCTTTCTAGATAAACGGCTGTCCAATATAGAAAATAATTGGGTTTTTTTTCTCAGTCAGAATTAAATTATTTTGTCTTTTTAATACAATTAAATATTAATCATTATGTTATCGGTTTACACACGTAAATATTTGATGAGGAACTCGACGTTTCCCGAAATGTCTCACGAAAGGTTCATTGATTTAATGATATAGATTTCATTTAATTTTCCCCATACAAAAGTATAATTTTCACATTTGGATAAAAGTATTAAATTATACTAGTTGATAAGTAATCAAATTCAATTACTATTCATTATTCAATTCGATCCAGTAATTCCGGCTATTAGCGCGTTCAAACAATGAAACAAACAAACAAACAAAGTTGAGTATTATAATATTTGGTTAGATTTAATCCAGTCTTGGCGGTTGTGGCTTATACAGGTATTATGTTTCCCTTTGTATTTTCTATCTAATTTCATATTGATCTAACAAACTCGGATTAGCTTATGCATTGTATCTTGAATAATAAATAAGACTAAACCTAATTTATATTTTGATGGAAAATTGTTTTGTTCTTCCATTTTCGTTACTACCTAAATTAGAAATTGTGAAATTATTTTCTATTATCACGCTACAGATAGACGATCAAATAATTTGTTTAAAGTAATTTACTACTAACTGCCGTACTCTTAATGATTACCTAAACTTTTCTTTAGTAACGATTTTGTTTCTAAAACAATTGCCAAGGACTGGGCAATTGTTAAGTCCCGGGTTAAGTAACCGTTAAATGACTCTGTCTATTCTACAAGATTGGGTATCTTCAAGTCCCAAATGAACAGGTTGCTCTTAGGTAGGCGTGCTCCATCGTCGGCCACATCATCGCTTACCATCAGGCGAGATGGTGGCCAAGCGCTATCCTATTAAGTATAAAAATAAAACTCTGGGTACGGCGGTTAGTTTTCACTCATAAAATGTAATCGCCAAATAATACCATTTAATTGGAACAAACATCCAGCCATTAAAATACTTTCCAGACCTTTCGACTTCATAAAACAGTAATAAATGTTACTCGCATTTATACTAAAGCCATCAATCAGTAACTCAAACAAAAATCTAATTTAATTACAATTTGAATCCAACGTAAGCCTCTTTGTTGTACAAATAGCTATATTTGTGAACAGCGAATTAATTGTGTACTATAACAGAAACTGTGTTGATATTATTTCGATCCTAACAACGTAATTACTACTCAGTCTCATTAAAATTGAATAATAGAGAACACATAAATGATCTAATAAAGAACGAATGGCCTGTGAAACTGAAACTTGGTGAAATATATTGGCTTTATTTAATCACTGCTTTGGAGGAACAAATTCCTCAATAAGGATAGATATTTTGTTATACTTTTTTGCTGGATAAAATATGGAGAAACCTTTTGTTAATATTGTCAGTATGTACATTAAATATATTATTATAAGATGAATAGTAAGTAACTGTATAATATTTTGTCTCTTATTTAATTTGACATAGTGTCCTGACTCAATAGAAGACCCAAAGTACGGACGGACAAACTATTAAACGATTTCTAAAGTTCTATGTTTTAGTATACAGAACACAACATGAACCTATGTTGTGTTACCTACATATATACATATAAAGTTGGTCAAACCTTTCTTTATATTTCTAGTGCTCATACCATCTTACTTGTTACTAATATTGTAAATGCGAAAGTTTTTGGGTCTGTGTGTATATCGTACCCCCAGTGGAAAAAAGGCATAAGACGAAAATGGTGATTTTTCAGTATGGCGAAAAAATTGAATTTATGGGCATATTTACTTTATTTTCAAACGAAGAAGAATTATTCTTGTATCAAAAAAAGGAGAAAAAAAAGTTGCACTGCGTGTTGTATTTAAGTTAGTACTAATGTTTAAAGTTTATTAATAATTGTAAAAAAAATATTATGCTATTTTTCAAAATGTAATGAAATACAGGATTCTGAGTATCAAAATGTATGCCAGACTTTGCCAGAAAAGAAAAAATATTTCAAAAAGTATGTTGTATTAAAGCAGTAATGAACTTGTAAATACAAACATTTATGCTAGTATAAGTAAGATTACTACATTATTTCCTTTATTACAATTATGTTTGAAATGTATTAGCAATACTTACCCCATTTTTCAATTTAGGGGCTTGCTAAGGTAACTTAAATAAACAAAGATAATTACTTATTCCATTATTATGTTAAAGAAAAGTTAGCTGCATATTAACACATATTACTTAGAGTTAATATTTATGACTAAAGGGAAAAAAAGGAAATGCATTTTTTGTGTTCATTATTTTTTTATTTCAGGCAAATTATAATTATAGTTTTGGCTACAATTAAAGTTCGTACTATCAACAATAAAATTTGACAGTAATAATTCAGCAATGTGGAGTTCGGTGAAGATTACTACCACTAATGACTTTTTTTAAATGCTTAACTAATCAGTAGATCATTTGTTAAGATTTGTAACAATTAACGAAATAACTTCTTTCTTGGCTCCGTACAACAAAATATTATGTTCTCTCAATAAAAATCTAAGATAACAAGCAAAAAAAAAACCTTCTTTAAGCAATAAATCAAAAAATTCTTGTTCCCTTCTACGTTATCTTCGTTCTACGAATTCCTTCATTACCAAACATTCTAGGCAATAATAATTATTAGTTTTATAATAATGATTAAAACATAACGTTAACTTATCATTTTTATTCTGTTTCGTGAATTGTTGGCTCATGGCGCAAGGGATAAAGCCCAACTTTTGGGTAAAATCTTTGCGTCCAACTCGACACTGGATTCCACCCCTTGTGTTAAAGATGTGCGCTCCGGAGTTGGCACCAGTTTTAACACGTCTTTTTCGGCTCTCTTACTTTTTAGGCGTAGTACCGAAATCCTGGAAGACGGCCTTGGTCCACCCGATCCCTAAAAAAGGCGATCGAACAAATCCGTCCAACTACAGACCGATAGCCATAACTTCCCTCTTCTCGAAAATAATGGAGTCCATTATTAACTGCCAGCTCTTGCGGTACCTAGAAGATCACCAACTACTCAATGACCGACAATACGGTTTTCGTAAAGGTCGGTCGGCTGGGGATCTTCTGGTTTACCTGACACACCGTTGGGCACAGGCGATCGAGTCTAAGGGGGAAGCGTTGGCAGTGAGCTTGGACGTGGCGAAAGCCTTCGACCGGGTTTGGCATAAAGCGCTTCTTTCGAAGCTTCCTTCCTATGGGCTGAGAAATTGTGCAAATGGGTCTCCTGTTTCCTTACAGACAGAAGCATTAAGGTCGTTGTCGACGGGGAATGCTCCGACTCTCTGTCTGTAAACGCAGGTGTCCCTCAAGGCTGCGTGCTATCACCTACCCTGTTCCTCCTCCATATCAATGATATGTTGCAAATCAGCGGCATTCATTGCTATGCGGATGACAGTACAGGTGATGCCTATTATACCGGCCGCGCTAACATTTCTCGGGAAAACGTCATCGAAAGCCGAAACAGACTTGTGTCAGAAATCGAGACTTCTTTGCAGAGAATCTCAGATTGGGGTGAACTTAATCTGGTCCAGTTTAACCCTACTAAGACACAGGTCTGCGTGTTTACCGCTAAGAAACTACCGTTGGTCGTCTCACCTCAGTTTCAAAGTACCCCTCTGACTGCCTCAGCCGGTATTGGAATACTTGGCATCAACATTTCGAGCGACGTCCAGTTCCGTGGTCATCTGGAGGATAAGGCTAAATTAGCCTCGAAAAAGCTTGGTGTGCTCAACAGATCGAGGCAGTATTTCACTCCAGCCCATCGCCTGCTTCTATATAAGGCGCAAGTTCGGCCCCATATGGAATACTGCTCTCATCTTTGGGCGGGGGTACCCCAGTACCAGCTTCATCCTCTGGACCGCGTTCAGCGGCGTGCGGTTCGGATTGTTGAGTGTCAGGAAGTTTCAAACCGACTTGACACTTTGGCAATGCGTAGAGATGTAGCTTCATTGTGCATTTTCTATCGCTTATACCACGGGGAGTGCTCTGAGGAATTGTTTGGTCTTATTCATTTATGCATTTCCATCCCCATCATATAGATGGTTGGCAGGCCACAACTGTACGCTTCTCGCGCAACTTTCTGCCTCGCACAGCAAAACTGTGGAATGAGCTGTCGTCGGCGGTATTTCCGAACCGATACGACCTTCAAACCTTCAAGAAAAGAGCATACTCCTTTTTAAAAAACAAAGGCCGGCATTCGATTCCCGGTCGGACAAACAAACAAACTTTACTAAACTGACTTGGGTCTGAGTGTACGTACCCCTTGCCAAATCCTTTACAGAATCCTTAGTTTAAGACCAGGTAATTAAAGTGATATGTCTGAGATTTTTAGATGTAAGTATATAAATATAACGCCTCGTTAGTTTAGTGGTATAAGTCCTGGGTTCAATTCCCGGGTTGAACAAACTTTGTGTCGGTTTTTTCAGACACAGATCGATTACTTTTATATAAATATACTAGCTTCCGCCCGCGGCTCCGCCCGCGTGGTACCTACTTACGGGGACAAAAAGTAGCTTATGTTACTCGTGGATAACGTAGCTTTCGAATGGTGAAAGAACTTTTAAAATCGGTCCTGTAGTTTCGGAGCCTATTTATTACAAACAAACAAACAAAACAATATTACCTCTCTATAATATTAGTATAGATTAAACAATAATACCTAGTTAACGATTTTGAAAGTATCATGTACCTAATATAAATATTTACAAATACACATTTTGTTATAACATCTATGGTATGTCTTTACAAATTAGAAATAAAATTACACGTTAGTAACAGAAATTAATTTTATAATAATAGACAGCGAATCATTCATATAGGTTCCCCTAGTTTGAGACCAGACGATTGCTGTAATTGTCTAGCGCACTTACATACTACTTGAACCACTAGCTGGCGGTAAGATAAAACATCGTGAGGAAACTGCACCTTCATTCATTCAGAATGTGTAACCACGATATTGTTTTGGTTCCGGTTACAAAGGTCGGACGACAGTCGCTCAATGTTATTGATTATACAGTAAACACGACGTCATTGTGGAATAATTTATTTTTAGCTTTTATAAGAATTAAATCTAAATGTACTTACCTATTAACTTCAAAATTCTTCTCGCCCTACTGTGCTGTGTCCGGTTATACATTTTCAGGTCACTTTACTTTAAAATAAGAAGAAAAACCACTCAATTGTTGTTGTTTTGTTTTCGCAAATGCATAAACGCAGCTATTACCTTGACCTAGAAACGGGCACTGACTGTCAAGCGGGTGGATACGCACCGCCCCCTCCCCCCTGCATCGACGTATTCACGCTTATGTTCCCGCTGTCTACTCCCGCGCCGCTGTATCAAATCTTACGTCCCGGTGCAATGAAAATATTCTAGTGGAAGAAAGAAGTAATAATTCTTATGTTACAGCCGTGCTGCAGTTTGTAGTCTTATGTTTCGACGTAAATGAAAGTTTTTAGTGGAAAAAAGCAGTAATTGTTATTATTGTAATTTATTTTAAGTTCATAAGAAGTAAACAGTCATACTGCTGTTTTTATTTTTAAGTTTATCTTTTTGGTTAAGTAAGCGCATTTAAGATAATTTCCTTACCTAGTTAATATAACGAATAAAAAGATAATCGTGTATACAAGACTAGTGATGTAAAAAAAGCAAACGCATTTAAATCATAATATTTGTTACTATTTATTTTCTACATTAAATTTTAGGTATAAACATATTATTAATTAATATGTCATTTTTTTTAATTTATTATTTGCGTTATATCACATAATCTACTAATCCTTAAGAAAAAAGTGATGGAATATAAATTCTCAAAACTATTTTCTTGAATTAATTCGTCAAATTAAACAAGAAAAATATGAAAAAAATATGTGCGTATGTATCTTTAAACGTACTTTTCAAATATGATAAAATCGATGATTCAATGTAAATTCACTTATGCCTATTTTCCACTGAGGGTACGATATTTGTTACTCAAATGCCAGAAAACGGCTGAGGGGATCGGAATAAAATGAAATAGGGTAGATAATAGTCTGGATAATACATAATTATGTTACTTTTTATCCCACGAGAAAGTGGTTATTACACGGAAAATTAAGGTTTAGTAAAAATAAAGGAAACCCAAGTAATAAAAATGATATTTACTACAATTTTACTAACCTAATGGCCACAACACACGAGTATCTACAAACTGCTCATCTATATCCCACTTTAGTTACCCACAAAAGCTGATAATTGTCGGGGGATATGTAAAAATGAAGTTGGAGTATATTGAAAGATCTAAAAGGGATCGTGTCGGTACGAGGCACGGTGGGAAGCCGATAGAACGACATCGCCGTAGCCCCCGGGACCCAGTGAACTCATAAACTTTTACACCCCCACCCTTACCGAGACGTTTTCAATAGAATTCTCGTATTTACTCCATAACGAAATTCATTAGTGAAATCCATATTTTACTTGTAAATTAATTAGTAATAGCAACCAAGGCTCGGAACCGGTTTAAAAAATACCGGTTAATACCGGTTTATATCGGTTTTCCTCCGAACTTTTCTTAAGAACGTGAACATTAAAGAACTTTATTTTAACCTAAATTAACCGGTTAATTCGACGAAGGGCATGTCGGTACACGCGTTGAAATATTATTATTGAAATAAGCTGAACAGCGCGCGGCGTTTCTTTGATGTGCGTCGTATTAACCGGTTTTTATTGCTCTAAACCGGTTAATCCGAAAAAACCTTTATGAAAATACTGTTCCAAATACCGGTTTAAAAAAACCGGTTTCGCGAACGAAACCCAATGTAAAGGTTTGGCGTACAAGTACATAATAACGGTTTGAAAATTTAACCGGTATCCGAGCCTTGATAGCAACATTGTTAATGTGCTAGTGTTTAAGTGTTAACGGGTTTTATTATAGATGTGCAAATAAGTATCTGCATTGTCGATTAGGGTGCTGTTTTCTATCTTGATTTGTATAAATTTAAAATAATTCCTCTTTAGTTAAAACGTATAATTTTGTGCACTTATTAGTTAAGCAAAAGGTTTAACACTATGTACGTATCTGACATTAAAATATGCTCTCAGAGTTTCATAAAACGTAGGTATAGTAGCGAAAGTGCTACAGCAATACATCAAAAAGGCAGTAAAACGCTGAAAAAGAAACCATGAGTTAATATAAAATACCACAAAAAAATATTTCTCACTCCTTGTAACTAAAATTCACGCCAAACACCGAAAAAAGTATACATTTCTTAAAAAAATAAAAATAATCCCATCAATTCCGGCGGGACCCAGATACGAGAAAATTCAACTAATCTCGTGAAAATGTGCGCGAAATTCCAAGAAAGATCAGTACATTATAATGATATCAAAAATCGCAAAATATGATCAGAGAAGGATCCTCCTATACTCCCCATTTCTCATACTAGCGTATCTTTTCGTAATTTTAATATAGTGGGCATATTAGTACACATTATTAGACGTTATTGGTGATACCTAAAATATAATGTTTTCTGCCCAGATGCCGAAATATTCCTCGGGGATGAATACCAGTACCTCTATGACGCAACCTTTCCAATCTTTTTTGCCCTTTTCGTGTTATTTTTATCCAGTTATTTTAATATTAGCCACCAAACTGGATTCTTTTAATGGACATCATGTAGGCTGGAGACGGTTGGTCCGTATTTTGAAAAGATCATGACGCAGAACTTAATTTATTTTGCATCTAAATACTTACTAAAAATTACCTTGAGTAAAAATTCGTGTCATGTCGTTTTGCTTTAATGAATTAAGATTACTTTAACAGACAAGACAATAATTATTAAAACTTAGTCTTAAACTGTTCGTACCCATGATGCGTATGATAGTCATTAAAAAATATGAAATTACATCGCCTATTAAGATTGATTTTTTTGTATCATGCTAATTTATATCATTAATTAATAAAGATTACCTAAAAACCAAGCAAACATTACAGGATCACAGTTTATCTATAAAAAATCTCCACTTTTCCGCAGATCAAAATAGATCAAGTTTTTTATTTCCTAGGACCTTGATTTTTATTAAATGTTCGTTTAGTTTTCATTACAATTTAATTATATAGGTACGTCCATTACCTTTACAGGTATTTTATTCAAGTAAGAATCTTATACTATGTAACTAAAACTGAAACGGAATATTATACTAAGTAAAACATGTGATATTTCTCAGTATTTCCACACGTAGGTGCAGCGTGTCATGTTGTTACAAGGTGCCGACGTTCCCGGACCCTGTACCGCTCTCGCCGCCATTAACAAATATTTGCTTCACATCTTCACCCCTTATTTATCTAGTTTCATACTTAAAGTAAATGTGTAAATAAGAAATGAAACTGCGATATCGTATATTTATGTACCTAAATATATTTCTGAGAACTTTTGGCGAGAATTTTCTGGCCACTTATCATTTTTAAAATGCATATGTATTAGTTACTCGTACGTTAACTTTACTATAAACTAACGTCCTGTTTTGTTATGAAGAACAAAAGTACAGTACTCACCAATAGGATTTCATTTATTTTTCTTTCTCTATAGACAGGGAAATCATACCTTTGGACACCTTAATATTATCACTAGTCCTTATAAAAAACTTGTTTCTTTTCTAAATTAATGATTATGTTTTTTGGCTTACTTACGTAATAATTTGGCGAGGAACTCGACTAGTTTCTTTCCCAAAAAATATCTTAAAAAAAATATGATTTTACCAAATTACTTAAAAGGTCTTCAGCCTTCCTGTGCCAACACCCGGTTGGGACACAGTATTTTAAACAAACAGGATTTTCCAAATAAATATCTGACGAAATACACGACTGGATGTAACTACACGTTTCCTGGATTGCGTCCAAAAGAAATTATTCAGGCTGTGTCCTAAAACTGTGGCCGTAAACGGCAATGGTGTTGCCACGTGTAACGATAGGGCAATAAAATGTAAGGGACGGGACAAGAGGCGACCTCTTGCGGGCATTGTGTACTTGTGTAGGCTTTTGTCGTCCTAAGTTCCCCATTATCCACTCATTTACCGAAACGTGTTGCACTAATTTTGATCTTCGGACTTTTATTACTAACTTTCCTCGTCGAAATTTTATTCGTTTGTTCTCATCGAAACGATCGTGTGAATTTCTTTCCAATATTCTCTGTTTTAGAACCGAATTGGTCTATTAAAAAGGTAATATCCTGGGATATCGGTAATAACGTTTTAGAATAAAGCGAGTATTATTTTATAAGTGGTAGTAGCTAGCTATAAAATGTTATTATATTACTCTTTTACACTTAAAAACCTATTCCAAGTAATAGAAACCACATTACGTTAATTTTCGATTCTATACCAATAGCGTCTCTTTCACAAAATATAAGTAGTAATATTATCAGTTATATTATTGGAAAACACATTACGATAATATAAAGAAGTACCTACGTGTAGAAAGTATGAGAAGTTTCGATAACAATGTGTTGATATTACATATACTACGAGAAATTATCAGGAACAACAGCTACGAAGAATTCTCAGGAATAAACATACACAATAAAGAAAATTTGCTTTCTAAAGTCAAGATACACAAAAATGCAAGATTTTTAAAAATTGCTTAATGATAGTGATTATCCATCCACTATTATCCATTTTTGGACCTAATATGCACTCGATTGTCATTCATCCAGCCTAACCTAACACAAGCCACAATGAGAAGATTCAAAACCAAAATATAGTTTGCAGAATATGTAGATAAGGATCGAATCCTAAAACATCAGCAAACTACTAACAAAACTAATCCTTAAACAAAATCCACGTGGCTTCTAGAATTAAACCATTTTTCTTTCAAAAAAATCAATAGTCTAAACATCTCCAGACTACCAAGTACCTAACTAGGGCATTAGATTCAATTAAAGTACACGGCAAGTTTCCAGTAATTAGGTTAAGAGACGCGATAGTGTTCATGAATACACAATGCCTTTGTTAGAACATTCATATGTTTCTAGCTGTTTTATTAATGGTTATAGGTTCTCCCTACGGTTTTACTTGAATACGTAGTTTTTAAATGTTGTTACAGTCTTCCTGGAAAGTATTAAGTTTATGTTAAGAAAGTATGTTAACAAAATAAACGAGTGTACTGTCAAAAATTAGACACAACTTCGTAATTAACTCTGTAGCAAAAGATAAAGGACCTTGAGACTTTGATAAAGAGCTTAAAAACCTGTGAACGTAACCACTTAACCAACATAACAGTCTAGAATTTATATTCACAACAACAAAACACGTACACATTACACGAAGTAAACATACACTACCACGGAACGTAGAATACATTACCGTACCTACCTAAATGATCCCTGAGAGAATTTATTCATTCTGATTTCCTGGAAACAGGGACTGATCAGTAATTATGCCCTTAAAGCGAAACAAACAGCAATTACTGGCTGTGTGCTCAGTCAAAATGATTTGTTATTAGGCAAGTTTGTCGAACAATATTTGATAACTAAATTGATTGCACTCCAGAACTTTCCACGAATGGTTTGATGGAAATAGCCAGTATTATTAAATACAGATTACGATTGCGCTATTCTGTGTTTAATAACAGATTTTCAGTTTTACGTGGATACGTAAAATATGGAAGATTTATTGTGGAATCAGAACGCCTGTTGCCTGTGTTTTTCCTATGGAGAACATGACTCTACAGTAATCCGAAATGGACACACGATTTATACTGATTTTGTTATTAACCTCATAAAATAATTAGAGAGTACAATGTCATCAAGTAAAAACAACATTTAAAACGTAATATTTTTCCTTTCTTAGAATACGAAATGTTGCAATAGTTCTAACAAACCCTGGCTAGACGAATTAAATAGTAAAATAATGCAGTAATAGAACGACTCAACCCTCTATTTCCATTCTTAACCGCTAACAGTATCGTAAATAACTCGATTAATGTTTCAAATCGATGCAAAATAGGGATCGACATGCAACGGGTATCGATCGTAACCTTTTCAAATAGAAACATGTGCCGATAGATACGTATTACTCGATACAAAGTGTAACACACGCAAGTGCCAAGTTTACGACGAAACGGAACTAAACGCGGCCATGTTATGTCTCTAACACTATTCTTGTACATCAAAATACTCAATAATCGTAAAATTTGGCAATGAAACACATGATTCTCTCGAAAATCACGTTGAAATTTTGATAAGATATTTTTACATACATACATAACCTCACGCCTGTCTGTCATGGGGTAGCAGAGACAATGGAACGCCAATTGCTACGAATCTTACATACGTATTTTGCTTCATCAACTGTCATCAGTCTTTTCATGCATGCTCGTCGTTTAAGGGTACTTTTAGTTCAATAAGATATTTCACCTAGGCTTGTTCAAATACTGAGCACGATGTTGATTTTCGAGGACAATATGATTTTAGTATTCTTAAGTGCCATTTAAATAGAACTTGGAATAGTACTAACCAATTTTAACAGAGTGCCAATTAAAACTCATTTAGTATTCAATTTCTAACTAACTAAAAGTTAGTGTACCATTAAGTCTTTGACTGCCAATAGAAAACTGTTGAAGACAAATCCTCCGCTAACGTCGGTCACCAGTGACCACCACGGCGTTCAATGTGTTAATACTTTTTTACCCTTTCTGGGAATGAAAAACGTGCCTGTATTATGTTCATCATAAGCCTGAAAAACAACGAAATGATATGAATATATGTTCACGTTGGAAGCCTAGCTCATTTTCAAAACTATCTGCGAAAATGGAACAAAAATATACAAACCAGTTTTATCTTTTAACGTTTTTACATAGCAAAAGAGATCGTAACACAGAGTTTTTTGTGAAAATACCGAAATTGTTTGTTTAGACCACGATATTAAACCTGTTTCAAACTACTACGTTTGTTTTGATAGGATAAAATCACGTGTGTGAATATAAGAGGTAGACACAGTCTAGTTTATTACTTGTTTTAAAACACTAGTTTAAATATAACCGCCATACTCACACTTACATTTTTGTTACTTAATCCAGTCCGTAGTAATTGTTTTCGGTACAAAATCATTACACAGTTCAAGTAATAATGAAATGTCTCTAAGTGCAACAGTTAATCTCAAAATATATCATTTACAATTTGAAATCTCTAGCTGACTATTATACAGCTGCGAAACACAGGAGCTGCGGACTACCTAGCGGGTTTACCGGGGCTCCGGCTCGAAAAGCAGGAGTAGGAACGGTGTGATTTTTAGTCAGTAAGAGTCTGACACCCCTCTCGCCTCGTCCAAGGAGAAGTAATTGGATGATATTCCCCACTCAAAAAAAAACCTGATATTATTTTGCTGATTTAATCATGCAAACAATTGATAAACAAAATAGTCGTTCATCCAAGAGCTTAGTAGCAACTATAGAACTAAAGTAATAAACACGATTGTATTAGTGGTAAGATTAATTTGAGCTTGAATAGTAGCTAAGTAGGTAGGTTCATTGTTCACAAAGACGGCAGCGAAGCCGAGATAAGGTTCTCGGATTGAGGAGACTCGTCGTAATCTCAGACTCAAATCTAGCAGAAGACCGAGATTACGCTGTAGTGCAGCGCCTTAATCTTAAATATTACTACCAACTGCCTTCTCAAATTACAACTCTAATGTGGTGACGAAAAAGCACATCTATACATATAATAAAATCGTAGAAAAGTGCTGTCTGTACATTGAAAATAAAAATAAAAAAAATAGCAGGGGTTATTGTTATGTCGATGTCGAACCCAAAAATGTAATTAACTTTTTTTTTGTCTGTTTGTCTGTTTGTCTGTTTGTCTGTTTGTCTGTTTGTCTGTTTGTCTGTTTGTCTGTTTGTCTGTTTGTCTGTTTGTCTGTTTGTCTGTTTGTCTGTTCGTCTGTGCGCGCTAATCTCAGAAACGGCTGATCCGAGTTGGATGCGGTTTTCACGAATATATTGTGGGATGCTTAAATTTACATTTAGTGTTTGTTTCATGTCAATCGGTTCATCTATACATATAATAAAATCGTAGAAAAGTGCTGTCTGTACATTGAAAATAAAAATAAAAAAAATAGCAGGGGTTATTGTTATGTCGATGTCGAACCCAAAAATGTAATTAACTTTTTTTTTGTCTGTTTGTCTGTTTGTCTGTTTGTCTGTTTGTCTGTTTGTCTGTTTGTCTGTTTGTCTGTTTGTCTGTTTGTCTGTTTGTCTGTTCGTCTGTGCGCGCTAATCTCAGAAACGGCTGATCCGAGTTGGATGCGGTTTTCACGAATATATTGTGGGATGCTTAAATTTACATTTAGTGTTTGTTTCATGTCAATCGGTTCATAAATAAAAAAGTTATGTCAAATTAAAGAATCACGTCGAACATTCTATGCTTATACCATTAATCTCCGCAACTATTTGACGGATTTGGTTGAAATTTGGTACAGATATAGTTTAGAACCTTAGAAAGGACATAGATATATTTTTATTTCAAAAATCAAAAAATAAAATAAAAATAAAATAAAAATAAAATAAAATAAAATAAAATAAAATAAAATAAAATAAAATAAAATAAAATAAAATAAAATAAAATAAAATAAAATAAAATAAAATAAAATAAAATAAAATAAAATAAAATAAAATAAAATAAAATAAAATAAAATAAAATAAAATAAAATAAAATAAAATAAAATAAAATAAAATAAAATAAAAATAAAATAAAAATAAAAATAAAAATAAAAATAAAAATAAAAATAAAAATAAAAATAAAAATAAAAATAAAAATAAAAATAAAAATAAAAATAAAAATAAAAATAAAAATAAAAATAAAAATAAAAATAAAAATAAAAATAAAAATAAAAATAAAAATAAAAATAAAAATAAAAATAAAAATAAAAATAAAAATAAAAATAAAAATAAAAATAAAAATAAAATAAAAATAAAAATAAAAATAAAATAAAATAAAAATAAAATAAAATAAAATAAAATAAAATAAAAATAAAATAAAAATAAAATAAAAATAAAATAAATATAAAATAAAAATAAAATAAAAATAAAATAAAAATAAAATAAAAATAAAATAAAAATAAAATAAAAATAAAATAAAAATAAAATAAAAATAAAATAAAAATAAAATAAAAATAAAATAAAAATAAAATAAAAATAAAATAAAAATAAAATAAAAATAAAATAAAAGTAAAATAAAAATAAAATAAAAATAAAATAAAATAAAAATAAAATAAAAATAAAATAAAAATAAAATAAAAATAAAATAAAAATAAAATAAAAATAAAATAAAAATAAAATAAAAATAAAATAAAAATAAAATAAAATAAAAATAAAATAAAAATAAAATAAAAATAAAAATAAAATAAAAAATAAATTTATTCCGGACATACAGCATGTCGGGCTGTTCCTATACTCCGTAGATAGATGGCGTTGATCGCACAATGGTGTAATTACAATCGTTCAGTTCATGTTATTGTTTTAATTCATTGGAAATTTGTTTTTACAAAATAGTAAAAAGCAATGAAAAATATAACATAATACAACTTTTAGTACAAAGAAAACGCTCTAACGGAGTATAGATAATTCTATGTCGATCGTTACACGACTTCGGTTCATGTTATTGTTTTAATTCATCGAAAAAAAGTTAACAAATAGTAAAAAGGTATGAAAAAAATTATATCAATATAATTAAACTTTTAGTACAAAGAAAATGCCCGAACGGAGTATAAATAAATAATCCAAGTTGTCTTTATCCTCGATAGATGGCGTTGGGAAAATAGATTGCGCTATGGTTTTGTTACAATTATTTGGTTGGGTATCGGCCGAGCGCTTCGGTACTATTGTAGAAAATGTGTATTATATTATCAGTCGTATGATTATTTGTCTGTAGTGGTCCTGCTGTTTCGTATATTCTAAATTGGTTTCGTTGTATTTGTCAATTAATAAGTTTATTTGTTGGGTTTTCCTGGTTTTCTGGTTAAACTTTTTAACGTAGGTTTAGTTTGATATCGATTATTAGTAGTTACTGTAGTTAGTTTTTTTAATAAAATTGTAAGTCTAATTTATAAATTAATTAGATTAGATTTAAGTCGTTTCTTTTAAATTATTTAGTTTAAGCTTGGTTATTATAGCATAAAGGATAGGTTCTAATATAATTTCTTTTTTAATTGTTATAAATTCGTAATTCGTAGCTTTCTTTAGTTTTAAGTTAGTTTTCATCTTAAGTTCGGAAAGATTATAATATTTCTTTAGTTAAAGTCCGTTTTTAAACTATTTTTTCAATGCCCTAAGTGAGTATACATCTATTAAAATCAAACGCAGAGCTCATTATGTTGATTTTTGAAGAGTTCCCTGGAATATCTTCCACATCTCATTTTTGAAGAGATCCCGCGAGATCGGGAACTATGTGGTTAAAACCAAAAATTTGCCGGAAGTCACTATTCCACGCGAACGAAGTCGCGGGCAAAAGCTAGTTTTTGAATAATTTTACATTTCACTCTTGCAATTAAAGGTCCTAAATCGGTGAACCTGTTCGCCTTATAACATCTGTTACCAAGGTGCGGATAGAATAAAAAATAAGTTTCATTCTGAACGGAAACCGACACCAATTGTGAAGTAATTCTTTGTGACGTTACGGTTACCTTTACAGAAGATTTGTGTCACTTTAACCCATTACACAGATTTTTTATTATAATAATAGTTCGTTTTTCTGTAGTCGTGGTTCTATTGTGGTTTATAGTATTTTAATGTTTTTTTGACTATCAATTGTAATACTCGTAGTAAAGTAATAGTAATGAACTTAATATACATAAGTAATGCATTTTATGTTCATTACATTACATTTGTTTAAAATTAGACACAACGTTATAAGCTTTTAGTTAAAATTGTACCAGTCTAGTAAATAAACTGCACTCCACAACGAAGTCCAACGTCACAAAGTCAACAAGAAAATGTAGACAAAAGAAAGCATGTAATGAGTTAAGATTTTTGTAAAAATATGTGACGCGGTGTTACCCTGTATGTAGGGTAGGTAAACGTTGCCGCTGCGCCGCGGCGCCGGGCGTATCGACCGCCGCCTGTTGAATGCCGACAACCCCCTTTGCCACCCTCAACCAACCAAGACCTTAACGCCCCTTCCACTTTTCACGTGCTTAAAATAGAGGCGTGCAATGTCGATATTTCAAACATTAGCCTGTCACAGGACACTAAGCATAAATAATTCAACACAGAGAACATTAAACACAAGCGGACTGAATCCCTTTGTACGTTTGCACACGGTTTTATTTATACGAACGAATATAATTAAGGGTCCAGAAGGATTCTCTTACAAACAATATGTTTGATAGAGCTATAAGGTTATAAAGTTCGAGTAATAGCGACCTTTTGTTTGCTTAGGCTTCGAAGTTGGGCTACCTTATAGAAACAAATGCCTTAGGTAATACCTGTTCAAATAAAGTCTTCTGTAGTTTGACCAAAGTTTGTGTGTGCAACGTAAGTGTTACCATGTAATGGGCACTTTAGTTCTGAATTTAGATGAGTCTACAAATGAGAAGGTATCCAAAGTTGTAATGTTAATACAAATTGATTTAATAACAGCTTCGCGTAGTGATTTGAATTAATAGTTTCAAAGTTTGTCTTGGGAACTTTATAATTAATTCAACTATTGAAGGATTCTGGACGGAAAGAATAATAACTGAGGAATAGGAATGTTGTATTAGCTTAATTTTGTAATAATCTCTTGGCTGTTCGGTAATAGGGTCAACTCCCGTTATATGAGACTCATCGCCTAACTAGTTAAAAGTTGTTGGATGTTATGTAATATTTTTCTGTCCACCTCTGCCTACTCCTTCGTGGATTAAAAGGTGTTATGTAGCATACCTACATGTAGTTTTATACTTAAGCAAAAACATTTTTTAATAGAACTACGTAAAGAATAAATTACTAATTATATCGAGAACGTTTTTTTGTTTAATATGACCGTGGTAAAATAAAGTATAAATACATGTAAAACCACACAATAAACATACCACTTAAGAACTATAACTTCTTCAACAACAACAACAACAACAACCCTTAAATTCCAAACCCCCAAAAGGCCGGTCACGTACTTGTAACACCTCTGATGTATTGGGTATCCAAAGCCGGCGGCGATTGCTTACCATCAGGTGATCCGACTGCTCGTTTACAGGCTTATACCATAAAAAAACCTAAATCACCTCAGCCATTACAAAATCTAAGCAAAACACAAAAATATCTTACCTAGTTATAAAATTCACAAACATAATAAAATTAAAGTGCCTACGTACACAAAACGTTATAATTGAAACGGGCCATTAAAAATTCATCGTTGTCTAATGTCTAGATACAGTAATTTACTACAGTTTATTAAAGGGAATAAAGCGAACTAAAATAATATAGCTGAACAGCAAAACTGGGCTGAAAGATTAATGGACCAAAATGTACGTCTGTAATAACCGCTTAAAGCCTTTTCTTTGTCTTGAATTAATAAGTTAGTGTCAAATGGGCCCAAACACTTTAGTCCAACGGCTATTGAATATTATTCATTTATTTAACCTAGTTTAAATAGTGTCTAGATTAGTATTTAAATAGTATTATACCTAAATGCTAATTTGGTGTTATACCCATTAGTGTTGTTAATTAGGATTTAATATTTTGCTTTGAAATTCAAATTACAAGACTAGTGAAGCATCTACTTTTTTTTAAAGAACGTTACCCCATACCAGGATTTTTTCCTGTGTCGCGAGTGCATTTACAAACATACAATTACACATTATACCTACATGACACATAGACGAGAATCAAACCCGGTACTTTTTACACGACAATTGTCTATCCACCGCATTAACCGTGCAGTTTTATCCTTTATTCACAAATACCTACTATATTACATTATATAATACAAAATTAAATTAGAATTACACAGAAAAGCGAAATATTTTGTGTTTAACCTTTGCATAATATGTAGAACAGTCTTAATTTTAAACCACAGTAACGACATCTATGAACTCGTACATGAATCTCTACAGCCAGTTAACAGCTCTTGGCACTAGCTTTAAACATTGAGTTTAGAACAGCGCCATCTGTTGGATTTTTCCACAAGTAAATGAAAACTAAGTCTCATGTTTCAGCGGGAGAAAACTGTGAGCTATTGAGATTTATGATGTTTTCGTTAGATGGCATTTAGATCAAAATAATGAACTTCTATCTATAAGTTTGAAAAATGTATAGATGGAACTTCTATACGAAATTCACCAGGCCTTTATATTTTTGGTAGAATAGTTATTTAGTACCATTTGTCCGTAAAATGACATTAAATTCGAATATTATTATTCTACGTAAAGTCACTCAGTACAAGATGTTTTCATATAATTGAATACGTTTACGTTAAACACATAAACATACGAATGAATAAATAATGCATATCCTTGTCTGACACGCATAACAAGGGCAAAAAAATAATATGTTCTTATGGTTTCATCCTCAAATATTCTCGACTCCCCCCTAAGGTCCCCACTCAACGTCACTCAAAGGGAAGTTGTCAAAAATGTACTCGAATCAAGAAAATAATTCGAAAGAAAAAGATGAATAAAAACGAAAGAACAAACAAACGATTGCTTTTGTGTATTTCTTTTTTTTACTGTTTTCAACAATTCTAGGTTAATGATTTCTTTATTTTTGTAACCTAAATATCAACATTTTTATAACAAGACATACTTTCATCTTTACTTTAATTCACACAGTTTTATAACAAGACTGTATCGTCTACTGACTTTAATTAATGCATAAATAAAAATACATTCAAAACATTATGTTTAAGTGAGTGAGTGAGTCGTGGTGGCCCAGAGGTCTAAGACTTCTTACATATGAGGTCTTGAGTTCGAAAGCTACCAGCGCCAAGTACCAAAGTGACGTTGTCCCAATCATACGTACTTTCTAAGATTATTTAGACGCCACTGACAAACTATGAAAGAAAACATCGTGAGGAAACTTGGACTTATAATTTCTCTTTTTAAGTACATAATTATGTAGAGAACATAAATCAAAGTATATTAATCATTGAATAATCAACTTTATATCCACTTAATGGAATAAGAATAAAATTAAATGCAACTAGCGTATTCATAAGGTTTATTTTCAGCTGTCCTTGAAATGTCTTCAGCAACAAAACACTACAAATTATAAAGCTAAGTTAATTACGAATCTATCAGTTTCAATATATTAAAGCGGTACTGTGTAATAGTTAATTTAATATGAACTTTAACCTAACCTTACTCCTTTCCCTTTAAATGAATAATATATAGTCAAAGAAGTTAACTAGCTTTATGCATTAGATAATATTATTTTCTTATAAGAAACCTTGCAAAATTAATTAAAACCGGTACTAATACTGGTATGCATAATTATATGTGTTATAGTATAACATTTATTTTTTTGATGAGACAATAATAACAAATGTACAAAATAATTATCATGCGTAGCATCTACTACGACGACTACGACTGCGTAGCCGTAGCCGACGTAGCCTTGGTGGGCTACATGTGCTACGAGACGTGTACAGTAAAGAGTTCCTTAGTACCTCATTTAACTGTGACACGTGTATCATTCTAGTTTGAATTCAGTTTCAATAGTTCATGAACATTTATCATATACACGTGTAGAAAAGATAACTATGTATATTATGTATGCACCGATTATCGCACGTACATTCTTTTGCACAAGTTTTTTTTCTTTAGCAATATGAGAGATAAGAAAAGAAAAAAGTTACACAGAACAGTATTAAAGAACTTCAATTACATCATAAAATTTCTTACACAACTTTGGAGTTGGAAGGACTTAGGTCTATTGTTACCAATATACTTATAAAAAACTGTAAGTATGCGATGAAACGACGTTCATTAGGGACAGTCCAGATAGGAAATATTTCTGAAGAATTTCGAGAAAACTGCCTTGCAATTAAGTCCTTGGTCTAGATTTCTAGATTTTTGGTGGCGACCGCAGACTGGAAAACGTAACGTGGGCAGAACTACAACTAGGTGGACTGACGATATTGTCAGAGTCACGGGGAGCCATTGGATGTAGGTGGCGGTTTATAGTTCTACGTGGAGGCCTCAGGGGAAGGCTTTTGTTCGACAGTTGACGCCTTCCAGCTGATGATGATGCTGATGGTGGTTAATTCGTCTGACATTAAAAATCTTCAATCTTGCAAGTAAAAAAATGTGTTTCCAAGTTACAATTTGCAGTTTCTTACTGAAATTAACTTTGCATCATACTGAAATTGTTGCGAGCACTGGACTTAAAACATTCCAATTAAAAAATAAAATATTCCACTTTTTTACATTTGTAATGTGTTTGATGCAAATTGCAATTTTTCTATTTATATTTATGTGAATTTAAAATATTCAACACCATCAATCACAAACGACATAGAATATGTCAAAGAAGGTACAAAACACTAATGTCTTCTCACTCTACCTTCACAGGAATGACAAGGACGGAGAATGGACTTCAGATCCATTTCGCTGCGATATCTATCGTGTAACGTTCACATGACGTTTTACTTGTGTGATTTGCACTTGAGAGCCGAGACATCGTTCTAAAGAGGAAGGTCGTGAAGATTTCAAAGCTTCGTAACTTTAACATGACTATGCTGATACGCTAATCTGACAGCTGCTATATACTATATCTTGTTTCAGTTCGTATAGAACTAACTATATTGTATATTATTAACTAGCATCTGCCATTGACTTCACCAGTATTCCCGTAGGATAAAAAGTAGCCTATGTGTAATTTCAGACCATAAAACTAAAAAAATAAGAATGAAAATATTTTTTAGATCGAAGTTTCATTTTGTTTGTTTTTCTCTTATTTTAAGTAACCCCTGTAAATTTTAACATATGAAAAAAAATAATTAACACATTGAATGCCGTGGTGGTCACCGGTGATCGATGTTAGCGGAGGATTTGCCTTCAACAGTTTTCTATTAGCAGTCAAAGACTTAAGAGACCTTGAGAATTATCTTATAGTTTAGATATCATTGAGAATATCTAAAAACAACTATAATAATATATGTATAGTTTAATAATAAACGGACAGCAAATTCCTATGCACGTTCCATTTCCCCCGATAGCGCAATATTAGAATTTATCTTTAGGACTCCAAAACAAAAAGGAAAAAAAAACTCAAAAATATTGCAGTGTCCTAAATAAAGTATGTAGACTGCAAATTAAATTTGCATAATTATCTATCAATAGTAAAACAGAATTTTTTTTCATGATAGTAAAAAAAACCTTGCTCTTTTTTTCCAGGGCTGGATCCAGAAAATGCAATGTTGATTTTAAATTAGTGCTAAAATCTACGGTTAAAATTCTAAACTAACACAGTCACAACTTTATAATGGAGTATACAAAAATCACATAACGAATTCATTAAGCAGTATGATAAATATTTAATCGTAGGTATATTATGTGGTTATTTTCAGACAAATAGTCAAGATATTAGTTTTTTTCGTATTTTAAATACATCTCTGATGTTACCAGTATTTAATTACGAATAAATAGTGGAAATTCGGTTAAACTATTACAGTTGAACAGTTAAAATATCAGTAAACATTACCAAAACAAACATTTTAAATTTCAAAATGAAACTTTTTTATTTTCTTTCCATTTTATGTTGTTTTGCAATGTTTTTTGCTAGCACTAAAGCCGCTGGTAAGTTTATTTTTCTACCTAAATAATATTTTAGAATTTAGACTAGGTTTTATTATGTAATCAAAAGCCGGTGAAAGTCCAACGTGTAACTATCATATGTTTTCTTTTACTGCTAATCCATCCAAAGGTTGTCTGTAAGAGATCGCTTTTTAGTGATAAAACCGCCCATTGTACTATCAATTTCTGAATGTTTGTCCTTTGTGTTTTTATGGTGCACAATAAAGAGTTTCTATCACTTTACATGAAAGAATTTGCTACAATCTCCGTGCTTGGAAAACGGGTTGAAGATCGCAGTTTAAATGGTTTAGATTTATCAGAGAGCTCTGTTCTCTGATCTTTGTTGATGTTTACTAGTAATATCTTACTCCACTCTTACGACACCTGCTAGACAAGTAGTAGAAATATTACTCTGTTATCTCCACACGTTATTAAAAATATATATATTTTTTTGTAGATCGTCAAAGATGCCTGCTGTCTGTGGCCCAGGATAACAGCTGCAACACTACTGTGGAAGCGTAAGTTGTGAAAACTACCATATTCTTGACATAATAATATTTTTCTAATTTGTTTTTTTACATTTTGCCTACACTAAAAATGTCTTCTGTATCGTGGGTGCACCTACAAACATACAACTACACATACACAATATGACACCCAGACCCAGAACAATAATTTGTGGACCACACAGTGTTGTTCCGTGCGGGAATTGAACCCGCGACATGTTGCAAGCAATATTGCCCAGTCACTGCGCCAACCGTGCGTGCATTTGACCAACCATAATCGCAATTCATATTGCATAGCAATACAAAGCATCGTGTAAGGACTTGAGATGTGATATTTATCACATATTTATTAATTGTTTGTTTCAGATTCTTCTACTACCCGCGCAGGTTAAGGTTTAGATGTGAACGGTCCACAATTCACGTTTGCAACACAACCATCCCATATTACCAAGATTATAACTCATGTGTAAGAGGCTGTCGTGCTATTAGGCCTAGAAAATGAAATGTAATTGAAAAATAAACTCTATTCTGTAGACGACAAGATAGTTTTTGTTTTTTATAATAAAGCAATTATAGCACCATAATTATAATTATGTCAAATATTATACAATAAATGCATTATTCCTTGATTGGGTGGAAAATTTTATTTATTTGTATTATTCCTTGTACTATTAATTTTGATTGATATATAGTTTTAATGCAACTTGACTATTGAGGCTTGTCATATAAGTATCTCATTAACATCGTTAACTTTCGAAACGTAACAAATACCTAATACATACAATACAATTAATATTTTTATAAATAATTTTCTTACTTTTAAACAAAGATTGTTCGCCTCCTGATAGTGCAATTTCAATAAATAATTAATCTGTGAAATTCTAAAAACATAATGGTAACTCAAAATATTTTGCTAGTGTTCCCAATTAACTATATAGACTGCTAATTACATTTACATAATTATCTATCAAGAGCAAAAAATATACAGTTATTCATGTTATTTGGATAACCCTATTTATTTTTTACTCCAGGGCCGAATCCATGAAATGTAAATTTTAATTTAAATAACTAGAACACAGATAGATAATAGTAATGAAGATATTCAGTATTTTAAGTATGTCTCTGATATGAGTAGTACTTAACTACGAATAAATACTGAAAAAAAATTAACCAGGTGGTCAAAATACATCATATACACATTGCAGGAAAAACAGTTGAAAGAAAAATTTCTATTTAAATTTCAAAATGAAATTATTTTACTTTCTTTGTATTTTATATAGTTTTCTAATATATATTACTTCGACCCAAGCTGCTGGTAAGTATATTCTTATAACAAAATTAAGTATAATTTATAATCTTAAATTTTTCGTGTCTTCCTATTAAATTAAGTCAAAATATAAAAAAAAACAAACCAAAATATTGAAATAAAATAGCTAAATATTTTTTTTATTATTTAATATCATACTTACTACATAATCATACTTAGATCGCCGAAGATGCCTGAAGGCAGTGGCCGAGGATAACCGCTGCAACACTACTGTGCAAGCGTAAGTTATGAAACATTTATCATATATAACATAATTGATTTACAACCGATTTAAGCAACTGATCTCAATCTAAAATCTTTCAATTAAGATCGGTTATTGAAATAGGTAGTATGATAGTCTTATTATTCGATCTTAGTTCTTTCAGTAATTTATATAAATATAAAATCATAAAATCAAGCCTATAAAACCCTGTGGTAACGGATAAAGTCGCCATAAGATACCACGACCAAGGCTCAGAGCAGGAGTTGGAACAGGATGATTTTTCGTTAATAAGATTCTGGCATTCCTTCACGTGTCACTCAGAGTGGGTCAGTCATTTGATAATGTCGTCCCTTAAAAAAGGGCCTTTTGAACCTTGAAAAGAGACAACCAAACATATTTCTTTTATAAGCATTCTAACAAAGCAACGACATCTGTATAGTTTTAGAACTTGAAACGGGATATTTACCATGTTTGATGAACTTGAGTTCATCCGTGATCATGGGGCTTGCAATAGTGCCAAAATATCAGATTCACATAGAAATTATACATATAAACATGGTAAATATCCCATTTCAAGTTCTAATGATATTTTTAGTGACTATGTCGGTTTAAAAACTTATATCTGTATGTTTGTTTTCTTGTTTCAGATATTTCTTCGTTAACCGCAGATTTCGCGCTAGATGTTTGCAATACACAATCCCAGTTTGTAACACCACCATCCAGTATTACCAAAATTACGACCAATGTCTAAGAGAATGTCAAAGCATTCGTAGAAATTCTTAACATCTTAAAATCTACAGTAAATTGTATTCTCACCACAATAAAAATAAAGTTCTTTAATTGTGTCTATACATATAATATCGCACTTATAGCACCACGTGTAATGCATTACAGAATAAAAATACCATTATTTTGAAAAAAATAATAGTTTTTTTCCTTCTCACTATTACTCGATTCCCTGTATCTATATATTATTCTATTTTCTATAATATAAAAATGAGTTACTAATTGTATTGATAAGCAATCTCGAGAAAAGCTGAACCGATACTGTTATTGATGAGAGAAGGTTCTGATGTAGCGTTAAATAAAAATTAAAATAATAAGCATTTTTTTATATATTTTAGAATGAATCTTCGAATAGAAAATCAAAATCAACCTCTATGGATCACAACAAGAATTTTAAACTTGCATCTCTCTAATAAATATTTTTTTATTAAATAACTCAACTATCGACAATACCATTGTATAATAAAAATTGGTTCGTCAAATTTTTAAGTCTTTCAGAATACCTGAAACGTGCAATTCCTGGTACGTTACCAATGCAAATAGTTAGTGCAAGTCTAGGCAGACTACCAGACAGAAATGCACATTTAATTTCCATATTAATCTATTATATGCAAAAAATAACACTTCGAGTAGCTAAGTATGTAATTGAATATTTGGTGTGCCAGGGCCGAACTAGAATTAAGGTGATTATTAGCAAACACGAATAAAAGAAAAATTCTTACTTCTACTAAATTAGTGCTTCGTTTATTTTTAACTAAGTACGTCCCTGTGTTATTTAGTTTTGGTCATGGTATAAAAAGTCAAAAATATACTCCATCCACCACAAACCTTGGAACGTTAGAAAGTAAAGTTCTTCTATTACAATTTTTCAAAATGAAATCCTTGTATTTTCTTGTAACTTTAACAATTTTTGTTGTCATTAGCAACGGTCAATCTAACAGTAAGTGCAATTTTATTTATTTACACTTAAGTTATTTCAGTTAAGGTACACAACAACGTTACAGCCACAGGTTCAGTCGAAAACCAGCGTCAGGCATTAGATGTCTGACATTCATGCTGAAATGGGGCCTTAGTCTGCAATTACAATAATTGTGTCAGAATGGTCGATCAGTGCAAGAGGGAAGGAGCTATACAACCTACATAGCTCCGCCCCGCACTGCTCAATGATTGACCATTCTGACACAATTGTAATAGCAGAATAAGGCCCCTGGACCTTGTTTTGGTACAACCGTCAGACACGAAACAATATTTTTTAGTGTTTTTGTTTTTAAATTTTTGTGTATTTCGCGTGTACTGATTGTGCCTAGTGTTGTAACAAATAAATGTTTTTTTTTTCTTTCTTTCTACCTATAGTAAAGTCAACTAACAATATTTTATGAAATTAATGTAAGATTTAATTATATTTGTCTATAACATATTCTGTTTTGTTTTAAAGCCGAACTTAGAAGAAGATGCTTGCCACCTCGAAGTGACCCGAACTGCAACACTACTGCAGATGCGTAAGTTTTTTTTTTAAATGAATAATATTTTTTATAAACGTTTTATATTCTCGATACAATAATAATGTAACATTCCTAGACGAGCTACAACATTACAGCTCTTCTGTGATCAAGGAACATAGAGCTGTTCGTACACAATGTAATTATTTATTTTGTTTGAAAAAATACTTTTTAAAATTTGTTGTTATCGTAGAAAAAAATTGTATTATGCTTCGGTGGAGTAGTAATAGACGTGGTTTCATTTAAGTCATATGAGTGATCTCCATACTGTATAACCGCAAAGAGCTCGGTATATAATTTATAATTATGTGTATTTTGATATCTCCAAATAATGTATTCTTTTTTTTTTTTTTCAGGTATTTTTACGTTCCTGCTAGATTTAAATGTGAGCTCCGACCTTATTTCAATTGCACAACAACCAACGTCACATATTTCACAAACGCCTCGTCCTGTTATAGAGCCTGTCGAACGATAAGGAATTAAATAAAATTGTTTCTCTTAATCACACACTAGCGGAACCCGCGAACTTTGTCTCTGCTTGGAAATTATTCTACCGTTGTTTTTTTTCCTCTTCTTCTAATTATTATGAAATCGGTTAAGCTGTTCTCGAGGTTTGCTCTTAACAACACAGTTATCGATTCATTTGTATATTGTAACTGTAATTGAAAATTGTAACACTCTTATATTTAAAAAAAAAACGTTTAAATATCATGCACTGAGTAAAGCACGTTATGTAATAAATGTATTAAAAAACTAATAATAATAATGTTTAATTTTTTTCCTTATATTGCTATCCCACACTCGAACTATGAATGTAGGTACGTCGT
This sequence comes from Spodoptera frugiperda, assembly GCF_023101765.2. Classification (NCBI taxonomy): domain Eukaryota; kingdom Metazoa; phylum Arthropoda; class Insecta; order Lepidoptera; family Noctuidae; genus Spodoptera; species Spodoptera frugiperda. Next base: position 8,259,049 of record NC_064231.1, on the reverse strand, counting down.
ACATTAAATTGTTTTATGGTATAAACCAGTAAACGAGCAGACGGATCAGCTGATGGTAAGCAATCGCCGCCGCCCATTGACACCCAAAACACCAGAAGCGTTACAAGTACGGTGCCAGTGTTTGTCGGGTTAGGAATTAACAGGTTTGTTGGGGATTCGGGGATTGGGAATATTGGGAAGCGGAGTAATTGGGCCTCCGGTAACGTCACTTACACAATGTTTCACGTCGCTTTTCTGTGAGGCCGTGGTATCACTCCGGCCGATGGTTCTCCCACACTTGTAGATTCATGTAAATAACATTTTCTTACAACATTTTCATCCTCAAATATGAACGACCCAGTTTTTAAGAGATCGTAAGCAAAGAAAGTTGTTCCCAAAATACATTACAAATAGGTCAAACAATATGCGAAAAACTTTACAGAAAAGTTTGACAACAAGTTAGAAAAAAGTACATCGTAAGTAAGTATAACCTTTTCACAGGGATGGATATTTTTCAATTCCCAAGATGAAGCTGCTTTGGACGCCATTTTTACCCCCATTCGTAATACCAAAGACTTTCGACGTCTGATGGTATTATGATGATACTTTCTGATTTTACTCTCATGAGAAAATAGAGATTGCTCATCCATTAAACAAAAATATAACATGTTTTTACCTACTTACCTATAACAAAAACTTCATGATGATATCATTATCGTCTAGACTCGCAAACAACTTTGAAATACCTTAAAAATATTTGGTTAACATTTTTGTAAATTCCAAAATAAGATTATTTTAGGCAGATTTTCCTTTGGTATGTCGGTAATTCTTGCCTAAAAGGTATCTTAAGCATTTAATTAAGATCAAGATGGACCTTAACTCAGTGAAGTCTGTAAAATTTAATGGCATTTACACGAAACCTTCACCGAAAAACAGGATTTCACCAAATATTTTACTTTTTTATGGGACAGGAGCAAACGAGCAGACAGATCACCTGCTTGTAAGCGCTTGGGATGCTTTTCCACAAGAGTTGTGCTACGCTACGTTGCTGTGGCTTAGCACTGGTGGAAACGGACACAGCTAAACTATATTTTTATTTGAAAAAAAAAGTGTGCTATGGATAGTAGCTTACCTACTATCGATATATCGCATACTCGAGCTGCGCATCTTCTTCATACAGCTCCTTTGCGGCGGCGTATCTTCATAGCACATCTTACTCGTTCAGCTACATAGCTTAGTACCGGTGGAAAGGATCACATAGCTTCACGGCACATCACATCAGGTTGAAAAGTACCTTAACTCTACCCATGGACATCTAGTCATAAATAAATCAATGATACGTGTTAAAAGTCTAGTCCAATAATTTCCAAATACTGAATATTTGGAACCAACTAAAGGGCACAGCATACTAACTATCTATGGAATCGAATCACAAACACTGCGCTGAGCTTCAAAAATCAAATTACTGACGTAGTTCAACCTCGGTCAGTTTGAACTGGACCAAATAAAATAAATACTGAATGTATTTACATAGACAGACTCACCTAGCCACGTAATTTGATCTCTGTCAAACGTGAAACTTTGCACTGTACTGAGTTTATCGACAAATACGTACATCACCACACTTCTTCTTCTTGCGCTTTGTAAGAGCCAACCAAAGGTAAACGTCCACAGGCCCGCATCGTACGCATCGCACGCATCGTACTCATTCCGTATGGCGTCATCACTACGCATCGCTTTTAGGCATTGCCGATGATGGGTCCGTACGATGCGGATCAGTGGACGCAGTTGTATGAATTTCTATACTAGACAAACTAAAAAAACTGTGAAGGAGAACATAGGTTCGGCAAATTGTTTATGTGTGTGTATGTACAACAAAATTGTGAATAAGTTAAGATAAAGAAACATTAGACAATAGGTAATAAGTATATCATCTATTAATCAATGTTAAACTATTCTCAAGTACCTAATATATTCCACAAAATAAAAGAAAACACAATTAATAGATACGCCGCATCCCAAATCTTTTTCGATAATTCGTCAAAAAGATATCTCGGCAAGACGAGCGTAGAATAAAAATGAAGACAAATATTGTAAGGGACGGATTCGTGGTTTATAAAACTGAAATACTTACTTAGAATAACAATAAGGTTTGTTGATAAAAATAAATGTCACTTTCCATTTCCATCAATAATATTTCAATACTGAATTAGATAGAGGGTTATAGATGAGCATGAATAATAATAACTTTTAATAAAAATATGTTTTATTTATCTTTAATATGCCTAGTGTTTAGTTTTTTTAATTTCTTGATAGAAAAGAAACATAAAACATTTGTCCATTCGACACAAGACTGAACAGTTTGGTTTATTGGAACCGGCCAATCAGAGCGCCGAATGTGCTCTCGTTTAGGTTACTTTAAACGTAAATCAAACTCATGTTGAGTACTGGTTGATCCGCTCAACTCATCTATCCATTAATAAAGAGTGCAAAACTAGGCACCTAAAAAGTTACATCTATCACAAAATAATAAAAAAAAAATAAGTAAAAAATAATGAAAGAAAACAGAATGATTCATACATAACGAAACTCGTTCCTGGTTACATTTTACTAGAACATGAGACAAAACACCTCTGTTTTATTCAAAATTGTTTATGAAAATATGTATCTCATAGTGTATACAGTGAATCGGAAACCATCGATCCATCATACGGTGACTGGAGTAATAAACAAACAGACCAACGGTAATGACTCTTCCGCTTTGAACGTATTTTTAGTCACCTATAAAAACGCTATGCACCACAGACCATGCAACTGCAATACCGATAACTTCAACAACCATTGCCCTGTTTCCAAAACCGATGAAGCATTTTACAGCTATGTAAAACGCAATGTACACTGTTGTATTTTTTTGAACCACATGTTGTTCCTCACACAAAGCTACGCTTATTCGAACCTGTTTATAAAACTTACACTTGGCAATGAAACAAGCCAGTTATGACGCCATAACTCCAAACTGTTTGAACTGAGTGCTATTATACAATGGTTCCAATATCCTGTTTACTTCTCTGGTTATGTTCCCATAAAATATGCAGATGCTCCTTTGTCAAAGTAGGTATATGTGAAACTGATCTTAAGGGATGATAAACAAACAATTGAAAGTCGCTTACGTAGTAGCTATTGTACTTATTTATAGGATACAAAAGCATACGTAGGTATAAGGAAAATTCTTAAACGCTGCCAACAGTCAAGATAAGAAAGAGGACACTATTAAAACTACTATATACCACTTACAATGTTAAAAAAGAAAAATCAATTACTCATTTAACTCACATTCGCAGGTATTAAGCTCATTAACCTGTTGCATCTGACAAGATTAATCCAGACTACTGGAATGTTCCGGAGCTGCGGACTACCTAGCGGGTTAATCGGGGCTCTGCCTCGCTCTGGCAGGAGTAGGAACGGGGTGGTTTTTAGTCAGTCAAGGCGAGAGAAGTCATTGGATGATATTCCACCCTCAAAAAAAAAAGACTACTGGAATGTTGGTACTGATGGAAAACCAACTAAACTAATAATGTATATCTATGAACATATATCTTGCCAAAGAGTATGTCCCAAAAACGTTCACTAGCTTTGGAGTGGATTAGACATACCAGTCCCAATATGACTGTAATAAAAATTTACACACTAGCGTCTGTCAGCGGCTTCACCCGCGTTCCCGTGTTTTATGTGTTATTCGAGACCATAATCTACCCATGTTCAAAATTTCATCCCGACATATTCAGCCGTTTTGATGTGATAGATTAACAAACATACAAACTTAATATTAGTAATATATTATCATGTATATAGGTAACAGAGTAAATTACAAAGGAGCAGGTCCTTTGCACTACCTATAGGTTTTCATTAACGGTTTAACCTAAGCTATCTATATGCATTGCATGTAGAGGTACATTTATCTTAAAGAAGTATCAAGCCGTCAAATAGATGGTCGTTACATTCTCTTGATTAAAATGCAGAATGGCCTCTTAGCATTCTACTCTCTTTTCACTCATTCAATGATACTTTGAAGATACCTCTTTCAAAAGAATTTTCAATATCAGTTAAATTAATTTAAAGATAAGTGGAATAATTAAATTATAAGTAACACCTATAGGTTTGACAATCAGCAATCTTTCTAATACATGTTTAAGAGATATTGTCACCGAATTTCGGATTAGATCTTATAAATAAATCAGTTATATATGACATTCTACCTATTTCTAAGTTTATTATTTGAAATTTTAATAGTTACATAGAACTCACAATAATCGTCCATAGTTTTCTAAACATTATGTTTTGATTTTATAGGTAAGGCTTAGGTTAAGTGGTAAAAGTGTCGAGCCTTTAAAACCAAAACAGACGTGATGTTTTTGAACTTAATTGACTTCAAGTAATAAATAACAAATACGACCATTAAAAGCTTCTAAGTGCAGTTTATTAAAAACCAGCTCACACCTTGCCAACTCATTGAAAAGGTATTTACTGTGCCCAAAATTCATCAGTAAAGCATACAGATTACGCACAAATAAAATAACAGGGGACCCTTATAATCTGTGCGCTGTCTGACCCACTTTCAATGAAAGAGCGATTTGCCTACATACTGAGCCCAGCGCAATAAGTACTGGTGCTAATTTGACCCCGCTGAGGTTGACCAAACAAACTTTGTTTGTGAAACACATCTACACAGAATCGACTTTAAGTTGACGTTTGAAATCGATACCTACAAAGTTGAATTGTCACTTTGACCATTCCACCATGGATGTTAAATATACTGGCGGTTGTTCCATTTTCGAAACCTGGTGTTTGTGACAAACGTGTTGGACATTACGTGAGATATGCTATTTGTACTTCTCGAATTTGATTCGAACTTAAACTTAAGAAACTGTGTCTAACTGCCGTACTCATAGACATTGAATTATTACTTAAACTGTTCCCTTTTTATTCTGAAAACAATTGCTAAAGACTAGATTAAGTAACCATTAAATGACTCTAAGTGCAACGGTGAATCTTTTATACGAATAGACAGTCACAGTAATCCTTCTACACAAAAAAAAACAAACATAAACCATTAATGAAATTCCAATTCCACATCCATACAATTATGAAGAGATTTAAAAATGCTGATGGCTGTTCCATATTGAAAAAGCTGTAAACATAACAAGAATTTTCTGCGCCGCTACAGAAGAGGATTGATTTCATGAGCATGTCATTTTTATGAAAACTGTTTTACTTTAGTACACAAAAAATATATTTTAGGAAGAATATCTGAGAGGGTTTACTCCCCTTTTATTGGTGATCAACAATGTCACTAGTTGTAAAGAAACTCGTAAAGATGTCGCTACTGAACTTGATTACATTCAGTGGGTCTCTTCAAAAGGTAGTGTATACATCTGTCTAATAAGGTTTTAAGAGGTAGAGCGTCGTGTTGAGGAAATGTCGCAAACACGTGGAACGTGACAATGAGCTGATGGGGCAGTAAAAATAAAGTGAAACTGGATTACGACTGGAAATGCAGGAGTTTAAAAATGTTACGTCTATGGAATTACATTATGACTTTAGCTAGCTATGTTATATTATGTGCAAAAATTTTAGAAAAGAGATGCTTCGGCATGAATGGGCCGGCTCGACTGGAGTGATACCACGGCCTCGCAGAAAACCGACGTGAAACAACGCATGCGTTATGTTTCGTTGTGTGATTGAGGTTACCGGAGGCCCAATTACTCCCCTTCCCAATCCCCGATTCCCCAACAACCATTAAATTCTTAGCCCAAAAGACCAGCAACGGCTTTTGACGCCGCTGTTGTTTCGGGTGTCCAAGGGCGACGGCAATTGCTTACCATCAGGTGATCCGTCTACTTGTTTACCGGCTTGTACCATTGGACATTGAAAATGTTTGGACAAGAAATCAACTCGATAGTTAATCCCACATTTTGAAGAACTTTAAAACATGCATATACATTTATATACTGTCTATTTACTCCCTCAGTTTCTACCAAAGCTTTCCATTTCGTAGTGATAATAAATGACAGTGCATTAAGTCCCCACGTAAGCTCTTTGGCGGTAAGTTTTACACGTGGCTTGTAACAAGTCGTAAGTAATGAGCTTGCAATACGGATGAAGGAAGTATTTACTTTATGTAGTACGGAGTATTACGGCCCTATGCACCTAAGCAACCTTGCGTAAAATTTTCACAACTGTAAAGCTTCTGGTGCGTACAATGCTGACGCAGCGTTAAAAGGTTGCAAATTGCAAAATCAGGTTCGCCATTTTTGTGAGAATTGTAGGGGGTTGTTGTCGCGTCACTGCTGTAGTCATGTTTTCATGTTTCATGTTTTTCGTGCCTACATTTTCGTTTCTATATACATATGTATGAGATACATAATAGGTTTTTCCTGGTAAGGACAAAACATATGTTCTATATTTAAAAATCAATTGTTGTTCGGTAGTCTCGCCAAAACTCGAGATCGGCTGGATCGATTTGGCAAATTTTGGTCTTGAATTATTTGTGAAAGTCCAGGGAAGGTTTAAAATGTGAGAAAAAATGTTTATGTTTGAGGCAGCATACATTTTGCTAGTCCAGCTAGTAATAAACAGATTTTCAACACCAATTAGTTCATATAAACTTGATCCGTAACTTTCCTGTCCAAAAGTGTAAGTTATCGTCTAATGTGGGACATTGCTCTTTCCTTGAAAACAGGCTTACACAACAGCAAAAAGAGATATAAATATATAGACAACATTTCGAGTGAATCTTACGGATTATCTGCCATTGAATTACTCGTATTACATTTGACATTTCCAATATAGAATGTACTAAGGATTACGTTCTAGATCAATTCTTCTTGTGTTCTGTCGTTGGCACGTATTTCATTCAGCTCTACTTCGTTGTTGGTACATTTTTTATAAAATGCAGGTATTATAATAATTAATTTTGACCTATCTATAGAAGTTACTTGAATAAATATTCAAAATCTCAGTTATCCGTCCGAAGTTTTTTTTTCGATTTTCTTCTGTATCGTGGGTGCGTTTATAAGCATACAAGTTCACATACATATGACATTTACACCCGAAAAAACAATTTGTAAATCACACAAAGAGTTGTTCCGTGCTGGTATCGAACCCGCTACACGCTGCATGGCAGACAGTTGCCCAGCCACATACGCTAACCGTGCAGTCATAACTAACTAACTTTTCCTGGAGTATGGTAAAATACTCACTCTTACTATACGACACTAAAATAGCATCACTAAAGATCTAATTTGACGTGCAACCTCTGTCTATTTCTTCCATAACAATAAAAGATCTAATGCTTTATCATTGTAAACCAAAGTTTCGACCTCAAAAGTAATTCTTAAGTTCTAAGTACTGTCCTAAGTCTGAATTAAGTTTAAACAAAGTGTTAAGTAATTGAGTAAGTAATGTTTGTTACTTATGTAACAACATGTACGTAGTATCGTAACAAATAAAGTTTTCAATCATTTTAAAAGGGTGCCTGTTTGTAATCAAAAGAATGAACATGTGCATGTATGTGTGTGTATGTAAAGAGTGGAGGAAACTCCACCATGGCTTCATTACATGATTGGTTTTAAAATTACTACCGTACTCTTTGGGTATCTCTATTTTTGATTGAACTTTTTAATAAGTGCGGGAGAGCCATGCTCCAGTACGAATACGCCGGCTCGATCGTAGTGATACCACGGCCTCACCGAAAACCGACGTGAAACAACGCTTGCGTTGTGTTTCGTTGTGTAAGTGAGGTTACCGGAGGCCCAATTCCCCCTTCCCAATCTTCTTAATCCCCGATTCCCCAACAACCCTGAAATTCCTAACCCCCAAAAGGCCGACAACGCACTTGTAACGCCTCTGGTGTTTCAAGTGGGCGGCGGCAATTACTTTCCATCGAGTGATACGTCTGCTCGTTTACCGGTTGTATTTCATAAAAAATAAAATATACGTTTTTCAAATACAAGCAATAATTTCAATAAACTCTATAAAGAAGTTTCTTTTAATAACCCATGTAATACATGTTAGTTCTTTAATTCATAATACCTATACAGTCCTTAATGTATTAATTTGTGCAGCGTTATGGGTTGTCTATAGATTAGTTATCGTAACTAATATTAGTAACTTCAATAGTGTATAGTTCTGTTGGAAATAGTATGTAACAACATACCAACAGAACTATACAATGTAAAAATGTAGTAGAAAATGTAACAACATTTTCTACTACATTTCGTGAAAACCTATATATTTGGCTTGTTGTCACACTATACCATATTCTTTAATCAAATTGGACAGTAAAGTTGTAACGTACAGCTGTTGGTTTTCCATGTGTTCAAATAAATAAATAAACTGTAGCGTATCCTTGTAATGTTTACTTTGAAGGACTTTATAAGTTCTAATATTTTTTTTCCAACATTAATTCCCAACTTTTTTAAACTAGTAAAGAAGAAAATACGCATATTCATAAAGTGGTATGGAAATAGAATTTATTTCACTATGAGAACTTAAACACACAACACCAAGTGGTACAAAAACTCGGATACATTCCTTACAAACAAACTTTGAATAAATAAAAGGTAGAACCTTTTTATAACATCTTTGTGTAAAGAAAACTTATGTTTGTGACTATTTTAAGTCCACCTTTGTTACAATGTAACATTTATTTACTTTTGCGTAGGTGTCAATGTACACACAAGTATTTTTAGGACGTAGTATTTTCTTCTCTTATATCACATAAGACTGTTAACATAACTGGCAAAATGTAATTGTTACATTTATTGTGTGCATACTTACAGTATAAGTATAAAAATGAAGATTAATCCATTTTATGCCAATTTTTTTGAAGGGGGAATAACATCCAATGTCTTCTCCCGCCTTAGGGCGAGGCTGGTTTTTCGAGCCGGAGCCCCGACAAACCCGCTAGGTAGTCCGCAGCTCCGGATATCCATTTAAGGCCTATTGTCCATTTGACAAAATTTTACGAATGTGTACACCTACAAATGAAGATAGGCGACTGACAAATTATCGCTTCGTGAACAGTTTACATTGTTTGCAAGCAAGATGCAAGCATTTGTCATTTGTAGGCCACCTATTTTCAGCCGTAGATTGCGTGCGTTCGTCAACTGACGCGGTCGTGGACAATAGACCTTACTCTACAATAAAAAATATAAATTCCACCAAACGAACCAACGGAAAATAAAAAGAAAATGTAATATAATACAAAAGAAACAATTCCGTATATTAACAATCACTGCATGTATATATGTATAATTGAAAGGTATATGGTATGTTTGAATACATTTTTAACACTTTGTATTAAAATATTCATGGGCGAACCCTTCAATAATTCCACTGAAATGAAAGCTTTGCGTGAAACAATAAAAACGAAATGATTTTTCCTGTTACATACAAATCTATGTTTTGTTCCTATTATAACAATCTATTTGTTCTTTGGTAAAGGTGTAGGTTGTGAGTTATGTATGTTAAATAAATTCATTCTTGATATTTATTATTTACTGGAATCTTCAAAAATTTGATTTGAATTCGCTCTGTTTTCTAGTAAATTTGCATTCAAATCTAATCAATAATTATTAAAACAATTATGAACTGCCAGACTGGCATGCACAGCCATTATTAATAAGTATATTCGCATCATGCAAGTAAAAATAATAACATCCCAATTACTCCAATCCCCGATTTCCCAACAACCCTTAAATTCCTAACCCCCAAAAGGCTGGCAACGCACTTGTAACCTCTCTGATGTTTTAGGTGACCCGTCTGTTCCTTTACCGGCTACATGCTATAAAGAAACCATTATCAATAAGTTTATTCCCGTCATGGAAGCAAAAACTATTAGAAAGACAACATCAATTACATAACGTAACAAGGAAATGTTCTAAAATTAAATTGTAATAGCTCTCCATTAAACTTAATGCTTCCATCTGTTGTACTTATACATATATTTACTTACAACATCATAATGAAAAGAGATTTCGACAGAATTCTAAAGGTTATCAATCATAATATCATTCATTCGATACGAATAGGGATACCCGAGTGTTGTCAAAACACATTTTGTTATATTCACCGAAAGGAAAATCTCAACATCTGATTAACTGTACATACAAACATTATATACAAGTATATTGTTAACCCAGTGTATAGAATCTGAGAACGAGGACATGTACAAACATTTCAAGGCACCTATATAACTCTTAATGCGACCAGCTATTGCTTTCACGATTTATTCATGCGATTCTCAACCTTATTGTGTTGTGTGAAAGTCGGGATCAAGGCTAAAATGCATGTGGTACAATCGAAGATGAATATTAAGCGAATAGATTTTAGTTCGTACTCTAAAATAAGTTATTACATAGATACTTGTATACTTTACGATTAACCCTTTAGTTTTCGAAAGTCAAACACGTACTTATACTTGTAAAATCCATTGCTATGTGATTAAAAAATGTGATCTATTCTGTACATTACCGGATTAAATCGTAGTGTGAATTAAATGGCCACAATTTTATCTAACTAAGAAACTCTACGTTTGGTATTTTAAATTAAATACGAATTCCTATAATTTTTTCAAGAAAATCAATTTATAACCAATTAATATTTTAATTAAAATAACAGAACCCTATAAAAGGCAGGACGCCACTTGAAAATTTCGGATTACGAAACCAACTTAAACGGTCCTTTTTCATTTTTCACGAAGCCATAAAACGTTAAAAACATTTTTTATTGATGGCGTGGTTCAGTAATGCAATAATGACGTTAGAAATTTATGTGTGTACGTGTCTCATAAATGTTATCAAGATAAAGCATGTTTCAACACCCCCGTTACATTATATTAGATTATGGGTGTTACGGCTTTCTTATATAGGTATTGCTTACTAGGTCGACCTGTGACTTTGCTTGGGATATTTTGAAATATTGAGAAAGTTGATAGCGGTTTAGATGTTTCGTATTTTTCCTGGATTAAGTAAGCCCTTACTTAAAAGGTTTTCAAGAAGTTTAATATCGGAATGTTATTTACAATGACAAACTAGTACCCTTAGTACGAGCTTACTTTAAGTTTAAAGTAATCGATACGAGAGTACGTCCAGCGCTTTGATTGGTTGATTTATTCGAACCGGTCAATCAGAACGCCAATCGCGCTCTCGTTTCGATTACTTTAAACGTAAAGCAAACTCATACTAAGGGTACAGATGGATTACTAACATAGTGTCTACACAAACCAATATAACTGATGAAATACGAATATATATCAAACTATTCTAAAGGCATATACGCATTCCTCGTCTCCATCCATGAAATATAATGTATAATAAATATGTGTAACCTGTATCGGAATATCTTGAACGAGCTGGGGAGTCAACAGAAGGAAATGGTGTTCCATTTTCCTGAAGAATCCTACAAATGCGGATTACTTTATCACCTGTCGATGCTATTTTCAATAAATAAACAGAAAAATGATGAAGTAGAGTTCATAAATGAAATAGGATTCCGAATACATTTTGCTTTTAATCTCAATATTAAATATTCGATAAAGCAATAAAACAAAATTTTTAGAAGTAATTTGAAATGAAAAAATTAAAAAGATATCTATTAATGAGTAATAAAAAGATACGAGGAACTATTGTAATATTTGGCGGTACAGTCCTCGGATATTTGGCGGTACGGTTGACGCAGTAGTTGGACAATCGGCTGCCGCGCAACGTGTCACGGGTTCGATTCCTGCACGGGGTCTGAATGTCTTGTGTATGTGAACTTGTATGTTCATGGACACACACACGACACAGGAGAAAATTCTTATGGGAGGGCAAAGTTATTTAAAAAAAATACTATAAAGTAAGTTTAATTGCCTACAACTCAACTCATAACTTTATTTTGACATTACATAATGACAATACAGATAAATAATAGAATTCAATTACACATTCATCTGACACCAACATGTATTGAAAAAGAAAATGATATCTAAAACACACATCTCAAGCTCAAATTGAAATTTAAGAAAACATAATTCATAAAAAAGGACAATTTAAATGTAAAATAATAAGCGAAAAAAATGAGAAAAAACGCATTTAAATTACAATTCAATTTGAACAAGATGAAGGTTCATTTTAAAATAACGTCACGCACGATGCCATTTTACTTATTACGTCCATCACAAACAGATGTGTTTGTGACAACACATTCAACACGAATGTACGTACAACAGCTAAGTATTGCAATATTCTCTGTTAAAATACGGGAAAAGCTGATTTATCAGATTTAAAATTCAATTTTACTGAGTAATAAATTGAGTTGTAGTCATATTATATGGATGTACAGGTTTTAATACGTATTAATATTCATAAAATTTAACTACGTATTTTTAACAGGAAAATACATGGTAAAGTGACAGGTGTTACAAACGAGTGAGTAAAAGGTTTCTCTGTATTTTTCTTTCCTTTTTCATAACTGTATTACTTAAAATATAAATTCAACAAATCAAAACAAAGTCGCATCTAATAAGCCATTTATGTAACAAGATTCAAATCAAATCAAATCACTTTAATGCATCCATAGTGTACAATTTGGTCGACAGTTTTACAGCAATATGTTCCAACTATGGGCCCTATTATTTAGATTTGATTTTATTTTATTTCGCAATAACACTCCCAAAATAGCACAAAAAACTAAACTAACGACTATATTTAAACAAGAACAGATACACCAAATTCTCATATAAAAACTTATCCATTGTATATAAACACACAAATACACGAAGCCACATTACCTCAAAGACAAAACATCTTATTTAAATACCTTTCGCAGTATGAGACGTTGTCCCCTCTCTAGTCGGGTTGTTAACCACCACATTGCCCGCAGTAATTGTTTTATGGCATGTGGCAATCAAGAACGATGTGTCTACAGCTCTATAGTATGTCGCATAAAGTGTATAGTGATGTCAACAAGGAGAATAACTGGTTAACTTGAAGGGTTTATGTTAATGGCTTGTAAGGTCTGGCTGTAGCTTTCGACCCCAAAATATGTATGTCAATTTCATTTTTAATATGTCGTTGTTTACTACTATTCTAGTTGGTAGCCAATTGCCGACTTATTAAGTATAAAAAATTATGTGGTCCAAATAATGTTTGCAGTCTAGTCTCGCACAACAGTGTACACATGAATCGAAAATATCATATTAATTACTAGGATAATTGGATCTCTTTAATAACCTACAATTAATACTTAGAATTGATATATTAATATTTTATTGAATTACAATGATTATTTTATAGTATACGGCAATCAAGAATTGTGTCTCTACAACTCTATAGTATGTCTCATATGTATAGTGATGTCAACATTAGTTGACTTGACATGTAGGCTGCGAAGAGAGTATTTAGGAAGGAATTGTTTATGGAATGTTGGTCTTACGGTTTGTAGGATTTGACTTGTTTCAAATATCAAATAGTTGAGTTTATTTTATTATTTCAGTATCAGTATTACCTTTTGTTTCAGTATTATACTCCTGGATAATTAATAATACTAACTAGGTATCTGTTGCAGACTACAAGCACCTATAGATTTTTTATCGACCTTTTGTACAACAAGGAAGAATTAAGTTACCTCGTTAGTAGGTGATTTAAGTACCCAGCCGATATATACTATCAAAGCTCGACATTTATCTATGAAAAGTAGGCTTTATTCATACCCTTCTATGAGAATATAATATTTTATTAAATAACCTTTCAAAAATTCGACAGATTCAAGGTGAGTATCGCTCTCTCAAAACCAATTTAATTTACGAATTTCAATTTCCTTTTTATTGTTATCTGTAATAGAAAAGTTAAGTTCCAAATTCAAAATCACATTAAAACTTTTTTAATAATAGGAATCGAAGGTTTGTTTAAACGTGATATTTATTTAAATATCATAGAAAAATAAATCCCCTTATTACCTTGATTTGAAAATTGTTACCATAATTTTGGAAGGAAAATTTAGTTTTACTTCATAATAATTCAAGGTCTTTTATAACTGTCAAGAATCGTTATTTGTTGAACAGTCTTCATACAACAGACAACCAAACACACAGTTTTAGTTGTTAGTTAAAATAAAGTTTTACTACACACTATTTTAAGGTCTTTTATTATCTGTCAGGAATAGTTATTTGTTGAAAAGTCTTTATACAACGAACAACTAAACACAGTCACATCTTCCCTATAAGCAGAATTCACCTTAACCCTTAATAAATCCCCACTTAATAAATCTGTGAACATAGTGGGCGTTAATTATGCCGCGTTTACTAATAAATAAAACGTTATCACCTACTTGACCTTTTTAGAGATTATTGGAAAATGTCAACTCGATAGAGGCAAGCGTTGACGCCTTAATATTGCTTCTCATTTATGGTTCCAACGGACCAGTGAGTTTAATCGATGGAGCGGCAACTGACTTAGACATTAATTAATTACATAGATAAACAGAGTTAGTTGAGTTAAACACAGTTTAAATTGCGAGGCACGTGTAATTTAAAGGAAGTTTTACTCTAGAGATTTAGTTAAGTTGATGTAATTTGGCTAAGCTATCCACTAGGGTAGTGTTAAAGAAAATTATGTTTCGGTCAAGCAACGCCATTTTACTTTTATGGTGTGCAAATTACTAAAAAACTAATTAGGAATATACCTCAGTCTTGTGTTCTAAGACTTAGTTACGCACGTAGTACAAAGTCCTACAGTTCAGACATAGAGCGAGTATTGTGTGAGCTAATTTATGCCGAAATAGTAAGTGCGAGAGCTGACTTTTCTTTACACGTTTCTAAAAAGTTCTCCACTTTGTCAGCACCGCATGAGGACGTGCTAGTTAAGTACTACCTGCTTAGGTTACTCTTGTCTGGTGAGCTCTTATCATTCTTTTTTTTTTAATAATTATGCTACCAGATTCTTTGAATATGGATAAAATTTTGCCAAATGCCAAACTCCATGCTGTTAATGAAGACCCATTATTTTTTCCAGTTTTGGAATCGAAGCAGGAACCATGAGCTGAAGCCAATGAGGCACGTTTGAGATACGTGAATACGAATGCTTTTAGACATAAATATGACCCTTAACACATATTTCTTTGGAGGATATGAGTTTCCTGTGTGAAGGTGCGTAATTTACAAAATATATCCGTTTAGAGAATAATCACGCTGCTCTAGATGGTTCCCAGGAGATTTTTAATGATACTACAAGTCAACATAATTTTCCAGTCCAATTTTGCGCCTTTACTTTTGGTGTAAAACCCAAATGTATAGTTAGGACGAAGACCAAAATTTTAATAAGCAAACCAATAAGGTACGAGTATCATGGAAATTATCAACATCATCAATAGAATCATGGCTGATTCTCCAAAAACAAAATGTTAACGGCGTCACAAAATTTGGTTTTAAATAAATTAAGCCGTGTCATTGCTCTCAACCAATCCAATAAAATAAGGATGACAATAATGATTTGTTAAATATCGGTGAAAGTTTTTTTAAGAAACACCCCGGGTTTAGAATTACATTATTATTATTCTTTTTCTTATTTCTTCGAATTTCGAGAGTTAGGACGAGCCAAAGCCAAGTGCTCTTGTGATTGTCTTAATTTTCGGTAGCACTAAATATGTATTATGATTATGATTACCATCATTAGGTACATATAATTAAAAGCTTTAAGGGGTAATTAAAAGGGAAAATATGACTCAGTATGTCTCAATTCTTAGTTTTACACGTTATAAATACAGACAGTGACAACTTTGTTGCTAACCCATGAAATGCGTAATATTTTATTATAAGAGAAACATCTGGTAGATCTACTTCTGGCAGACACAGTATTTCTATCAATGTTTACATCATTTCCATTTATTATATTTGCTTATGTCGGTTTCATATGTCATGTCGTAAAATCTGTATTTAGATTTAACATAGGTACTATACAACAAAATCGAAAACATATTACAACTGTATCTGAACAGTTAATTAGTTAAAAGGATAAATTAATTTCAGTCTAAAGTTATATTAGGAACTTTGCGAGACCTGACAACAAACTCATATACAAAATGGACATGTTAAACAGCCACAATAACAGGGGTACGAAAATTTTATATCTATTTAGTCAATCAGTTAAGTAATGAAAAAAATATTAGATACGTATTTTTTTTTCATTTTGTCATATAAGATAACAATACTTAGATAAAACGAATCAAAGTTTAGGAGTGGGAGCAAATGCGTAATTTCTACGTATAAAATGAACCTAGAAGTGACGTCACGCGACATTTTAAATCAATATATCGTCAAAAGAATTTGTATCCATAAAAAAACAATAAATATGTACTGTATGTCTAATATTTTAAAAAATCCACAAGACGGACACAAAGACCCTTTTAATAGGTGTTATTAAAGATTTTATCAAATGCTTATCTAAAATCGCAAGGAAGACAATACATTTAAATTCTGAATTTAATACTACCTACAACTTATTTAGGAAAGTGTTTACTTAGCGCTTACTAAAGCGCTATATCCAGCCAGCCTTCTTGGCAACTTCCAACCTCCTTGACTTTTAAGTAGGGTTAAGTGGATGATATTATCGTATACTAGTATGTCGCTAATGTTTCTAAACTGATTTATAAACTATTGCGTTAGATTAGGGAAATAAGGTACGCTGTGTGTTGATAGACCACTGTTGAAACACCAGCGCTTCGCTTCAAGCTTCCTTGTGCGAACTGCTAGGGAGTGGAACTCCTAGCCGGAGTCTGTGTTTCCTGATGGGTATAACCTGGGTGTCTTCAAAGCCCGAGTGAATAGGTTGCTTATGGGCAGACGTGCTCCATCGTAGGCCGCATTATCATCAGGCGAGATAGCGGCCAAACGTCGGCCCATTTAACAATAAAAAAACGCCTTGAATCGTATTAGTACACTGTATACCTTTCTCTATTTCAATATTTATTAACAGAGCTTTATAGTAACTTTTTTTTTTTAATATTCGATGGGTCGACTTTTGGCCGCTATCTCGTCTGGTGGTAAGTGATGATGTGGCCTACGATATAGCATGTATGATTACTTAACTATAAGTATATTTCAGTTTTTCTAGACTTATCCATAACAATATACTGAAGTCACGCAAATTCAAAATTCGACAATTTGTATAATGATCATAATTTCATTTCGTCACGCATGGACTATATTTACTATTTATAACTATTTCATTTAATTACTCACCTTCTACATGACTGTGGGGCAACAGGCCAGCTCCGTCGAGACCGCAACACTAGCGCCACCCGCGGCATAGACCCGTGAACGTTGCTCATCTGTGGCGCCGAGGTGCGCTTGCGACTCCAACCGCGACGACTGTTGTTGGCACCCCACAAGTGTGATGTGCCGTGTTCTGTGTGACATATGTGGTTATTATTAACACATTTTTTAAATATTTTAAATAGAAATTCAATTACAAATGGATTTCTTTGAATATCACAAAAATAAAGTTAAGACGGGTATTGGCGCCCACGTGGGACTGATATTGGTTATACAAAACACTGATCCAAAGTACTTCTATAGACATGTTCATGACTTTAGTATTGTGTATGAGACTAATTAAATGAGTACACAGTCTCTTTCTGAAATATAGTTTACATTTAAAATATATACTTCGCTGTAAAACACATTCTTACTATATCTACAGGATCATTTACACTAAATCATAATTTTTACCATCAACTTGTGAACTGTCGTCATTATCTATAACTCTAACATGGAAAATTCTTAATATAATTGAATTGAATTAAAATTCATGTATAAGCAAATTAAAAAAAGAAAATACAACTGCCGAAACAAATAATACAACAAACGAATCAAAGCACCTGACAACCGCGGCCGCACTTGAAGAACTTGTTACGTCACAGTTCACAGTGATCCTGTGTCTCGTCTTACTGTAGGTATCTAATTAGGAACCCACTTCAACCTCAACTGACGACAGACCAAACTTAATTGAACTTCTTACTTCCTACACGACCAAATCAGTTTATTCTTTCCTAGAATTTCTAGTGACAACTCTAATTCATATTGTTTGTTTCGTAATTTTAATTTTCTTCATCAAAACCAAATATTTACTCAGAAGCACCAACATCCGCGTATTCGAACATTTCTCAAATATTAATAACTCCCGTTACTATTTATAAATTTATTTAATTTGCCTTTCAAATAATTCTTAAATGCTTGACGACAGACCAAACTTAATTGAACTTCTTACTTCCTACTACTAACTCAGTTTATTCTTTCCTAGAATTTCTAGAGACCTGTTTTAACACTAAATTTATAGGCACATTACGGCACGTAATGCCACTATACAATGTATACCCACTTTTCACCATTTGTGTTATAGGTCCCATGTAATGGGGTGAGCCTGTTGCCATTAACAGCTAAAATTTTGAAAATTATATGTTTGCTGTTTGCACGCGCTAATCTTGAGAACAAATGAACGGATTCGAATGAAACTTTTTTTGTTCTACAGCTAATCTACCTAAAGACACTATTCCATATGAACGAAGTTGCGGACAGAAGTTAGTCTTGATACGTACATACATATGTATGTAAAAAGGTAGGCTTTTTAGTATCTTAGGATTCATTCAATCAAGGTCTATTCAAAGGAATTCCTTTTCAAGAAAATCTTATATTTTATACCGCTTCCATAATGTGCTATCCTCGAGATTACGTGAAAAGGCATCGTATCTTGAGTAACTTGACGCTGTTTTTATAATGTACGTATCATGACTGTATTTACTTTACTTATTTTTTCCATTTATATTACGAAACTCATTTAATAAGGGCGAGTATACTCGTATTACAAGATACCTCATACTATGAGGCATACTATTACAAGATACCTCATACTATGAGGTATCTTGTAATACCATACTAATGTACCCCTATCTAAAGAAAATACATTTGAATTTATATTACTTGGTGAAAGCAAAAAACACGACGTAATCCTACTTTACATAGTTCATAAGCCACACACGCTATGCGCGTACTAAACTAATTTAAATTCTAAAGCTTGTTCACCTCAATACATGGAAAGCAATTAGGTATTCTTTTATTAAAAATGCAGGGCCCCGACCCTTTGGCGTCAGTACACTAAATCAATTATAGTAAAAGCAGCCAGTATCAAAATGATAAGAAACCTCCTTCGACCCAGCACAGCGCTATCAAGCATTTGATTGAACACTCACTAACCAAATGAATAGAAACGTCCTGGCTGGAAATTTCATTTAGAAGATACCCTTTGTTCGGATTCCGATGGCATCAGATAAAGGTAGGGTGTTAATGTGTCGTTTTCAATTTCAATGCTATGGAATCATTTTGGTGTGGGAGTTCTTACTGCTAACAGTTGCACGCAGAGATATTTAATGATTACATAAACTATTCCTTAGTAAAGATTTTGTATCGAAAACAATTGCTAATTACTGGATAAAGTAATCTATAAATGACTTTAAATATGGCAGTTAACGTCTGATTTTAAAAAATCCGCTAAAATGATAGACTATGTACGAGTACGACACAAATGTATGTTAATTGTTATAAGGAGAAAAATCTAAATTTTATGAAAATATAAAATACTAATAGGCAAATATGGTTTTCAAAGTTTATCTTGCACCCTATTCAGATGTCTATTTAATCATACCTTCACTATTAAAGTAGAAATACATCGCTTTCCACACTTTTTAGGGTTCTGTAACCAAATAGCAAAAAACGAAACCCTTATAGATTCGTCATGTCTGTCTGTCCGTCCGTCCGTCCGTATGTCGTTATTATAGTTGCCCTTTTCACTACATCTTTTTTACCCAATGCAAGTTCATGGCCATCTACAAACCTCATTCTACACCAACTTCACAATGAGAGAAGAAAAACCCAATAAAACTTTGTTCGATCAGGGAATGGAACTCAAAATATTTTATTACACCGAAGCAGTCACACAAAACTCTTTTCAATTATTGCGATTGTATATTTCTCATTGTTACCGCCTAACAAAAAGTTGTCTGCAAAGTTTCACGCTGTCTGTACCTACTTGAGAGTTTATTGACATTTTGGTAGGTACATCGCTAAAGGAAATCTATCTAGTGGAAAGATTGTTTAGAGATAAACAATCGGACCTGGAGTTGGGTTGGTTGGGTCCTTAGATTATTGGGTTGTCGAAGATTAAGACATGAGATTAGAGATTATTATAATTACTTGAATACGGCTTGTTCAAGTCACATCAACTTTGTAGGTATTGAAAAATACAATGCAATGCAACGTCACGCCTTTTATCCCCGAAGGGAAAGGCAGAGGTGCACATTACGGCACGTAATGCCGCAATACAATGTACAGCTACATTTCACCATTTGTCGTATAGGAGTCATGTAATAGGTGGTGAGCCTTCTTATAACACAAATGGTGAAATGTCGATGTAAGTACATCGAAAAATACAAATTGTAAACTATACATTGACAATGGCTACGACAAAACAAAATAACCGTTTCAAACGATCATTCCATCGTGGCATTTTGACATTTAATCTTGTCTAGCTATCAACGTGTTTGTTTTGCAGATGGCGCTCAAAAAAAGGTTTAATGTTCCTCTCAGCGAATCACATCAGGCACCTATAAAGTTCGTGACGTCATTAAATGAAAAAGAGTGACGGAAAGGTTTGTGCCAACACAGTATAATCAAGTCGTGGCCTGTTTAGAGGGTATTGATCTGCATGTCAAGCTTTTCATCGCTTTTTACATGCAAATTAGCCAAGTTTCCACATTTGAACCTGCTTTATAGCCAGGTTTTATTAGAATAACTTAGCTCATATTTACACGCTCGCACTTCTGTTGAAACGATCAAGCAGAATTATAAAATGCAAATGTTACCAAAAATATTATAAAATAGACTGTTTCGTTGGTCGATCTCGGGTTCGATTCCCGAGTCGGGCAAAGCATTACTCGGGTTTTTTTCGGATTATCCAAAATCTCTCAGCTGCCCAGTATATGGCAATAGGCTCACCCCCTATTACATGTGACGTATAACACAAATGGTGAAAAGTGAGTGTACATTGTATAGCGCCATTACGTGCCGTAATGTTCATCTCTGCCTACCCCTTCGGTGATAAAGGCGTGTCGTTGTGCGTGTTATAAAATAGATTAATCAACCAATTTCCCGCTCGTGGTATTGCTTATGTCGTCGGGATAAAAGTCATTTTCTACCCTAAAAGTGTCAATCGCTTAATAATTTTCACAATATTGAGTGTTCAGTCGATACATAAACTTATGTTGATAAAATTGCTTTCACTGTTTACATAACCGTGCTGAGATGAACACAGTTTTAGGTAATCTCTTTACCTTATTTTGAAGTCGAACCAAGAGTTTCTGACTGTCAATGTAGACCTAAACTCGATATTCTGTCATTAGTACAAACAAAAAAACATTCATTATTATGTTATCGGCTTACTTGAACTCGACTAATTTCTGCCATGCGAGGGCTCATATTCATGAGCACTATTCCGCGACACAAGAATCGAAATATAACCTCTAGCATGGCTTGAAACTAGTTGAGTTCCTCAACATAAAATAATAATTAATTTAGTATGTAATTCACGAAAGTTATAATAAAAAAAAATCACTGAACGATTTATATTTATTTCCACGTATAAAAAATAATTGCAACGTAAAAACTCCACTAGTAACATATTTCATCTCCCAGCAACAATTTAATCTGATGTTTCAATCTCAAATCCCCTGGGCACAATAAGTTGATGGATCGACATTTTATTTCAATAAACACCAGCCTAATGGAAAATACTCTCCATTCATTAAGACACGAACAACTCGCTAGGAATTCATTTCCCGTTTCCATGGTAACAATCAATTAATGATATTTCTCACATTTCTACCTCAGTGGGTCTACTGGGTAAATCATAGACTACGTTGAGTGTAGATAATTGTGAACTATGAAATACGGACAAATTAAAACTGTTTTAATGTTTTTTAATGTTAGAAGACTAGAAGTTTCGTGCTTAATTCCGATTCAGGCTAAGCATGGAAATTTCGAATTGGCATTCCATGGGCTTTAACCAACTTTATACAATACTAGTTATTTTTGTGCGGCTTCGCCCGCTGTGCTATTGATCGTAAAGTGATGATTTAGCCTATAACCTTCCTCGATAATTACGAAAAAATATTCAAATCCAACACAAAAAAATATTCAAATCGGACCAGTAGTTTCTGAGATTAGCGCGTTCAAACAAACAAACAAACTCTTCATCTTTATAATATTAATAATATTAGTATAGATTAGTATAGATATGGCATTAGGCTCATATATAATTACATAAGACTAATGACATAGTGACGAATTTATTTTTCAACAAATAAAATTCGTCGAATTCAACTTTTCACTGAAAAATAAAACGCGTAATTTTACTAACAACTGTCAATCGACGTTTTTATAAAACATGAGATGAGAAAAAAATATTGGCATTCTATACAAAAAAAAAAGTTAATCCAATCCAATGATTGCCAGATTTAACGTAAACACATTTTTCAAATGTCAACCCTGTCATTTGAACATGACATCATAAACACAGGGAATAGTGAATTCACTGTATGTTTTACAAATCATTAATTGGTTAGGTATTTAGTGTCTACTTGTTTTCTTAAATTACAAAGTTATTATCATGATATTAAAAATATTTAACGTTTTACAAATAGATCGACTTGGACATTTTCAATCACAATTAGCTTTTCCCTTGTGTATTGTGTGTTTCAGACGTCATATGCGTGTATCAGACTAACACGTATTGGTTTCATGCAACGAATACAACCATGGACACAGGTAACACCTGATGTTTTGAGTACTTTAAGGTTCTAGTAACCTGACTCAAAACGGTTATGACGGGGGCAACCTCCAAAAGACGCCTAGCTTTTTGGGAAGAAAGACTAGGGAGTGTGGGATTTGTACCTCACTAAAACCACCCCGGTGGCACCTTTTTATTATTATTAAGCACCGATAAGGGGCATTGAGTCCTCTAATTAAACCTGCTCCCTGACCTCTCTGGAGACCCTGTGGTGCAAGGCCTGTTACGGAATATGCCTAGGGAAATGTGTCTCCCATAAGCCTCGATGTCAAACTTGACTCACAACCTGGCGAAACATGACGCAAGCGAATCACTCTGATCGGAACCACCTATTTGTGCTGAATCTCAAATCTTTCTAACGTACAGCATATTACATTACCTTCAAGCTATAACTATCCCACTGCTAACAAAAGACCTCTTTTCACACAAATAAGGAACGAAGATTTGGTACCGTACATAATAAAACAGACTCACAGAATTCCCAGCTAACACTACAGTTATATCTAAAAAAACCAAATTAGCATACACGTGCAAGACGCTTCATAGTTAAATAAACAAAGAAGTTGTTTTAGATTTGTTACGTCATTTAACACACCAAATATACAGAGTGTGGGACAGTTGTCAATGTAATAAATAAATAATAGGTAAATGGGTGACATTGCTTGATATATCGGTCAAACAAATGGTGTTTCAGAAGAAGATAAATAAATATGACGCACATATATTTTATATGGTGTAAGCCGGTAAACTGGCAGACGGATCTGACCTGATGATAGGCAAGAGGCGCCGCCCATGGACGCTCGCGACAACAGAGGCATTACACGTGCGTTGCTGGCTTTGGGGCTTTTTTTTCTAAGGGGGAAATCATCCAATGACTTCTTTCGCCTTGGGTGAGGCAAGAGGGAGGGTCAGACTCTTACTGACTAAAAACCACCCTGTTCCTGCATTTCGCGCCGGAGCCTTAGTAAGCTTAAAAATTAAGGGCGTAAAATTTGGGGCTTAGGAATTTTAACATTGATGGAAAATCGGGGATTGGGAAGATTGGGGGCAGTAGCATTTGTGTGAAAACATTACAAACATACAATACATAAATGTTTCCTCTTTATAATATTAGTATAGATACGCTGGCTGCTACAATTATGTACACCTATGACCTACCCCGGCCACAAATCTAGACCTGTTCTGGTACCAAGAATTTCAAATTGCAAGCGTGATACGGAAATTGAATTCAGAATTCTGTTGCGGTTGTCATGTTTGCGGCCAGGCCGATAGATGTACGAGAGAGAGAGTAGTTAAAATAAGACTTATATAACAAATAACTAATAGAAAGACACCAAAATAGACAATTATACTTCGGCACTAAACTCCTAATGACGTCACTGTTATGGTCTTGCTAATATGATTAAGGTTTACAGACAGACCATAAAACAATAGGACTTTATTACTAGTTAATTCCATTAATGACTCGTGGTCAAGTTTTTTTTTTATATAGAATAGGGAGCAAACGAGCAGACGGTTCACCTGAGGGCTTAGTACGAGTTTGTTTTACGTTGAACGAAAACGAAACGAGAGTGTGTGCTGCCCTCTGATTGGTTGGTCCAGTCGCGCCGGCCAATTAGAGCGCCGAACGCGCTCTCGTTTTGGTTTCGTTAACGTAAAGCAAACTCATACTAAGGGATGTGAGCGATCAGCGCCGCCCATGGACATAGACGTAGTTAGGTAGACGTAATCATGCCTTCAATCAAGTCTTGGATTACAGGAAATAGGTATAATAATATTATTACAATTTGAATTGATTGTAATTTCAAGGAAAATAATTCCTTATACAAGGTATTTTATTTGAAGCGAAATTGTTTATTTGCCTTGAGTAATATTTATTTTGAAGTCACAACAACGCGCAACGTTTGATTAATTACGAAATCCTATTAAGTGCTTAGAAGTTTACGAGACAAGAATTACTTTTATTGCAGAATATGAAAAATACAATGTAACATAGAGAGATAAACAAACACATGCCATGTTTGTTTACTTAAAATAACAGAAGAACACAAACATTGATTTGCAAACTTTTGCGATTGATTTTAATTTTTCTTTTTCTAGACATTTCAACCGGACTCTATATGTATCCTGACACCAAACATCGACTACTACTAATCTGTTTACCTTCAATAGATTATGATATCTATCACAAAAGGATAAAGTTGAAAATCCGTTAAAAAGCTCATCAGATAAATGACACAGGAATAAGTACAAATAAATAACTTACGCAAATTGAGACTTGGATGTGGTCCCTGTTCGGAGCATGCGCGTCGGCCCCGCGCACTTAGCAACACTTCCCTGCGCGGGCGTTCCGGCAGTTCGTCGCGATCCATGCTAGGCCCGGCCTCTAGCGCGCATGCGCCACCGCCCTCCTCCCTACCTTCTTCCACTACACACGCAGACATCACTATTTTCGTTCACTCCCTACGTTCACAAACTTCTCACTGTTTTCAAAATTCGAACTGAAGTTAAATTCTCACTTTAAAAAAATATATCTTTTTTTTTATTTTCGACGACGAAACTTCACTAAACTGCACTCCTTTTTTAAGTAAATCACCAAAGAGGCTTTCTGTTATTCACTTCACTATCACAATTCAAAATTACGAATGGCTTCTGTTTTTTCCAACGTCAGCAGCGAATAGGGACCTGAAACAAACCAGTCATTATGTAGATAACGTAGATTACTGAATAATGGTAAAATAATTAAGGCAAATAATTATGAGACCTTTGTCATAGAATTGTCGTATCTTCGTTAAGGATGAAATATTTGATAATTGAGTTAACAGTCTTGTTCCAATACGTAGTAATGTTTTTTTTCTCATAAAGAAAATTAGTAATCGAAATCACAATATGGTAAGATTACTTGTATTAACATAATATACGATCATTTACAGAGAAATTGAATTATTTCGAAATTGACAGAGAAATTTCACAAAGACGAGGCCTACTCTACGCATCTACAAGCAGGTAGGAAGGTGTATAGCGAGCATTAGTCAATTCATGAATTCAGTTGAAATTGGCATGTTTTTACTTTCACAGTTATTCACGTACTTGTTTGCTTGTTTAGCTTTAGTATAAATCTCATTAAGATTCAAAATAATCTTTTCAAAGTTGTAAAAAGGCTGCCACAGAAATAAATTAGTCCTTCGGTCGGTAAATTATAAGCGACAACTTTAGCCTAAAACCACAAACGTGTAAATAAACATTGCCTTTATAAATAAAATAAGTAATAAATTACAAGTCGGACTACCAAAATGTTCTCTTAATACAAATACATTTTAGGTTCACGTTTGGTCCTGTCCTAAGACCGTGGTTGTGAGAAATTGCCGTAAAATGAATAGATAATTTCAAATTTCTAAATATTCAGACGACCAATGCGGCAATGGGGCCGTAGGTAGAGGGCGACAAACATATAGAGGCCAGATTGGCGATATATTAAAGAAGGGCCAAGTTGAAAGTACATGTATGAAAAGACTGATGACTGTTGAGGAAGCGAAAGAGGTATGTAAGATTCATAGCAATTGGCGGTCCATTGTCTCTGCCTACCCCTATGGGAGACAGGCGTTAAGTTATGTATGTATGCGGCAATGACACAGAATAATGCTCCAACATTAAGTTATGATAGGATATACCTAAGTATCCCCATCTTAATCACAAAGAAGTGACGTAAAGTAGAAAGAAGAAGAAGGAGTGAAGTATTTAAGTGAATACTTATTTCACCTAAATCACAGTTCATAAAACATTCTAAGCCTTTATCATGAAATGAATCCCATATTTTATTAACGAGTTGATTTGTCTTCTAATTGTTTATCGTTTGAAACATCAAGTGAGTTAGAAACATCAGTTCTCGCAAAGTTTTCAACTCAACCCTTCTGAATATTTCGCTGTCGTTAACTTCGTTTTTAAACCCAAAACAACTGGTACCTAATTCTCTGACAAAATTAATAGAAAAGTTGTGACGCCTGCGGCCAAACAATGAATACAAGGTATATCAAATATTTTGTTATTATTCTCAGACAAACTTGGCAAGCAATAAGCTTTATATTTTCGCACCTTGTCGCATCATCGATCGGTTTAACCTCCGACATAAACTTCATTACTTAAATAGAATTTACACCTGAGGCACTGGGGCACCATCAATTTATGAAATAAAAGCCTACGTGCCTGTCTAAAGATATTAACACTGTTTTCTTAGAATAATAATCAAAACTCTGTCAGTTAGTTGCAAGAATTTTACACAGTAAAAAGTTTTACATTATAAAAGTAGGTTTTTTTTATAATAACTATCGTAAGACATACTAAATTAACTACAAATCACGTTTTACTCACGTAAATATTTGGAGAATAAGCTCTACTAGTTTCGAGTCATAGAGGGACTCTTAATCATGAGCAGCGATCGCTGACGCAGAAACGTCGAGTAAGGCTGCGCGTGATAGTAAAAGTGGGTCTTGTATTTTTTACGAAAACGGAGAACCTATTGTTCCATTGCACTAGAGATGACTATAACCAAACACAATTTCACAACACTTCTTTCTATGATGAACAGTAAAGTAGCTCACAGTCCAGTAATGAACTGACACGGGCTTTTGCTGATGTTAATTATAGGCTCGTAAGCTCAGAAGAATTCTGACATCATAGTTTCGATTATTCCGATAATGAAACCGTAAATTGTATACGTCCTAAAATAAAGTTGATTCTCTATTTCAATGCCAATTTCTGAACTTAAATACTGAGTTCAGCATATAATTTCATAAATGTAGTCGTCATAATGAATTCATTTGTATGTATGAATTAATAAGCTGACTATTAACGCCAAGCCTATGTCACCTACTAATTGATTTTGATAGAGACACTTCTGTCCTCGACAAATATGAGAGAAATCTAGATAGTATTATAATAAGAAGTAATTTAAATGTGATAATCTTTTTTAACGTTGTAATTTCCTCCTGTGTCGTGGGTGCGTTTACAAACATACAATTTCACATACATACATATAACACCCAGACCCGACCGTGACCGTGGTTCCATGCGGGAATCGAACTCGCTACACTGAAATTTAATTGTCTGAAAATTGAAATTTAGCAGTCAAGCAAATTAGACAAACGATGCTAACGTTGATCGAATGGGTGATAGGGACGGGCCTCGATCAGGTCCGATTTCCGCGTCCGAACTTTATGGCTTATCAAACATTTTTCAATAATAGGTACGGAATTTGAAATTATACCCATTGCAAGGAAAAAGGTTCATTCACCCCTATTTCGTGGGACTGATAAATAACATTCAATAAATCATAACCTGTAAATAGATATTTCATATTCCTCTAGGTAAAGGTGTTAACATCCAATTTTGCCAGCTCCATGACATATGGGGGAGCATATTGCCAAATGCCGGGCAAAATTCCAGACTCCATACATTAGCACAAGGAATATTATATGCTGAGAGAGCAGAGTAAGGGATAACAAGTTGATATCTGAGTCAGTCTAAGTATAAAAGTAGGTTTTATGATCAATTTTAAAGTTTCAGTGTGAGAGAGCCATGCTTCAGTACGAATGGGCCGGCTCGACCGGAGTGATACCACGTCCTCACAGAAAACCGACGTGAAACAAAGCTTGCGTTGTGTTTTGTTGTGTGAGTGAGGTTACGGGTGGCTCAATTACCCCTCGTCCCAATCTTCCCAATCCCTGATTCCCCAACAACACTTAAATTCCTAAACCCCAATCCGTATGTTCGGTTACATAAAAAAAAAACTAAAAAGTTCGCAATAGTTCTCAAAATATAATTACCTATTATATGTCTTTCAAAGTACCTCTAGTCTAGGTTTCATCTCGAAAATAGCCCTGTCCAGGTATTTGATGAACTTCTGAACTACTTAAAGTTGTGGAGTGGAATAAGTCCAATTCAATTCAACTTTATACACGGTATGCTTCACTATTGTTTTGACTTTAAACTTAGTTTGAGATGAAAATATAATAAATATGACAGTATTTGTATTATAAAATTATTATATTAATACAAAAACTGTTTATTAATAAGTAAATAACATAACGTTACGTCTTTTAATAATATCTCAAATTTTCAACTATTTATAAAAACTCAATACATTTAAAAAAAAAATGTAATTCAAAATCTTATCTATACTTAAACTAGACTTCCTTATATAGATTAAGAAAGTCTAACCACCGTACTCAGAGTCATTTAATGGTTACTTAATCCAGTCCTTAGCAATTGTTTTGGTACAAAATCCGTACTAAGGAATACTATGAGTAACCATCAAATATCTCTGAGGCCAGCAGTAAGACCGGCTAAGAAAACTATTTCTTTAACTACAAACTAGATTCACAAGTAAAACGACAAAGCGAAATTGACAAATATTTGTTCTTCGTTCGTTTCTTATTTTGCTCATTATCGTACTCATTACTTCGCTCGTTATTCTAGAAGTACGTCTTCTCATCGTATGAAAAGCTATAAAAATATGGCAGCAATCTCATACTTTACTACAGGCACTACAGAGTTATTTCACCAAATCTCAGAGAAGAAAGATCTCAATTCATTATTCCGCGACCTATATCTTGAGAGGCTTGTCTTAGGGTATAAAGACGAAAATAGCTTGGCAGGCGGTCCCGGAAAATAGCTAATAGGGTTACATATTGCAGGTAGCACTGCATTTGAGGGGTTAACGGTCGGTCGGGGCAGCGACCGTCGCGTCGCACTCGAGACACCCGCCACCAGCCTTCGTGTTGCCAACCCATGTATACTTTTTTACACACAATTAATTTAATTACTTCGACGCTTTCACGAAAAGTATTTGCGACATAATTGGTTGCCTTTTGGAAAGTCACATTTTCATTTTTAAAATGTTGAATTTTTTCGTATGGAAAATTGATGAAAAAGCGATAATTACATGAAACTAAGTAAGGATTAATGTACTATGTGGCATTCACATTAAATAATATATATCTTTACATACCTACATACATTTCATATGTATCTAAAGTACAGGGGACTATTGGAACGAATCTAAAAATAGTAGAAACACTACTTAAACATTCAATAGGTATGAGTATTTTGGTAACACATTTCCGTTCGATAGTTGACCCACATTTGTACTAAAATTGGGCACATCCTCTATTATTATTTAACACTACATTTTCCTTGTAGCAGAGTCCCTACCAATTACCTGATTTGTTTGGAAAAATAGTATACAACAGCGTCGTTAGTAAGTTTGAAGAAAAGTTTTGAGTGAATAGCTAGCTCATTTGAAAATCATTTTCTGTGCATATTTGAGTATAGTAATTTAAAATGAAACCCAATTATGTAAACAACAATAAATAATCAAGCAAAGGCAAACTAAAAAAATAAAATTCGAAATACAAATTGCGAAAACTTTTTAAATTGACGTATTTATTGAGTGTTGCTAGATTAAAATTAGTTTGCAAATAAAAAATAATACAAATAGCTCATAAAAATGATAAATATTTGTTCAACTTTGTATCATTTTCATCTGAGATAATTTTAGTAGTGAAATAGTGTCCACAAAGGCTCATATTTCTAAATTTTCTATAAAATATGGTGTAATTTTAGCGCTGACAAATGCGAGAAATGTGTTTACATAAGTTATTTGGATTAAAGTCAAATTAAATAAAAACATAGCTTAGTCTAAAGTGATATACAAATACAAGCATAAAGAAGTGTTGTCAAATCGAGTTTGTTATTGTATATTCTATTGTTAAAAATATTTTTTTTTACTTCAAAATCAACAATATCAACTTCAATCACACTTCCATTTTCAATATAATTTTCTTAATGTTATAAACAAATAAGCTGCTAATATTTAGAACTGCAATTTAACAGTGTAATAAATAACCTTATGCAATTACTCTCTCTTTCGTTGGGTCTATCAAACTGAGGAAACTGGTGAACCAAGTCCAGTTTCTAAGTAAGAACTTGAAATGTAAACCCTACAAAAAGGGTACAAACTAACACGGAAAGTGAAGCCCCACTGTGACCTGCTCTCAACGCTAATTGCTTTAGTAACTGCCAAACAAACAGTTCGAAAATATTATGAAAGTATCAACTTTCTATATTGTCAACAACTTATGTAGAAACCTGAAAAGTATCGTAAATGAAAAAAGCATTGAAATGTATTTTGTAACATTATTATGAAAAAGTAACACATAATTATAACAAAGTCGAATAGGGGCAAATGCACAGACGGATCATCTGATGGTAAGCGATATATGCCGCAAATGGACACCTACAACTCCAGAAGAGTCACAGGCGCGTTGCTTTCTTCCAAAACGAACTAAACGTAAAACAGAATTCTCCATCAATAATGCTCACATGGAGCTGCGGACTGCCTAGCGGGTTACCGGGGCTCCGGCTCAAAAAGCAGGAGTAGTAACAGCTTGGTTTTTAGTCAGTAAAACTCTGACACTGCCTCTCGCCTCGCCCAAGGCAAGAATAGTCATTCGATGATATTACCCCTCAAAAAAGACACTCATGTGTATAAAAAGATGGACGAATCACTTCATTAAAGATCAGCAAACCAATAAGAGATCAAAGATTATAAGATTAAATAAAAGTATATTTTCATCTTCAAAGAAACCAGGTGTGATTTTATACCCAAAACATTCGCGACGCAACACTTCCCATCCCCTAATCCATCAAGTAAAAGTATCTACCTAGATGGCATTTTCCGTAAATTATGTTTGAACCACGACTTTCCTTCTTTAAAAATCCCTTTCACGCAGTAACGCGGTCAAATTTCAAAAGGTAACTCAAATAATGGAAGTTAATCCAGTTAACAATTTCATGAATATTTTTTAAGCGAGTCTTTGAAATGATTTATTAATAGGTAACAATGATATTAAAAAATTATCCTGGCACATTCAAGCTTTATATCAGAATGATCTGGGTATTCTAAGGCATTATTTATCTCAGATACCGCCGTGCTCAGAGTCATAGTAACCCAGTCTTCGCAATAATTGTTTTTAGAACAAGATCGTAATTAAGAAATAGTTTAAGTAATCATTAAATGTGTCTGAGTACGGCAGTTAGCAAAAGAATGTAGTGAACACATCAAAATAACGACGAACATGAAAACAAAGTAAATGCACTACCTAACCTTGAAAACCAAATAAAATGGAAGCAATCAGTGAAACAAAGAGTTAATTGCTTCGCTTAAAATTTAACGATAGTTTTCCATGAACTGTATTGTGCAGAGTCGATTCAAATGAATGTATTGTATGGAATGGGATCTTCACGGAGCAGTTACTGTAGAACAAAAGCTATGGTATACTCGTATAACACTTACATAGTACCAACATACAGGCCTTTGTAGGTAAGAGTATTGATGGAAATTGTGCACCAAGAATAATTCTACTATGCTCAGTATTTACTACGATATAAATATTGAATTTGCGAGTCCGAGAGTAGAATTTTGGGTTCCGATTTTGGCACCGAATTTCGGATTTCGAAATCATCATCCTGTATTCCGGGCCGAGGGGGCAACAAATGAATTAAATATTTTCTCCCCTTTGGGGAATCACCGAAATGGTGTTTTTCTTGCCTGGGACTACAGCTTAGCAGTTGCATCAAAGGCACATTCGAAAGAGATGAATATAAGTTGTTACAAGAACAAAAGCTTTTAAGAATTACTTATAGGCTTAAGGCTGGAGCCTATGATCTTACAATTAATGTAAAAGCTAGACGCCTGGTATTGTTGATAATTATGACGTAGCACTATGTTCAAGTTAAGCCTGACAGTGATGGAGGTATGTTACTGGCCTTAATTTATATCTTCCATCATTTATATTATGTTTTAATTTACTGCAGTGACACTAAAACTGTGTCAACGAAAGTCAGAACAGTACTAATAAAAATAGACTCATTGAATGTATTCAGTGACTTGTTTTTCGTCAAATTATTTTTATTAGAACCCGTCATTATCCGTTATAAATAAAAATCGGATCTACGAGTATAGTGCCGAATAAATATACTTATTCTGCTAGGAAACTTTGCCAACAAAATCGTAGTCATTTGCTTTGACCTTGAGACGTCGGTTATTCAGAATAGATTCAATATATTTACATACCACTAGTATAATCAATTTAGTGGAGCCAAAACCTCAACGATACTCACAATACTTGTGACCCCATCAAACTTTATTACGACCGTATATTTTGTTCCCATTGTTTCAAACAAAGTTGAAAATCAATTTTGCTGTGGTGGAATTTTATTCGACTCGACTAGTCTGGAATAGAAAACTGTTGTCGTTCAAAGTTAGTTATTATTGCTAAAGTTTTGCTTTGGACTAGAGGCTTGTGTACTTAGTTCTCTTAACGTAAACGTATAAGTTTATGATTGTTGTCATTAGCGTTAATAACTTGGAGAGTGCGATTGATGAGAGGCTGAAATTGCGATCAGACAAAGGGTCTGTAGTCTGTAAGTATCTGACTTTATGGGAGGTTTTAAACGACACTTTTATTAAGGCTTAACTCGGAACGAGGAGGGAGTATGTAGGTATACGTAATAGGTACGTAGGTCGGTATCTATCGCTGAGTACTAAAAGGCGCTATGTTATTGCAACCAAATAGGTGTGAGATTATCTTCTCTGGAACACAGGAACCTTAAGTGAGTGTGTCATAGACTAAATATATCAAGTGATGGTACAATATAGAGGGAAACAATTCGCAATAAAATAACCCACAAAAGCTTCGCATGCAGATTTATTTGCACGCATAAAAATGGAATTATCCTATATTGTGCAGTGTTGTTCAGAAGTTATGTGTATACATTTCGATGTTTCATTTTTATTTCTGTTCGCATTGTAATTGCACAATAACATACATTTTTCCAAAGAGATTTTATTTCAAAAAACATACTGCAGAAAATAAAATTCCTCTTTCATTTTAGCTATAGATAAATGCTATACAACGATTTTCCTTAAATCCGTCAGTTTGAAAAGAGCATTTGTAATTAAATGGAGCATTAAATGGATTACAGTCATTATTATTTTTAATTTAAAAAAAAACATAATTTTGCAGTGATTTTAAATCTTCCTTGATTATCACAATGGGTTTACTGGTGAACAACGATATCCAGATTCCAGTGTAATTGGGTTAATGAGGTCGAGACCTGCTTTTGGAAAAAAACTTTGAACTTCGCATTAAATTTTTTACTCTATAAGATAGATTAGTTTTTAAATAAAAATAAAGCTCCTTTTCGTCGGAGAATTGAAACAAATAAACTTTATATACTATAGTTATTAAATTTTTGTCACAGCATGCAATTGTATACTATAATTATAAAAATTTTGACACAGTATGTAATTATTATTTTTTAGAAACGGACGGAGAAATAGAAATCAACGGACTCCCCAAAAATATTGTAATACCAAAACTGAAAACTGAAAATAATACTGTATAGGTGACAAAACAAACAAAATTCAACCTAACTCTTTCTGAAATAAAGTTTTTAATTATGTAGGTCTTCATACATAGAAATGGAGATACTCCAAAAATGTTCCTTATTATCCTTATGTAGATAAATGTGAGGTACAAACATTTTAAAAGGGTATCTCGTTAGTACGTGCCTTTGCATAAACTATGAGGGACTATGCAGTTTTAAAAGATTATCATATACTGAGGTATATATCAACATATATCTCTGTCACATACACACACACATTATCATGCCTGTGGGCCCATTGGGGCGGGCACAGAGAATAAAACGCTAAAATTCGCTGAGCTGCGGACTGCCTAGCGAGTTACCGGGGCTATGGCTTGAAAGGCAGGAGTAGGAACGGGGTGGTTTTTAGTCAGTAAGAGTCTGATACTCCCTCTCGCCTCGCCTAAGGTGGGACAAATCATTGCATGATTAAAAAAAAACCTCTTTCGCTTCATCTACAATCATCAATCTCTTCTTGCATACTCGTCAATAAGGGTGGCAATAAATCTATCACACTATATTTTAAAAAAGATTCAAATGAAAGCAATCTTTTTACCAAAACTTCGCATACTAAAAATACGTCTCACAACTTTCGAAGACTGAATTGGTTTACCTAATCTACTTTTTTGCCAATAATTTATTGCCTTGTGTCTACGTTACTAAACTTGGAATAAGAAGAATTTTAAATTTAAATTCTGTCTAAACTGTTTAGATGATATTGATAGATGGCCTATTCAAATGACACTTGTCGTCTAATATATTTTCTAATAGAAAGGTTTCTGAAATTTAACAGGTATGCTGAATATTGGATCATGATTCCATGGGTTTAGTTGGAGAGAGGGCAATGCAATTAAATTAATTGTGTGTAGAATAGGTAATGAAAATCATATTTTGCTTTAGTTGCTGTTTATTAAGACTCATTCTAGTTAGACAACGGCGGTCTTGATTGCTCGATACATGTGTACGATTGCAATACTCCTATTGTCGAAGTGCAAAGACACTGCAACTCTTATTTGCTACACTATCTAGACACTATCGTTCGTGCTCAGCTTATCGACTGCTCAGTACCTGAGCTGTAGCTAAACCTAGAACATATAAGATCAACGATACAACATAGCGTGTGACACGCGACTTCACACCGGACGCTGCTTTATGTACCGTACCCATCTACATCCACCGACTTTCCTCCAAGTTTTCTCATTAACCTCCTGTTTACTGGACTATTTTAAGAAAGACGTCCGTCCTCCCCGCGTGCTGACGAGAAAATGATTACTGAACCAAACTTATTCGGCCGCTTCAACGAAATTATTTTGCGTACCTACCCACTTTTAGAGAAAATATTTGTAGCCAAACAAAAATAAATTGTTTCTTTGTATTTGTAAAGTCCTATAAAATACAAAGAAAGTTATTTGAAAAAATAACGAGGAGATATTATTATTGAATAATAGTTTTCGTTTAGCTTGGTATTTTCTTTAGGTTAGTAAATAATAAATGTGTATCTTATACACAGTATGAGAGGCATTGTTGTCTTTAATTTGTTTTATTTTTTGAAGATATAATGTTCGTGCGAAATTCCAACTAGTTAGTATGACCAGGCAATGAAGCACATGTTTGTCGTATTTTGATAATATCTATCGTGAGATATACTAAATTGTCTACGTTCTCCGTAGGCTGGGTGACGTCATCGCGTCAGCGCACGCTGCTCATGATGAAGAGTCCCTCTATGACTTGAAACTAGTAGAGCTTTTCTCTATTAACGTTTTGTGGTATATTTGTCATGGCAATTCAGACCTCTAAACAATGAGCCGCTTTGAAAAGGTGTATGTTTTCCTTACAAACCATTTAATTGAAAACATTCATTCAAAAACCATGTAACACCCAACGTAACCGACAACAATTTAAAATTAAGCAGCTTAATTAACTTGAGGAGAATAATTCTAATTTGAGTGCGTAGGTAACATACACAGCTACACACTAAGCAGTGCAAAACCGGTATAAACTGACAGTCTTGTGTACGAACAGATCATACAAAGCGAGACCACGATAAACTGGTTTGTATAGCAGAATTTGTAGTCATGTGTACATTTAATTAGAATTAAATGTCGCACGTTTCCTTTTCTAATTACTTCACATCCACGACATGTTCTGACAGCTTTGTCTTGTATACTTCAATGTTTTTCATTTAAAGATCTTACATATAAATATAATTGCGGAACGAACATTTAATTATGGATTCTCAACAAGACGCTTGAAACACAAACTTATGATCCTCGTCATTAGACAAATTCCGACATACATTTCAGGATTTATAGGTAAAATTTAAAAGCCATTAGAGTAGCTTGGAGAAAAGGTTGTATAAGATTACTTTGGCTGAGTCTTCTCTATCCTTTTTTTATGGAATAGGAGGCAAACGAGCAGACGAGTCACCTGATGGTAAGCGATCAGCGTTGCCCATGGACACCCGCAACACCAAAGGAGTCACAGTTGCGTTGCCGGCCTTTTAAAAAGGAGTATACTCTTTTCTTGAAGGTTTGAATGTCAGTTCGGAAATACCGCAGACGACAACTCATTCCACAGTTTTGCTGTGCGAGGCAGAAAGTTTCGCGAGAAGCCCACAGTTATCATACATGGGTATAAAGAAAATACTCTAAAGGCAATTACGGTCAAATGGTATTGGTAGAAACAAACACGACAGGACCTCCCACTGGCCGTAAATATGGTCTATTATAAGCTGACATTTAATAAAGTAAATATGAAGGTATAATAGATAAAGATCATAAGTTAAGACGCAGCGTGACTCCTTGTGGAAATTGTTTGTAACGAACGGGTGTGTTGTTTACCCAAAAGGGGAGATACTTGGAGTGTCTGTACACAAAATAAAACGAATGATAGAAAGAATTTTACATCGCGATACGTACTTATTTACTCTGGTTCCGAAGTATTTCCAGCTTTAGTTCGTGAACGAGAAACGGAATCCGAATATTTGCAAAGTTTCCAAGTAATATTGTCAAGCTTACCTAGGTATTCGTCTTTCATCTTTGTTCTGGAAACCCTACGAGATGTGACAAAAGGTGTTTTGTCAAGTTTTATATAGTTCTGTTGACGAAATGTTTCAAGACCAATAATATAGAGAATTTTGTTTCTAAACCTTTCGAACGAGAATTTGTAACTATGTGTCTCTTCTATGTTTGTTTGAAATCATACAAAGATACTTTGTATATAGAACAAGTTTCATTTGAGAACATACAATAATGTTTGGTAGATACCAAACTCGTGGTTTTTAGGTACCAAATTAAATATTAGCTCTAAAAGTAAACCTGTCCAAATTACACCAAAAAAAGCCTTCCCTCTACTCTTAAAGTACGATGCGATGATTTATGTACATAACATTTTTAATTTGTCGTTTTGCCGGTTTCAGAACACCAAACAGTCTAATATTTTTAAAGAGAATGTATGCTATTGCATATATCTCTTTCCAGAACAAAATATTATCCAGGAAACAAGCTTTTCCAACACACCACGAACGTATGCAAGGAATACAAAGATGCAAGATTCCATTACTACTTGTCTAGTCTCATAAGTTCCTTCGTGTTTCCATAATGGACAGTCATCAAGTAAATTGGGCCAACATTAGGTCATTTTCTAACAACGGTAGGTATACAAAAAGTTTGTAGTAGTAAAAGGTCGTATTTCTGAGAATGAAGATAGATTTTTAAGGTCTAATTTTGGTTGTTTAGGTACCTGTAGGAAGTTAGATAACCACTATTGACTTATTGGCTGATCAGTCGGACTGACTGCCAATTGCGTAAAATTAAAGTCTTAATGACTAGCAAGTAAGATACAAGGTGACTACTTAAGTGCTTACTGACGCACTCAGAGACATTTAATGATTACTTAAACTATTCTTTAGTAACGATTTGTTCCAAAACAATTGCTAAGGACTGTGTTAAATAACCATTAAATGACTCTGAGTACGGCGGTTAGTAAAGTAAGTAATGAATAAACTCATAAAGTTTATTTTTTTTAGATACCCAAACGTGTGACAGTCATTTGAAAGAATCTTTAATCTAAAGCATTCTAACTTTAAAACGACATGAGCATACCTACGTCTGCTCGATTACCGGCATGTCTCATAAAAAAAGTAATGAATAAACTCATAAAGTTTATTTTTTTTAGA
Organism: Spodoptera frugiperda; assembly: GCF_023101765.2. Classification (NCBI taxonomy): domain Eukaryota; kingdom Metazoa; phylum Arthropoda; class Insecta; order Lepidoptera; family Noctuidae; genus Spodoptera; species Spodoptera frugiperda. The sequence continues at coordinate 8,220,472 of NC_064231.1, read as the reverse complement.
TACCCAAACGTGTGACAGTTATTTCAAAAATCTTTAATATAAAGCAGCAACTTTAAAACAAGATAAGTAAATTTTTGCTCCACAATTTATTGACCTATTTACAATATTCCAAAGTATTATAACATTTTCAGTCTTTAATCCTTTAACAAGACAAAATGATGACTGATTGTAAGAGATGAATCCGATCACTCATTGTGGAGACATGTCCACGTGACGTTTAAGGGCTTATTGTAATGATGATTAATGATGACAGTGTACCTTTTATCTTACACACTACGGAGGCAAGTAAAGCTTTATGAAATGTATCGTACCTACATACATACATATAAACATAGGTACTTTTAATGCGGCGAATTGCTTATCGGGTTACCGGGGCTCTGGCTGAGAAAGCAGGTGTAGGAACGGGGTGGTTTTTAAGTAAGCGTAACACTCCTTCTCGCCTCGCCCAATATGGGAGAAGTCATAGGATGATTTTCCATACTCAAAAAAAAAGGTATTTTTTATCGCCGATAAGGTTGACCTTCTGAATGTTATACCTACCTTATAACAGTTATGTTATAAGTCCCGTAAATTAACTAACTCTGTTTTCACTTACAGACGCCCTGCTAATTCTACGATATTTTCGAAAAATCTTATTTATTTTTTAAAGACACTATCTCCTTTAGTGATTCACGTGATCACGACCCCTTGCTCAACCATCGCAACTGCGAAGACTCAACACACGAGGCCGTGGAAAATCTTTATAAAAAGCTCCATTTATTCCATATCTAGTCCTTACATTAGTTTTTACGTTTTTCCTTTCAGAAAATCATTTTGTGTTCGTAAGGTATAGAGAAATGTGTACTCAAGTGAAATAATATTCACGAAGCGAGCGTTCAGGTTTATCGACTGAAGGAATTTTGGGGAAATATTTGAATGGTTTGTACCATATAAGCAGATATACATATATAGCAAAATGTTTGTAAACAGTGATTTGTTTTCATTTATATAAAGAGCTTTAAAAGTAGCTGCCACGGCTTTATTGATTATGATTGATATGTGGTTTTAATACATAAAAATTTACATAAGAGTTTGTTATGAAAAAGCTATCTCTTTCACTGTTTCTGTCGCTTCGTCAATGAATACAATTGCTATCAATTGTTTGTTGACAAAGCGGCAAAAACAGTGAATAACATAGCGCGTATTTTGAGCAACTTTATGCAGAGTAGAGTCAATCTTTATTTAAAATCTTTATGTTCTCAAATTGAATTAGCTAGTTTTCAATAAAAATACTACTTCCCATTAAAAACGTGGCAGATAATTTAAGAAAACCTTATATATTTGTATAAAGTTGTTTATAAAGTGCCATATACATATGAAACATTCCACATCAAAATCTTTACTAAGGTAACATAGAGTGAAATATGAATTCTCCTAGCAGTTTCACAACTAGTACGGTATGTTTAACTTGTATTTTGCATACACTTACTGTTGACATAACATTTACATTTACCTATTTCTAGTTTAAGACTCTGAGGTTTCCTTATCGTATGACACTCGTAGATGTCTATTAAACAACCGATGTAATAAAAGAAGGAAAATAAACAACAAATCATTATAAAAATCGAGGCACATTCACTAAAAGACCACAAGCCACACTTGAAAGTCACCTTGAATTAAAACAAAAAGCAACACAATATCACTTCAGCCGTCAACTTGACAAAATACTCGAAAATATTACAGAAGACAGGAAAAACGGTAACACGACCAAATATTTCATGTACTTAATAATAAGGAAAAGGAAACAAAAATATGATCCCCGCGAATATTCCTCATCATAATCTTACGCAATCATCTTTGATGACCACCATTTGTATTTGTAATAATAACCAATAACGTTTTGGTCATGTGTTGACGAGTGTGATGGAAGAGTTGAATACCACTCCTACTGTACACAAACGGGTGTCAAGTTAACTAAGACCTAAAGTAAAAAATGAGGTGGTGGCCAGCAGGTTTAAGACGCCCGGTTCATACGAAAGGGTGACGGTTCGTAACCTACTAACGGCAAACTACCAATGTGACTTTTCCCGAGTAAGTACTTTCTAAGACACTGACGAACGGTGAAGGAAAACATCATGAGGAACCCTGCTTTCAATTTCTACTTATAAGTTTGAAATCCCCAACCCGCATTAAGCTATCATTGTCTGGTAATTAATACTTAAACCTTCTCCGTATGAGAAGAGGACTTTGGTCAGCAGTAGCCTTTTAAAAGATGTTGATTATGATGATGATAATGAGACCTAAAGGAAGGGTAATTACACATGTAGTCATATTTAACAGAAACCTACTCCTTTTAAAATGTGATATCAAACCCCACTTTTGTAGATAAGACCCATGGTCCAGTAGTGGATTCTCACAGGCCATTGATGATGAATAACATTTTGACATAAAAGATACTAACAATTAATACACAAACACAGTCAAATCAATTAACAATGAATATTTGAAGGTAATATTCAGTAACGTGTTTATTATTGAGAGGTATTGATTCAGGCACTCAAATTATTGTTAATGAAAATATGATGTACTTCATAGAAGGGTCAATGGGAAGTTTGTGTTGAATTAATTAATTTATAAACTGAGTAATTTAATTATCAATTTATATTGATATTTCAAGTGACTAATCACGTTCTGTGAATATACAAAGACCTTTAAGTTTAAATTCAATCATTTATTAGGTATCATTTAGCATAATAATAGTGTCCGCCGTAATCAGAGTCTTTAACTCAGTCCTTAGCACTTGTTTTTAGAACAAAATCGCTACTTAGTAATAGTTTAAGTATTCATTAAATTTCTTTGCTATTCAGACAGTAAGTATTTTTGGACGCAAATGATATGAATCACATGTAAACCTATTGTTTTAGTTATTCCGAAAATTTTGTCAAAATAAATTTTGTAGTAGGTAGTTAAATTCGTTCAGAAATGAACATCTTAATTTACGAGTTACCGAGTTACGAATATGTTTCTACAATAACTTAATTCATGACAGTTCTAGTCAAATCTCATTTGTACGAATAGTACCTTGAAATTCTGTTGATAGAAAGCTAAAATCTGTCGTAAGCGAGACACGTCTAAAATCTATATTCAGAAAAGGTAATCAAGCACAATCATGAATTTGTACCTTACTATATTTCAATTTTAAACCCTAATTTGTTTAGGAAAAAGGGATCACGTCTTTCTAGTCAAATTATTTTTCAGCATTACATAATATGTCTTTTATTTTTAGTAAAACATAACAACTGTGGTTTTTTTAAGTCCGTTTACATCAACGCTGGAAATTGAGAAAGTAGATTTTAGAAGAAGAGTTTTATATATATATTTATTTATGCTTCGGTACAATTAGGCCGGTTCGACTGGAGTGATCTGAGGTCACAGACCTCTCAGAAAACCGACGCGAAACAATGCTTTCATTGTGTTTCGTTATGTGAATGAGGTTACCAAAGGCTTAATTATCCCCCTTCTCAATCTTCCCAATCGCCGATTTCCGTACAACCCTTAAATTTCTAACCCCCAAAGGCCGATAACGCACTTGTAACGCCTCTGGTGTTTCTGATGTCCATGGGCGATGGCGATAACTTACCATCAGGTGATCCGTCTGCTCGTTTACTGGCTTATAACATAAAAAAGATAGGTATCTGTTTGCAGTACCTACACCAACTTATAAAGGGTCAATGACCAAACGACATACGTGAAAAATGAAAATTGTTGCACCTTTTACAATCACACATCCTCGGTCCACTCTCTTACATTAGTCCCGTCAATCCAAGAGGCACGTGCTTGACAAATACCTTGTTAAATAACAAATGGAGTACTTGCGAAGTGGCTCGCAGTTTTATTGTATGATACGTCGGAGTGTTAGCTCTCAGCGAGATTGCACGTCCCGCGTAACAAAACGACCTTTAGCGTTATTCCGTGACACATTAGAGCACAACGTCACGAGTCACGACTCTGTGTATATATTTACAATGTTTAGCGACTTTAGCGTGGCGGTGTTAAATGTGAAACGTCTTAAACGTGTTGCCTGGCTAGTGATAATATAACTACTGGACTATATTGTGTCGTGAATAGTCTTACAAGATGATGAGTGTTTAATGCTTCGCCACAAATGGGCTGGCTCGACCGGAGTGATATCACGGCCTCACAGAAAACCGACGTGAAACAACGCTTGCATTGTTTCTTGTCGCCCCAATTAACCCCCTCCCCAATCCCCAAATCCCAACAATCCTCAAATTCCTAACCCGCCCAAAACGCCGGCAACGCACATGTATCACCTCTGGTATGTCAGGTGTCTATGGGAGGCGCCGATTGCTTATCATCAGGTTAAATTGAAAATAATTATCATTAAGGTACATGTATATCATATTTTGTATACGTAAGTACCACTTACTGAGGCAACAAAGCTTACGAGCTGTCTGATGGTAAACGGTTTTTGAAAATAGCATCATCAGTAACAAATGCACTTGCATAAGGGATTTGAAGACCGAAACCTGATACAGCATTATTGGATTTCGAGCACTTCAGGATTGGAAATCGTTTAGAAAGGTAGTGTACGCTACATCATAAAATGTACCATCTACATACCTACGTGTGTATTCTTAGAGAACTTGGTGATCGAAGTTAGAGAATTAAGAAACTTTACTTTTATATATTACTATAATAATATTTGTAACAAGTGAAACCAAAATCAAAAGCACGTATTGATCATTTTAATGATGTGACAGGGACAGCATTAATGGCTGTTACTAACATAACCTGATAACATATCTACTGATATAATTCCATCATTACATAAATTAGATAATAATATTCATTGTGTATTTTGTTAAATATATCTAGTACATCGCTGATACACTGATTTTAATGTATACTATAAAATATAATACCTAAATGTGGTATGTATACATTGACAATATTAATACATACATCTATTCACACATTGCTACATTAGCCTGAATATTTTTATTGTATTTCAATATATCTAAAACTAGCGATCCGCCCCAGCTTCGCATGAGTACAATATTGATATATTATGCATGTATTACACATAAAAACTTTCCTCTTGAATCATTTCTATCTATTATAAAACACCGCATCAAAATCCGTTGCGTAGTTTTAAAGATTTAAACATACAAAGGGACATAGGGACAGAGAAAGCGACTTTGTTTTATACTATGTAGTGATAGAGAAGAGTGAAGGTAACATCTAACAAATTCAGGCAGTTTTTTTATTCACATAAATAATATTAACTGAACAAAATAACTCCTAACAAAAGCGTCGATAACAATTAATGGAACGCGTAGCTTATAAATGACTACGCACTATAATTAGCCGTCCAACGCGGTTAGAGGTAATTAGTAACTGCTGTAATTATTATGGAATCAATACACAGCTAGCTTTACTACGACGCTAATCTAGAAACTATTAGGAACAAGCGTTATTTATGAAGCAGCAAATATTCGTATATTGCATGGCATTGCCTTAATGGCTGGGCAACTGGTTGCTAGCGTAAGGTATTTGATTACCGCACTGAACAGTAAATCTTTATGTAATCCACAGTGTGTATGAAATTGTATCTTTGTAAACGCTGATTGAAGAAACTGTAGTCTGGTGTAACGTTAAATATATAGGGTGACTGGTAATTAGTGACCGATATTTAAAAACATGATTTTACTCATGATTACAATACAACTTTCCCAAAGAAACTTTTTGTATACTCATAAGTTTTATTTTTGTTTTTTTTTTTTGTATTAGCTAAAATCTTATTTAATATAGAATTCTAAAATATTTGTAAACTGGAACTGGCGAAAACTAGTGAGGTAAATGTACGGCTAGCAAACGGAAAGCAAGTATCGTAGCTTATGGACGTTTGAAACAAGCGCTAATGTCAATCCCGGGGTTACTGACCCCGTAAAATCCTTTGCATTCCTTTTTTAAAGAACCCCATACCAACTGCAGTTTTGTTTTTCATGTCTGAAGTTGTTAACCATTGGCAAAAAAGTTTTGTAAATGCCATACCTAACTGAATATTTTTAATGAGTTTGTAATTTTTTAAAATATCAATCATTATCCCTCTGCTATTCGGTATGTTACTTGAAACTGTAATTAAGATAAGAATAAAAAGAGTATTTTGTATAGAGGTTACGCCTTGTTGCCTACGCCCCGGGGTAGGCAGAGGTGCACATTACGGCAAGAAATGCCGCAATACAACGCGTTTGCACACCCACTTTTCACCATTTGTGTTCTAAGTCTCATGTAATAGGGGGTGAACCTATTGCCATATACTGAGCACAGTTTCAGACTTTGTGCTACCACTGAGAAATTTTCGAAAACCCGAAATGAGCCCAGTAGTACTTTGGGAATCAAACCTGAGACCTCTTGTCCGGCAGTCGCACTTCCGACCACTCGACCACCGTTGCAACGTTGACTGCCTCGTTGGTATATAGGTGTCTACCTAAATAAAAGTTATGCAATATGATGTTCCCTTCTGTGCAATTTATATTCATTTTATCGTGATTCCTAAGTTTCACAATGCTACCGTTCCGCCGAGTTTTCCACTCGTCTATTTCCTCCGCTCGACTTTTCTAGTTTCTGTGTTCTTGATCCAAGTGATAACATATATCATGAGAATAAATATGCTAAGATGTTCTTCCACGCGATTTAGTATGTACTTTTTGATTTTTTTTTTGCGTAACTATAGGTGGTCAGTTACCCAAAAACCCTGACAACAACCCTTAAATATGGCATAGGCGTAGCTCTGGTGTTTCGGCTGTCCATGGGCGGCGGCAATTGCTTACCATCAAGTGATTCGTCTATTGGTTTACCGACTTATATCATAAAAAAAATACTAATTGCGGCTGATGACTAGCTAGCTTATTTAATTATTATTACTATGAAACTGCACAAAATAACTGGAAATAACATTACGTAATGTCTTGTGTCATGTCATCAAACACCTATTCAGTAAGTGCAACTCACAATAAAATTAATTAACGTACACTTCAGTGTAAAACGAAACATTTTCCAAGTATCACCTCACCGTACTATGCTCACCTAGAAAGTATTAATCCGCCTCCAATACCAACATGCACTCTAAGTATTAGTTGTTCCAAGAATAAGCTTTCAAGTGATGAAACACTTCCATTGTCCGCCAACATTTCAGTACCAGGCAAACATAAACAGAAAGAAAACTTTGCTCAGCTCTCTCAATTTCAGCACCTCATAATAACTACACAGAAACAACTGTCAATCTTCTTTTTCAACCTCGTTTCCCTTTATTTTTTTACCAGAATTTTTACACTCCCTCCTTTACACAATATTATTAAAGCTATGCAGTGTAATATTGTCCGAAAATCCCGACGTCCATTGTACAGCTTTTGTTGAAGCTAAATTTGTTTCTTCGGAACTGCTTTTTGTATTTTTTTCTTTTTACAATTCCCATTGTAAACTTTTTTGATTTATGTTTTGTATAACAGTATCATCGGGTTTTTAACCTGAAGAATAGGTAAAGGCTTTGATATGTATTATGCGTACAGTAAGCCCTCTTTTCATTATATTACTGTTTGATATAATAGGTGCTGAGCCATACAAAGGGTATAAATGCAATGCCGTACTATAAAGGAGAATTATACAATGGTAAAGTTAGTAAACACTGACAACAAGTATATATGTCTGAGCCGTAGTTCTTCATAACGCTCAATACGCAAAAATATTTGTTATCAAATCCGTGTCATCCTTTTTCGTATGATGTAACAACTATTGAGTAATTCGTAAATTTTTTTAACAGCTACAAATCTACCTTGTTTAGTTTATAGGCTCGTTCCTTTTACATAACTAGGTGCGATGATGATAAAACCCATAATCGTAAAAAATATATCAGCGCCCACACGACATCAACTATTTAACGCCCCACGCGGCGATTCGTCACTTACCTACAAGAGAGAAATTTTCCGGTTAGGGAAACCCACTATGATTCATTTATAACACAAGTTTAGGGGAAATACTTTCCCTTTCAAAGCCACAAGAGAATTAAGATTTATGACTCAAATATAAGTTAACTTCTAGTCGAAACTGCTATAACTATAATTATTGGATTTCATGGGAAATTGTTGTTGTTTAGCTAGAATTCGCAATGACTCAACTGTGCGGTTTAGATTTTTTATTTTTAGCTTCCAAAATTCTTATGTAAGCGCTATTTAGTCACCAGTTACGCATGAAAAGACTGGGACTCACGATAGAGGGAATGCTAGTTTGGGGTCCAAGGCCATATAAAAATGTAGACTGAAGTTTTTGTTAACCAACTTTTACTTCTGAAAAGCTCAGCATTAACTTGTCTGAACGAATTTAATTGTGATTACTTATTTGCAATGATTTAACTAAATAACCAAATCAATTTGTTCAATCTTTCATTACAGTACCAACAATGATTCCAAAATAGACCCGGACAAACGATACCCACTCCGTTTGTTCGATATCTATTTCTGTCCATCAAGAATGAATACCAAACTTTGAAAGGAATTTTAACGACAAATCAATACTTTTGATTGCCAACGAGATCAATTGATAGTATAATTAAATAAAGATTAGTAAAAGATGTAGCTTTGATTACAGATTTTGTCATAAATTATTCTTCTATAGTGGATCGTCAGTACTGACTAAGGGACTGTTGATAGAGGCGGCAGCGCTCTCAAGTAAATCTGAAGACTAAAAGCATGATCTCCGACAGCCTGCCATGTATAGAGAAAACGAGAAACCGACATTTTGGTAGAGCCATGCTTCGGCATGAGTGGGCCGGCTCGATCGGAGTAACAGAAAACCGACAAGAAACAACGTTTGCGTTGTTTCGTTGTGTGAGTGGAATTACTATCCTTCCCAATCTTCCTACTCTCCGATGCACCAACAACCCTTAAATTCTTAACCCAGAAAATGCCGGCAACGCACTTGTAACACATCTGGAATTTTGGGTGTCCATGGGCAGCGGCCATCGCTTAATATCAGGTGATCCGTCTACTCGTTTACCATAAAAAAACGACAATGGCAAACCTCTTATATAGAGACGGTTCCTAGACTAGCCGTGGACTGTCGACAATGCTCTTCCTACAAAGCCATCTCCAATGTTTACCAGTTTACCAAAAGACTTAAATATTTGTGTTTGAAAATTTTCGACACTGTGTAAAAGTATAGGCACATAATAATACCTCCTAAATTGCTTTCCAAGTTTTCTTGAACGTTAAGCTTTTGTATCCACAACGAAATTGGCCTCATTCTTGGGCGCTGTTCGTGTGGAAGTACGAGTATAATGTCACCCGTATTTATTTTATTTGTGTCAGTTTAGGAACGATCATAGCAATTTGTAACTGCAGTTTTCAAAAAAGAAATATTATAGTATTAGACAGTCAGAGTATCTTTGACAACAATTACCTTATAATAATTATCATTTTTAGTGTTGATTCAGGAACCTTACAAAAATAACTGTCATCTTTCTCAAAAATATATTACCAAAACCTGAATGGCAAATTAAAAACGCTGTTGGATATTGCACTGGCTAAATCACCTCCATTTAATTGAGAAGACCATGATAAATAGATTAAATAAATAGACAAACATCTTCCCGTTCCTGAAAATGACACAATATTTCATTTAATTATATTTCACAAATCATAGGCACGAAGTAATTAAGTATTACGTACAAACAACACATTGTTGAAAATCAATTCACTTGTAACAAACTTGACCACACTGACGTGCCGAGCTTCAACTCAAACAAACAACTAAATTCCATTATTAATTTCTAAACTAAATTACTGTATAGAGCACTCAATAATAAGCTATTAAAACTTTCACCTCATCGAAATTACTTGTAGAGAAACAATACTTAGAAGAAATAAACTAATTCAGTACTTGCTCACGTCAAAAATACATTATAAGCACAAAAACAAGTCGAAAATTAAACGACTTCTAAGCCAAATGGATGAGCGATGAATATTTCTGCGAAAAATCTGACAGGCATTATATTGTGCGTTCACAATACCTAGGTACTATTTACTTACTCGTCTAATAGTATTTTTGACTATGACTATATTTGATATAATTTTGTATTATAATAGTATAGCGGCATTGCGTGCCGTAATGTGCATGTCTACCCTTCCGGGATAAAAGGAGTGAATTTGCGAAAAATATTTATATTATAACAAACAAATGTACATAAATATTAATATCGACATTTATTAGTAGTCATATGTATCTTATTTGGCAGAGATTAGGTTTTGTCGCAGAAACATAGAATTTTTCTAAATTAGGGCACTTTCAAAATCATAGTCTCAATCTAGAATACCTACAGCTGTTTTATTTTTTTATAAACGCCATCTCCATTGCATTCAACATTAAAATAATCCTCTAGAGTTTCATTAAAAACATTGTAACTAAATAGGGAAAGACAGAAATCTCAAGTGTCATTACATTTCGCTTTAGCAAAACTTAGTGATGTTTATAAAAAAAAACACTGTAAAAGTTAAATATATTTAAAAAGTTTTATGATATTACTTCTTTGATTGAAGTTAACAACATTCTACACCTACCTATGAAAATTTGTTAATGTTGACTTTGACCGTCTTTTATCGAGGTACTGAATAAGATTAGAGTCCAGTGGAAAGCAGTTACCTATGTAGCTTATGGGCTTCTTCATCACTAGACTGCGTCGTTGGCCGTCGTGGCAAGTGAGACTTCCTGGGCAAAGTATTACTGGACTTTTTTTAATTTTCCGAAAAATTCACATAGTAGTAGCATGGAATCTGAAATTGTGCCCAGTATATAGCAAAAGGCTCACCCCTTAATATTTTTGAAAAAACAGGTTCGCCACCTATATTACTAGAGGCATTTTAGGCGTTGCTGACCTCCTCTCTCCATAGACGACTGGGAGATTTAAGCCGAGTCCTCAGAATCAATCGCACCACTTGTAACTAGGTTAATCCGTACTATACTATAATATTCCTTCATATAATTACTCACGTAAAGAGTAAACAGAAAACAAGATATCAAAATATTATAAGCGCTCGTCATCATCCTTTAATTTCATCTTTTAATACCGCCAAGTCCTGTTGAAATTGGATCAAATATTGAAACACGCATAACCTTAGAAGTGCGTACATGTACTAATGAAACCAGATGATGTCATATTATTTGTATAAAAAATATTAGATTGTTTTATTGTTCTTTAGTTCGGACCTGTATTACTGCAGTACACGAGATAGTTTAAAACAATATTATCTAGGACTTAATCTACATATTATTTCAATCATACGCTCTAGACTACTAGATAGAAGGACAACCCACCCGCATGAATTGTGTTAACACTTTATCTGTATTAGACTATCGAAGCTTAAACCGATTACATTATAAGACATACAAAGGCCGAATACCTATGTAATTCCTAGTAAATTGTTCGATGATAGCCAATGCTTGTTATAATAGATAGCAATATTATTATTTAATCGTCTTGAATCCTCTTACCATGATATATACGATATCGGTAAACAATTGACTACTGTAGAGAAGATTAGAATTTGACCTGTTAAAAATGTAAGAAATCTATAAGAAAACCTTAAAATTCTACAAAAAAGTTTCAAAGATGGTACAAATAATGTAGGTACGCATGTCAAACTAGATAAAGATTATTAACTTATCCTAATCAGTTTTGCTGTTGAGTGAATATTCCGAATACCTATTTCGTTGTTTCAGTGCACCCTGCACCACCATTTTGTCCTCCTTCCTAGAAACGTTGGCGCAATTAAACAGTTTTCTTCGTGGTCCGCAACGCACGTTTGACAATTCTGGATTCGAATGTGTAGGTACTTAATTAGGCAACGATATGAATAAAACCAACAACAGCGAAAGCTAATTATTATATTATCGGCTTACTCACGTAGCGGTTTGACAAGCAACTCGACTAGTTTCAAGCCATGCTAGAGGTTCATATTCATGAGCAGCATTCCACGACACACGACGCGACGATTGTCGCGTTGCTACCAGTATCAATAGCAGCGCGACAATCGCCGCGTATATATTTAGTATGTCTCACGAAAGTTATAATAAAATAACAGCGAAAGCCTTGAAATTACATAGTAAACTTTATTGATAAAGGAACCCCATAAATAAGTAATCACCGCGATCCTATTCCACGAAAACGTAGATAACAATTTCCTATGCTATCAGTACACAATTATTAATACAAGGAATCCAATTAAAATAGAAAAACGATCGAATCGCACCAGCTTACTTCAATAATCTCGTTATAATGGGTAAATTAATTAATTTTATCGACAGCTCTCTGCTCTACCTAGATCAAGTTTCACGTCAAAATAAAATTAGTTTTCGTGATTTAAAGGGATCAAGCTTTGATTATTTTATTTCAACGTTACAACTAGATTTATTGAGATGTAATTTTTAAGCCACTTGTGAATAATTAACTAACAACGAAATTGAATTTACAGTAAGAAACGAAGAGGGTATAATTTTATGTTGGAAATGGCAAGAAGGAGAATATTTTGCACTAAGTTTTATCAGTTTTGTCACAATTTTTCATACATAGAACCAAGTTTGACGATGTTTGTTTGATAAGCTCGCCCTCTTCTCACACTTATCTTGACACTAAATAAAATTGCGTGGGTGTATACTCTCACAAAATTATTCATAACTTTCGAACTTTAAGCTATCCATCAATCAAAATCTAGACTTTCTACTAACTAGACTAGAAATTGCCATAGTTTTAAGAAAACTATCGTTATTTAGGTCTAAAATCTAATCTATCAAAGTTTATTATAAGTTACACAAAAACGTTTCTCACAATAAACACATTGTATTGCCAAGAAATGACTCTTTTGTCTCATAGAACTAAAACTAAACTAAAACTAAAACGGCTAAAACAAGAATAATGTAAACTAAAAATATAGGATTAGAACGGCTCATCTGATGAGCAGTTCATCCGTGATCAGTTTAAAAACATAAAAATATAGGTTTTATTCATATAAATATACTGAGAAAATCTAGTTTCGAAACACAGAGAGACTCTTACTCTTGAGCAGCGTGCGTAGATGCGGTGACGTCGCACAGCCTACCTGACATTTTTAGTTAACCTATTGTATTCCGGTATATAAGACATAATAGAAAATACATTGTGTCTTGCGTGAATTCACATTTCGGCACACGACGGGTTAATTTGGTATGTCTCACGATAGTTATTGTACAAAAAAGAATAATGTTTATTACATCAATCCTGTTTGTCAAACGAAAAGCAATTTTTACGTCACGCTATCAATCCCCATAGGGATAGGCAGAGGTGCACATTATGGCACATAATGCCAAAGTACACCCACTTTTCACAATTTATGTTATAATAAGTTCCATGGAATAGGTTGTGAGCCTATTGCCATATACCGGGCACATTTCCAGACTCCGTGCTACCTCTGAGGAATTTAATGAACGAAAAGCAATTACTTAACCTTTAATCACTTCAAATAGTTATGTTAATAAATCCAATAACGAGTAACCAAAGCAATACAGTGGCACATTGATTGAACAGTCTTGGCACCACACGCTACCGTAAAGCAACGCCTATGATTTTAATACCAACTCATTTGCATTTTTGGCACAACACTGCATGGTAAACACTAACTGGAAAACGTAATCGGTTCCTTATGCTGTAAATACATAATACGTATGTCACTATATAAAATCACGCCTTTTAATCCTCAAAGAGGTAAGTAAAGTTGCACATAATATACAATGTAAGATTCAAGTCTCATGTTATATGGAGTGAGCCTTTTTTTATAACGGGGGGAAACCCGTTTAGCCTTTTGATGATAAAAGACTGGGAAGATTGGGATTTTTACCTAACTAAAACCACCCCGATGGCCACCTGTAAGGGACACCAATTCCTCTTAGTAAACCTGCTCCGAAGCCCCTACGGTACATCCTTAATATGAAATGACCCTATGGCCAAAACTATACAGGATAAGATTCCAGACGCCGTCCTAACCGAAGAACTCACAATAACTCTTTGCTTGACCCGGGACCCTTTGCTAAGCAGGTTACCTTCCGACTACTCGATCAACACAGCATAATTGATAACACGAAAAGGGTAAACAGTTCAAAGTATACTAAAATTAATATTGAATGAAAATTTCTACTACCGGGAATGGAAATTGCAAAGCGTGTCTGTAATTTTACATTAGCAATGCTAAATAATTGTGTTCCAACGAATTATTAGGTCAGTTGCAGACGATTTTGCATGCTAACTCAACGTTTATAAAGTTTGTTAGCGTAATATGGGATTGCATTTACACTGATGTGCTTTGTTTTAAATAACGTTTGTTGAAATTATTCATACAATACGTTGGTATTTGAATACCCTTTTTTTATTCACACAAAAAATCAGTGAACCGATCGTCGATCAATGTATCTTTAAAGCAATAAATTGTCAAAGTGTTCTCAAAGCTATATGCCACATGATGTGGTTGACCCGGCGACGCTCGCTACCCGGTCTCTCGTACCCCGAGCGTGTCAAAAGGCGCTTCGTCAGTTTTATTCCCCTCAGAAAAAATGTCGTTCATAAAGTCCCGTCGTCGGTCCCCTTATCCATCTGCCGGCCTGCGGGTACTAACCCTTCATTTCCTCAGCGGAACTTACCTTATCGTTTCGTTTGAACTCCTAATCCGGTCTTTCATTTAAACATTTTTGATGATGGTATGGACAGAACTATAAAGTTTCTATACATAGCAAATTGTGGTAAGAGAGAAATCTCTTTGATTTATAAGTTGTTGTATCCTTTTCGTAGATTTTTTTCGATATGGATACTTTCGGTATGGACAGTCTTAACTACTTGTCACTAAGAAGTCCTGAGGGCTTTGTTGTTAGGGATCCGGCTCGTAGAGCAGGAGTATTAACGGGGTGACGTTTAGTCAGTAAGAGTCTGATACTCCCTCTCGACTCACCCAAAGCGGGAGAAGTCATTAGATGAACGGAACAAGCTAGTCTCTAAAATCGTAATTCTAGGCTAAATCCACCTTCTTGCCGTCATACACCACAGTACATTGACTCATTAATCTTGTGTATAATTACAAAGAGTAATTAATGACTTTCCCTACATACAGCAATTAACTTGTTTATATTCACCCTCACATAGTCGCTTGAAGTTTTCAAGCTTCAGCTATTATACATGTTTTTTCTATGCAAAAAATATTTTACATGCAACGACAATATCACGCGTGCTTTGAAAATATGGAATATTTTCCATGACGTGAGTCATAGAAACTCTATCACGTTTTTTACTTTAAATTACTTGATTTTGTTTGTGATATGTTAACATATTTTAGGAAACAAAGAATAAAGTTTCCTAGGAAAAGGAGGATCCTCCAACCAAGCGAGGTGATCATGCCTGGCGGGCTTTCTGCCCTACTGTTGGGATTTTCTATCAATGTTTATTCGTATGTAAACTTCATAAGTGCGATGTAGGATTTATGTTCAGGATCATCCATCCATCCATTTACTCGTCGATCGTCTATGTGCGATTTCTGTTATCTGTCATATTATGTTATGTATCGCCACAATGCAGAGAGTAAAATAAGTATAGGGGAACCACAATGTAACTAGTGTAATATGCAAGCAAAACGCTTAGCCGAGGGTGCAAATCTATTTATTAATTATACTAATACTTTTCATCAGTTATGTGATTTGTCAGTTTATGTAGTAAACCACAATTTCAAAACTAATCATTACATTTGAACAATACCTCTACTTTTTTCAAACAAAAACTTGCAAAATCATTACTATCCGCAACTGGCCAGTTTGGCTCTAAATTCCCCCTTTTGAAGAATGTGTAAATTCCCAGCAAATTATCAAAACAATCATAAAATCATTATCCAAAAAATCGATATAGGAACTACATGCTTAGGGCCAATGACCTATCGATTGGTAAAACGTTGCGTGAGGTTGAAGGTACACTACGAAGTACAGTACCTGGTAATAAACATTGCACATCGACTTTTGAAAAAAGACAATTTTGTGTGATAGTACCATCATTTACCGACTTTTACAAAATTTTTTTATCTCCTTTTTGATATAGAGAAAAATGCTCGACTAGTTTTACCAGCTTATAGGTATGAGTAGTAGTGACTCTGCGTGTCCATACTTAGAAACATTTAATGATTACTGAAACTATTCCTTAGTGTGCATGACACACATGACTGCATGTTTGGCGCGGTGGCTGGGCAACCAACTGCCGTACAACGTGTGCAACAACTCTTTGTATGATTCATAAGTTGTTGTTTCAGGTCTGGGAGTCATCTGTGCGTGAATACTAATTTTTGTACTAAAATGTTTGTAAACGCACCCACGACACAGCAGAAAAACCTAGTGTGGTGCAACGTTTGAAAAAACAATTCTTAGTGAAATAAATTTCTTAGTAAAATCGTTATTTTGTTCCGAAAACGAATACTATGGACTGAGTAACATAACCATTAAATGGCTCCAAGTACGGCTTGTCTCCTTCCAAAAGTCGATGTGCAATATTTACTGCCAGGTACTGTACGAACGAACTCAGATTATCTTGTATTACAGATACACAAATATGAAAGCCTAATGACATTACTGTAGTTGGTTTATCGTTGAAAGCATTCCGGTATTATAATCCGGCTTAGACTCGATACAGTATTATATTGCTGTGCTGTAAATATTTACTTATTTGTATTTGTATGGTAAATGGGACTGTTTTACGTATATTTCTTTGCTATTGTTTGGTAAAAACTTGCTGTAATTATACTTTTGGTTTATTTTATTTCTTCCGGAAAACACGTAATTATGTAACCCAACATGCCGGAGGTCCAATTACCTCCTTCCTAATGTTTCCCTAATTCCCGATTCTCCAACAACCCTTAAATTTCAAACTCCCAAAGGTCTGGCAACGCACTTGTAAAGTCTCCGGTGTTTTGGGTGTATATGGGCGCGCCTGCTTACCATCAGGTTATGCGTCTGTTCGTATACTGGGTTATACCATTAAGAAAATCATACAATATTTTACTAGTACTATGTAGTTAAAATAAAATCGTTCGGTAATTTTCTAGGTATCTTAGAGATATGTAGAAAAAGAATACCAAAAAGAAATACGCGCGACAATAAGAAAAAATATGATTGACTTATTAGTATAGATACCTAATGAAACCATTTCAGTAACACACAATTTCTGACCTTAATTTAATGTATTAAGGTAGTAGGAATCTAGGACTATAGTGTGCCCTTCGCAATAGGCTCACCTTTATTAATAAGACACGTCGATAGGCATACAGGAATATCTTCGACCTAGTAAAATAAACCTAGAAAAAGAAAATGTCAAGGTTGGAAAAATGATTATCTCGTATACGCGTTCCTCTATACAAGTGCTTCAAGAATTCAATACCACTTCAGACGGCTTAGTACGAGTTTGTTTTACGTTTCACGAGATCGAATCGAGAGCGCATACGGCGTTCTGATTGGTTGGTTGTTTCGCGCCGTCCAATCAGAGCGCCGAACGCGCTCTCATTTCGTTTTCGTTCAACGTAAAGATAACTCGTACTAGGGTAACAGTATGAACCGTGTCAAATTAATATTAGTTTACATAATCTCTACCTCTTAAGCAATACAAATATACCTAAATCTGTCCACACGTGGGCCTTACCCATACATTAGAGCAAATAGCTCACACACACAGGCACATAAGTGTCACATTTCACCTTCGGCAAAAGTAATTAAGTACTCGAATAGATAAAGACCACCTTTACTAATTTCCCTAAATCATAGGAACGTAGCTCAAATGTTCTGTCGAAGCCAGAAAGCAATTAGAAATCGAAGATAGTTCATCAACTAATTGATTACGTAAAATATTTATTTAGTTTAATCTTGTGGTAAAACTTAGTATTAGGTGTTGGTTTGAGAATTTCTTTCTTAGGTTGGTTCATGGATCTGGAGCTGTAGACTACCTAGCTGGTACGGCTCGAAAAGTAGGAACGGGGTGATTTTTAGTCAGTAAGAATCTGACACTCCCTCTGCCCTCGCCTAAGGCGAGAGAACTCATTGGATGATTTTCCACCTTAAAAAAAAGGTTGGTTCATGAAGGTTTATCTATGTAAATCCAGTGATAGCAATATGTTTTTCTTCTATCTCTCTATTCAAAGAATAAAGTGCGTTCAGTACTGTGTGATATTAGAATATACGGCTACATCCAAAGTTCAATATTGTTTAGTAACCAAGACATAGTGCCTAGATAAAGATATACTGCTCTCGCTGTACAATTTCTGCTTATCTGCAATCTTCTGACCATTACCATATTTTAAAGTATTTGGTTATCTGATTAACTAAAATGTCCTTTAGATTCCTATAAATAAAATCGCTTTTGTGAAAACCAATTTTGCGATCTTAAGGACATACTTCTGAGTAGTTAGGTCTAAGACCCTTCAAAATATAGATATTTGAATACCTTTGAAATTGAAATATTGCTTAACTAATTTACGTATTGTTATCATCAAGTATTTCTATCGAAACCACAATAGCTACAAAATTAGAATGCGAACTTGAAACGGGATATTTACCATGTTTTTCTATTTCTATGAGTTTCCGATATTTCGGCACTGTTGCAAGCGCCGTTCAGTTCATCCGTGATCATGGCGAAATCATGAAAAACATGGTAAATATCCCGTTTCAAGTTCCAATTCTAGTGTTAGTGAGCATGTCAGTTTAAAAACTTATATAGCTACAAAATTATACTTATGTATTAAATAGTCCTCCCATCTGAGTTCGTAACTCAATTTCACGCAGACAGTGTCGATTTTGTTTTCCTTAAATAATTTTCCTTCAAAACAAATATCCTATCCGTTCTATAACAACGTCGAAAAAGCGTATAAAACCCGCAAGGTCACGGAATTTATTGTCATTTTCCCAAAAACTCAATATTTGAGTAGTAACAAAAGACGATTTACAACAGTCGACAAAATTATGCTCCTCGAAGGGTTCTGTGTTAGCACTACAAACAATACCCTATTCAGTTAAAATATAAATACTGTA
This sequence comes from Spodoptera frugiperda, assembly GCF_023101765.2. NCBI lineage: Eukaryota > Metazoa > Arthropoda > Insecta > Lepidoptera > Noctuidae > Spodoptera > Spodoptera frugiperda. The sequence goes on along the minus strand of NC_064231.1, from coordinate 8,201,350 downwards.
TAAAATAGAAACGCGTGGTGTATCTACGCGAGATTGGAGGGAAAATTGTTAAAACTTGATAGCTTTGTGTTGGAAAGTAACTAATGAAGCGAACTTAATTAAATGTACTGGTACGCGACGGGTTGATATTAGTAGGTGGTATGATAACATAATATATAAGTAGATATTTAACATATAAATCGTTTTCAACTGTTATCCTTTAAAAACAAACTGACATTATGTAATAGAGGCAATTTCCAACGCGGGAACACTCGTGTGATCGCTCTGGCGCCCCTCAGACATAGACATTTAATGGCAATTATGTATCTCATTGAAAACAACAAAAATATACTATTTGAATATCAAAATTTTCGATCACACGAACACGCCCGTTTTGGATATTGACCCAAAAGCGGCAGTAAGAATATCGTTCAGCATGCAAAGTTGATTAGTGAATGTAAACTACAAACAATTGAAGGAATCTCCTGTCTATTCAAACTCTTTTAAAACTGGCTTTTATTTACATAAACTTACGCATTTGCCTCAATGAAGCAGGCACCAGAAATACCTATAACTATCCTTAATCCTCACGATCTACCTTCCTTTACTTATTCAACCTACCTTGTGCGAACTGCTAGGGAGTGGAATTCTTTGCCGGATTCTGTTTTCCTAATGGGTATAACCTGTGTATCTTCAAAGCCCGAGTAAATAGGTTGCTTATGGGCAGACGTGCTCCTTCGTAGGCAGCATCATCAGGCGAGATAGAGGCCAAACGTCGACCCATCAAATATTAAAAAGAAAACATTCTTTAGCTTCCATTATATTACAAGCTACTAAATTTCTGGTCATTAACACTAAATTTATCTTCATAGCCCCATTTTTCAGTTGTAAATCATACCTATGCTAATATTTTCTACTAAATTCCGAACAGCGTTAGTGAAGTTAGAAGATGCTGAGTCATCGACCTCCAATTTTCCTTTTCCTTCACGCCTCGCGTTAGCAAGTGATTTTACTTTTTCCATTTTGTCGATAAACGTTGAAATAAGAAGAAAAAGATAATAGTTTGCATCCATAATTTTAGTAAATTATTCGTTTAGGATAGGAAAAATCAAAACTATAGATATTATAGATAACTGAGTAAGTACCTACTTATTTGACACAATATAAAAAATTACTGAAATACTATTAATTTATTTATTTAACTACCTATTTCAAGTTAGTAAGAAACGAAAGTATACAGTAGAAGGTGTTCAGTAATGTCTTCTACTACTTATTTTCTTATATCTGCTACAAAGTAGAGGTAGTAGAGCCTTTCTCCATTAATTTTAGTTAATTTAAAAAGTCTCACAATAATTGTTATAAATATATTATAGAGTTACTAATACTTCCAATACTGAGACCCCGATCTATTTCCTAGACAAGTAACATAAACTATTTCATAATCCATTATTCTAAGAAATAATTTATAACTTAATTCGAATTTAACGACTAGATAATTCTCCAATTTCATTTAATAAATGTTATATCTATCGACGCGACGTTTGCGAGGAAACTACAAGAGCGATAAAGTATACGATATCGGTTCGCAGAATTTTACTAGCAACGTGATAGGCTACAGTGTGGAAAATTGACAATTTTATATCATTTCCTAGTATTAGAAAACTACGATGTAGGTTCTAGGAGGCTATAATTTGTTGCATAAATACCTACTACATATACATTTTATATCAAGGTACATATTATTTTTACAGGTAGATACATGTTACTTTAGAAAATTCTTTATTTATTTCAAAATACATTTTAGTTTCAAAGAAACTTTAAACAAATAGTAGAATTTTCTTTGTTTTTACTAAAACAAAAAACTTAACATGTCGCGTAATGCAAGTTAAATTATCACAAAGGGATTTGTTCTTTTACGAATTTATTTCTGAGAATTCATGATTAAATTATAAATGTTATGAAAAATAACATCATAATTGTAGTTGTAAATCTTTGAATTCCTTTGGTCTCAAGAATTTCAAGGACTTTTGAACTTGAAAACTTTGCTTTAATCGAGCAAAATATTAATATAAACTTTAAAAATGTTTATAATTAAACCTCGTATGTAGCAATAAACCTTAAACGTTTTGACAAGGTCAACTTATATAGTACAGCTGTTAACTAAAATTAAGGGTTTACCTCAAAAAAAATCGTTTCGAGCAAACCGTAAATTTTAGTTAATTTAGTATATTACACACATAATATACTATACCTACGTATGTCATATATTATAAAAACTACACCTGTGATTTGTCGCCCATAAGCTACAAATAAAACATGTCATCTGGTCTGAACAACATTACATTCATTGATTATTATAAAATACTCCGCCTACCCAATACAATGAATTGTAATATACATTCATTAATGTAGATATAATATACACAGTTATATTAACACGCGTACAACAGGTGATTTAGCTGGGCATAAAATTTTACTACCTCCATACAGTGTAATTTCCCTATGGCTTAATAATGCCTAGATTAGTTGCTGTCCAGGCAATCTGTTCGGAATACTAACCTACATACAGCATCCATTAAGCTCTCAGTCACTTGTACAGAGTGTTCAGTAAACGAGAAACGTAAATAAAATACTTACAAATAGAAAAGTTCATAACTTTAAAAAACATTTAGAAAACACGAAAAAAATCTGATTCAAAATCCATTTATTATATGCTTTTAATAAGAATTCTCGAAAATCTAAATTATTTAATCATCGTTTACACGAACCGGGAATTAATCAAGGAATCGTACTACCATTTGGGAAACAAGGCCGTCACAGTGAAGACTTAATCCAAAATTCAATATATTAATGTTTATTTTTAATATAACGTTGCCCTACACTAGAATTTTCTTGTGTGTCGTAGGTGCGTTTAGAAACATACAACTTCACATACACATAACACCCAGACCCGAAACAACAATTGATCGGTCTCATATACAGTTGCTCCGAGCAGGAATCGAACATACTACACGTAGCGCGAAAGCCATTTACCCAACAACCGCACCAACAGTGCAGTCAAATATTGGAAGTAGTAAACATCGTTAGACTTTAAACATAAGCGTGGAGCATCACCATCAAAAACTGACCGAGTCAGTACATAAGTAATGCAGTTTATAGTTATTTATTAAGGAAGCTACGAGCTGGATGGCCAGCTAAAGTTTTCACCAAGCTTGATAGATTGAAACGTTTGTATCTACTGAGTTATTGCCATGTTCTAGATCATGTATATTTCTATTCTGTACTCCTGTATTTCGGTAGAATGTCAGATTGTCATCTTAATAGACTCATAGTTAAAGTTAGAATTTGCTTACACGCTTGTTATTAACGAAATTAATAGTATTTAAAACAACAATTATATGAAAACTTAAAACAAAATGTCTTGTATACATCATATTAGTGTCGATTAAATACTCTTAAACATACACACCCACTTCATATTCATATTCATATTCACTTTCTCATCGTTTCACTTAACATCCTGTATACCAAGATAATCCTTGTTATTACTTTAAACTGTTAGTTCTATTCAGCTGCAATACCTGCATGGTTATTACCTACTACAGTTTTAAGAGCACTATATAAAGTTAATTCAGAAACATTTGCGTAGATTGTGGGTCAATTACTTGATTAGCTAATCCGCAGTACACGTGTAAAACACAAAATGTATTTGGGGAGACAATAATGGGTGTTACATTGATATGTAAAAAACCATGTCTAGGTATATACCTACTTTGTTTTTTTTATAGTAATGGCTATTGCAATTTATACGAGTAGTAAAATTATATTTTTGACTTAGGTTGATATTGTAATAATTATGTTAACTTCTTATACTAAACCTTGTTCATCCGTATCTGGCCATGACTAAGTTGACTAGCATCTTGAGAGCCACTCTCACTTGATATGGACTACAAAGTCAATGTCAAAGCACTTATTTTAATTAATCCTAAATTAGGCTCTTTTGAAACGTCAAATACCTCTTTTTATATATCTAGCTGATTCCCGCGGCTTTACGTGGATTACGGACTTTGTGACTAATAAAAATAGCCTAAGTTGCTCCTTAATACATCAGCTACCTGCTAATAAATTCTTATCAAAACCCATTTCAGATATTAGCGAAAACAAACAGATAGACAGACAGAAATTGTAAAAGATATTATAGATGTACATATGTATATATGCATGTAGTAAAGAGCGGTTATTTCGATATTAACAAGAAACATACACTCACATTTTATTTATACCTCGCTCATTATTTTTTGTAATACCTATTAAAGGGTGGTTATCGGAAAAAGAACAAAATAAATTCCTATTTAATCTTGTAGAGAAAATGCCTCATATTAAACTGTTATTTATAAATAAATAATCGCGTTAATGAGATACGTATTAATGTTTTCGCTAACATACACAAAAGTTCAAAGTCGTGTCATCTAGATAAAACTAGTTGACTATTTCTAGACTATATTTATCGTTTTAGGAGATAACCTAACAAGCTTGTCATAACCACAGCACCTATATGTATTTAACACATTGAACGCCATGGTGGTCATCGGTGACCGACGTTAGCGGAGGATTTGCCTTCAACAGTTTTCTATTGGCAGTCAAAGACTTAATCTTTGCAAGTATGTAGTAGAGGGAATGAAGGTTTAATCTAATTTACTTTAATTTCCACAAACCTGTTTTCTTAAGGGTTAATATAAATGCTAATAGCCCGTGTCCCGGCTATGTCCTGTCTCCCTTACGACGCGACGCTTAAACAAGACGCTTTGATTGCGATTTATTTTCGCATTGTTACAGGTACAATTAAACTGACTGACGTGGCAAACGCGTAAATAGATTTTGCACTTTATTTCAAACAACATAGGTACTACTAACGAAACTCGTAGAGAAAATATTGTTGCATCGCATAACGCGATAATTATCGTCAAAAATACGTAGAGCAAAACAAAAAATCTGCAGTATTTTTCGTACTGGTTTATTCCTTTCCTTAATATAATGAATTCTGTAAATATGTACATACTTTATGTATACTTACAAACATATTAATCACTTTAAAAATTAACTAACGATGACTTATATAAGTTAAGACAAATGAATACGTATGCTTTCCTGTTTTCAAAAGAAGCATTATAATGTTGAAAGTTAATATTGTAGTTAGATATACCATAATTAGCCTAATTAATCAGTGTAGGACATCCGCCGTCGTACCTACTGTTAAATTGGAAAATCAGCATGTCACGCTGAACACGCTCACGACTACTCCATCACTGACAGTCAGTGTCTAATTGAATTAAAATTAAATCGATTACGAACAACGCCCGTCTTTGATGGCATTGTCTCTACAACAATGTTGGCAATCAAACAACGGTTCTAAGATCACTTAGTGGACTAAATATGCACATAATTATACAACTTTGTGTCTCCTTTAAGCCAAGTTGTATAAAAGTAAACGGAGAAACCTTTTACGCTAAGTATTCTCAATTTAAGTGGAAATGTGTCTTCGCAATATGTAAGAATGTAAGAATTCAGAACTTTTGTCATTTGGATTTGTTTTCAAATGGCGCCGTAGGCCGTAGTTGTCAGTTTTCTCAATAAACAATGCCACTGCACAGCTTTCTTGTGTTAGTAATTTCTTTCAGGATTAAGAAATATATGAAAGGTGATCGGTTAAGTCGTCCTAAAGCCTTTAAGGGGCCATTTCCTTATAAAAATCCCTGGAAATGTTTTCCAATTTGATAATAAAAAAAAATATTTTACCTTCGACCTTTTAGACGTTTTCCCAATCCATCTCAATCCAACACCCAGGATTAAACGAAAACGCAATGATGAAAATGTAATCCGACGTAAAGCTTTGCATGTTATCTTTCCATCCGACCTCTATAGGTGTTCTGACAGGATATCTAGTCCCACGTCAGTCGCGTGACCAAAACAAATCATCAGAAAACACCACGGTACGAAGTAAAAATCGATTCCCGTTTATTTCGTGGAAGCGTTGGAAAGAACCCAACACGTTACCTATAGCTAAGTAGTTGGTAACTGTGGAAACTACGCACAAAATACCGTTGGCGATAAATCCGATATCTTGATAATAGGTACATGACCAGCATCAACACTAATGCCTTCTTCCATATAAAATTGCCGATACATTTACCCTCTGTCCACAGAAAAAACGGTTCGGTTTCGTGACATCATTTTTGTCGGCAGTGTTAAGTTCGTATCGGTACTTTGTATCTGGATTATGTAAGCTGACTATAAAATGTCTCGTCTGCGCTATATTTAAGACTATCGAACAGATATATACTAATAATATAGATAACTACTAAGAGAATAGATACATTCTATACAATTTACTGATTCGACTCGGAATCATGAAAATGGTTTTAAGAATGCTTAAAATAGGTGGCATTTATGGGTGGTAATAACATTTTGCTAATTCATCCTTAATAATACTTGTCTGTTTATTTTTTTCTACATCGTCACGCCTTTTATCCCCGAACGGGTAGGCAGAGTAAGAGTTGTGGCAGGTAATGCCACTATACAATGTACACCCACTTTTCACAATCTATGTTGTAAGTCCCTTATAGTCCATTGTTATATACCGAGTACATTTCCAGACTAAGAAATTTTCGAAAAACCGAAAGAGCTCAGCTATGCTTCGCCCGACCCGGGAATCGTACCTGATAATTGTTTTATTAAAATCAAATAACAGTAATTCTGAAACTATCAATAACATATTTAAAGACACTTCAGTTTCCTTGCTACTATGACAATTCAAGATCTACTGATGTAACAGCCATTCCGACCAAATTCCCAAGAAACAAACCAAGTACCACTCTACAAGGGCGCATAACTGAAATTGATAGTTTCCCATCCATTGGTATAACTGAGCGTATTGAAGTGAAACCGTACAATGACACCGGATAGCAATCAGCGGAACGAGCCTATTGTGACAAATTCGATACCTCCCTTCCTATAATAATTCGACGCATTGAATTCAACATGTAGCTCATATAAAGTCCTCGATACAGGAAAATAACTTTTCTAGCCACAAAACATGATTTGTATGAACCATTTAATCAAATGTAATTTTTATTGAACTCAACAAAGCTTTTAGAAAGTTTCGTGTGTTGAATTTATTAGTACCTGTGTATGTGATTGTGAGCAAAATTGAGTTCTTATTGTCCTTTAAATTTGAACGTAAGAAAACAATCGGAATTATTAAGTATCTTTCTTTTTGCAACGTCACGCCATTTTTCCCTGAAGGGGTAGGCACGTAATGACGCTATAAAATGAAGAACCACTTTTCAACATTTGTGTTATAAGTCCCATGTAATAGTCCCACGCAATACTGGGCACAATTTCAGACTCCGTATTACTACTGAAAAATTTTCAAAGAACCAAAAAAAGCCCAGTATTACTTTTATCGAAGAACAATCATGTTTAAAATAAACACTCTTTATGATGACCAATATTATTTATATTTAGCGACTTAAACTCAACAATTAATATTATCACTTTAAACTATTGCAAAAATGTTTATCAAAATATGCTAAAGTAATGCTAGCTCAGTTTCATATTAAAAAATATGTAGATTGTAATATACAACTTAGATAGTATCACAAGTAAATGAGTCCTAGTATTAAATTCCATTGTTATGATTCCCCAGGGGAACTGTTAATATTCTGTGGAAGTTATTACACCACCTCACTATGTTCCTGATACTTATGTTCATTCGTTAATGGTGGTTACTTTTGTAGTATCCGACATGCGATTGCAGTGTTTAAAAAAAGATAAGGGCATTTGTTTGAATTACAAGGGGAAGTGTTTGTTGTACTTTTAATTTTAGTCCAGTAATCATAGCATAGCACACATAACACGAAGTCTAGATTTGTGAAAAGTCTTTATTAAATGTTTCTCTCATTTCCTACATATCGACTAGTCTCCTTTGTGTGCTTTCTTAAGAAATCACATGTGTAGTGTGATAATTTCCTGTTTTGTTTTCTTATCAAATTCAATAAATTCCAATTAATGAATATTCATATTAATATAACAAGTGTAAAGGGCTTCCTTACAAATTCAATCAGAGCCTTCTCCCAACTATTATTATCATCGTAAGACGACGTGTATAAAATATTATGAGCGCTCGGAGACTACGTTAGCATAGATTTAGTTTCGAGATAGACTTAAACAGATTTACCAGACACCTGTGTCGAAATGTCAATTTCTTAGCTTATCAGAATATTAATACAGCTTTCTCGAAACTTCTTCGCAACGAGAGATGACACATTACAGACGTATAACTCGATAACAACTATCAAATAAAATATACCTTACTCATATTAGTAAAACACCTATCGAAGTAAGTCTAGACGTTATTTTGACATTATTCAAAATGGCTGTCAAACTGACAGCTGTCAAGGTGTCAGCCGGAGCTGTCAAACTGACAGCTGTCATGCGTGTTTTGTCTTACAAGTTACGACTAGTTAATAATAGATTAGATAGTAGAACTCGAATTTTAATTTACATTGCGAATCGTCATTTATGTAGCCGACTTTATCTTATGTCTGTTTACCTGTACACACAATACGACAGTCCTTCAAACTTTACTGTTATGACCTAGTTACGAAACAAACGTCATAGGTATAATATGGCGGTTAAGTCTACTGCGTCGCACAACAATACGTCTTTGTCACATTCACCATAATCTGGTCGATTGTGAACTACTGAACACAAGGAAATGTTGCTATTGTGATGGGATTAAAAAAAATGTTTAATTAACCTCTATGTATGTGTTATCAACTTGTGCATTATACTCATATCGTTTTCATAAAGAGCGCTAGCGGCTTTATCCGAGCATAAATTGTAGCATACCTAACTCATTGGGATTTCCAAGCTTAAAGCGAGCTTACGATAGAAAGATATTGATATTCCCATTTTCTATACATCTGTTCGATTCATGTTACATTGTCTGCATCCATGATTATTTCCAAGAAGTAAGTGATTAGTTCTTTTAAATCAGTCTATTTAAACAGGATTAAAAGAAACCCAGCACCAAAAGTATTTGCCACCATCTTTAAAATGGCAATTGTTCCAGGAAAATAGCAATTAACGTTATTAAATGCCTGAAAATAAAGTTGAAATTGTCATTAACTTTTTGGCTATAATAAGACTTGAAGAAAAAATAAAAAAATGTGTGTCATTCTAGATGACTTTGCGGGTGCAAAGTCCTATCACTTTCATATAAATTAGTAGGTAGGGGTTCACCTCCTATTACAAGGGACTTATAACACAAATAGTGAAAAGTAGTTATACATTGTACAGCGTCATTGCGTGCCATAATATGCACTACTGCCTACCCCTTTGAGAATAAAAGGCGTGACGTAGGTAGTGGAGCATTGAATAGTAAACAATCCGTTTGTAAGCTCACACAATTAACAATGTCAATAACATCCGCGTTGTTACGCAGAAAATGGTGGAATGTGTTTACTGAGTAGACTAGCAACTTTTAATATAAATGGCTGATGGTTTAGTTGCTCTTTTGAAAAGTAAAGGCGTCTGAGTAGATGTACAACAATCTTGACGACCAGAAAATTAAAAGGTTAATCACAGATGTAGGTTGGAGCTGCGGACTGTCTAGCGGGTTACCGGAGCTCTGATTCGAAAAGCAGGAGTAGAAACGAGGTGGTTTTTAGCCAAGAGTCTGACACTCCCTATCACCTTGAGCAAGGTGGATAATTTTCCCCTTTAAATAAAGGCCATACCTACATACAATGTACATTTAGTTCGTATGAATTTGTCCGTTATTTCAACAAATGCCAGATTATTTTTAGAAACTCAATACGGCAATTTATCGATACCATTGATAAGAGTTACTGCAATAATTACATACTGCATAAAAAACAACAAAAAATCGAGACAATAAATCAAAATAATCGTCAAATCGGTGCTAAAAATGGCGCGTTTGCTACGCCCAGAAATAATCATTTCCAATTACGTTACTTCACTCGCACGACAGCCGAACACTCGTCTACTCGACTAATATCATGTGCAAAATACGAGAACTTATCTCTTATGTAGGGATTACCCACTGAACTATGAAATTGTGATAAGGGGAAGGGAGAAAATTGTTTATAGAACGAGTATATGTATTTAGTACCTTATTGAACATGTTTATCGATAGTGGCAGATGATTTCAAGCAGAAATCACGATTGCTTTCACAGCTATTAATATTAAAACATACAAGGTTTTAACCAAATGTACAACAACTCTAACCTTAATTCAATTACGTACGTAATCTGTTTTAAACCCAAAAATAAATATTCCTTGAATATCTAAATTATATCAGAAGAGAAAATAAATCTGTCGAAAGAGGGTTAAATCCGAATCCCGAACGGCCTATTTCCGTATTCATTTTAATTTGCAATACTTTAACGGCGCCGATGAAATGTAGATATTATTATAATTTATTTTTAAAACCACAGCCTAATGTGGAGGAATTTATTCTGAGTTATATTTGGATATTTAGATGGGTTTCTTCTACTAAAATGAGAAAACGAAAACGCGTAGACATATTATTCTGATACCAAATGATCGACACACAAAAAAAAACATTGTAAAATAAGATACAATCACATATTAGTATATGACTCAAAAACCCATTAAAAAGACTTTAACCTTTTGTATATAAGACAACCATAGAAAATACATTGTGTCTCGCGTAGATATGCGTTCCGGCACACGACAGGTTAAAAGTATATATAAATAGAATTCCGCATACGATGGCAATAGACCTGTGCGTGCGGCACGTCGCGGGGCTGCGGACTACCTAGCGGGTTTACCGGGGTTCTGGCTCGAAAAACAGTAGTAGGAATGAGGTGGTTTTTAATCAGTAAGAGTATGACACTTCCTCTCGCCTCGCCCAAAGCGGGAGAAGCAATCGGATGCCATTCCCTACTTAAAAAAATATGGCAATATAAGATCACTAATTCTTCTAAACATAAATAAAACAAACAAATCTCCACTTAATCATTGTTCAAACTGTTCAACATATTTGCTACAAGCTTAATTACTTACATAACAGTATGTGTGTATGTACAACAATATATTACTTCGTCCTTACTTTCCCACGGCCCAAAGTTGTGTAACACAAATACTAAAGTTTACAAATCCTTTCGCTTTGGGATTCAAATGTCTTCTAAGTTTATGAAATGCTCGAAACGCTCTACTCTCATATAAATATATGTTTGGAAAAGTAAATAGGTATGTATGTCTTTTACCATATCTTTCTATTTTTACAAAGCGTAATAGTTATAAGGATTTTTTGCAGGAATTCTATTCTGTTCCTGTGAATTTCAAGAATTTCTTTGAAGTCCGATGTTATAAGTATTTATAGCACCAATAATTTTCCCAATGTGTTAACATAATTATTTATGTAACATTATGTAAACATAACATTTATATGTTACGTTTGTTTTATAATCGTACAAAATACCACTACGAAAAGGTTTGTCTGAAATATGTAGATACATAAAATGGCACATAAACGTAAGTGGACATTTACATTTTCAACGAAGTATCATTAAATTTTATAATACAAATGAGAGAAACATAAATAGTACTCTACGTAAATCTGGCTTAACCGTTTCGATTAATTTAATGTACCTACATAAAATAAAAAGGACCGATATGTGTCCAATATTAATAATGACTTAAAATTCTTTATATTGCAATATCGTAAGTGACCCGGTTGTGGCCACTTTAAGAATTTTGTCGACTTTAAGGCTTTCTTAACTTATTATTTTTGTGATCACGAACATATTTCTTGTAAAAAGTCATTAAACATGTATTAACCTTGCCTAAGAAAACCCTTTTTTTAAAGAACGTCCAATAGAAAAATAACTGTATAAAAAAGAAAAAAAAAAGGGAGTTTGTGCCATTTTTGGCCAGATTCGTGCCATTTCTGGCCACGGTCGTGTGCCAGTTCTGGCCATCAAAAAATACAATAAAAGTAATCAAAATTTATTAATTAAATTTGACATTTTAGAAACAATGGTTTTCATTTAGTTTGGAAAATATGAAATATTATTACTTCACTTGAATTTAACTTACAAATAAAGAGATCAACATTTATATGACGTTGGTAAAAGCTGCAAAGTAAACTGACCTCCCCTTTGTGTGAAAGCAATTTATTGCATCTCTGAAAATGAAAAATGTATTGGTTGATATGTAAAGCCAAGGAAAAATAATAAATAAATTACGATAAATGACTAGAAGTGGGGCGTCTATGTACAAAAGTTTTTGACAACCATGTGGCCAAAGATGGAGAAATTCATAATTTTGTCTCCATTAGTGGCCACCTTCTAATACCCTCACTTCAGAAACATATGGCGACAAAATAACTTTAGTTCCACTTAGACAATATATTCTTTATGTAGTATTAACATAAACATCCAAACAATAAGCAAAGATTTAAAAAATAAAAACCAAATCCTCACCCGCTCGCCTTAACGTTTTTGTTAAGATCTTAACAATTTCACCATCAACTAAAAAGAATGACTTGTTGCATCGAAGTGAAGTTTGACACATTAAAGCTGCCAACGGTATCAGTATCTACAATATTCAATATTTTAAATACTGTAAATCACAGAGTAATTTATTTGTCCATGCCTTAGTTATAAATATTTGTAGGCCCACGTGGCCACAAAGGGGTCGATGGCCACAACCGGGTCACTTGCCCTACATACTTTTTTATAGATTGGGAAGCAGGCGAGAAGCGAGCAGACGGTTCACCTGATTTTAGACGACCAGTGCCGCTGATGGACACCGGTAACACCAGAAGAGACACAGGTGCGTTGCCGTCCTTTTCAAAAGGAATACGTTCTTTTCTTGAAGATTTGAAAGTACACTTTATGAAAACCTAAACAAATTAGGGTTGCAAAATTATACTGAGTATGTAAAATCAATAAATGGGATTAACACACACAAAACAAAACTGACAACGTCACGCCTTTTATCCCCGGGTAGGCAGAGGTGTACACCCACTTTTCACAATTTGGGTTACAACTCCCATGTAACAGGGGACCAAAACTGACACTAATAAGATGTGCTTAACATAAAATTACTGTTGATTTTCACAACAATAATTTTGGCCAAAAACATAAATCGTTACTTAATACTTATAATGAAGACATTTCAGCTCATATTTTGCACTTAGTTTTAAGCTTGAAAGATTATAATTTTGCCTGTTCCAAGCTTAGCGAAACCATTTATTTAATTAATATTACAGGCGACCTGCAATTACGTACTTTACACCTAGCACTTTTATTTCATAATAGCCTCAATTGCCAAGACTAATCCGATGCTTATAAGTTCTCATATTTTATTGTGTAGTATAAAATGAGCTTAATTTTTGTTGTAGAAATGTATAATGTCTTCATAATAAAAAAAATGCATAACAGAACAAATAACTAATTTAGGAGATAGAAAAGAAAACAAAGGCGTTTAAAACATTTAATTAAAAAATATGTGCATTGATACTAAAGGGCAAAGTAAAACAAAATTGAATAGTCTTATTGTTATTTACGTATTTATTCTTTTATCTTAATTTGAGCTCTATATGTATTCTGTTAAAACCTTCGAAAAGTCAGGAGTTTTGTGTAATAAAAAAATTTAGAGCAATTAAGTAGTTTCACAAATAACATAAGTCATAATTACACCAGGAAGGCACTTTTAAACATCAAATATCTTGATGCAAATTTCAAATATTTAAAAACATTTTTATGCTTAATACGTTGCAATACAAGTTCCAACTGAAGGTCGTTGAGAAAGAAACTCATTACCTTCTCAATATTAAGGTAGGTAGGTAATTAAACTCCACTTCCAATAAGAGATTTTCCCTTAAAAATCAGTTTGGAATTTTATGACAAAAAAGATCTTAATGTCCGTCCTTTTGATTAAGTCTTGCGTTTCTACCTTTAAAAGCGAACTTATTACGAAGACTTCTTTCTCGACATCCTCTCGGCCATTGAAATCTTGAAATGTTTTCTAAAAATAACAATAAATTACTTAAAACTTCGAAACATTGTGACTACGTTTGTAATTATGTGTATTTGTAATTATACGTTAACTAGCGACCAGCCCCAATTTCGCGTGGATGCAGTGGTGATATATTATGCATGTATAAAAAACTTATCTCTTGAATCACTCTATCTACTAAAAAAAATCGCATCAAAATCCGTTGCATAGTTTGAAAGATTTAAACATACAAAGGTACTTAAGGCGATTTTGTATTATAGGCAAGTAATAGGTATAAATATAGGTACAAGTAATAATAAAACTTATATTTCTTAGAATATTTTATTAATGTAATTGAAATTAATTTCTGTGGCCAATAACATTAATTTATCTCAATACATTTTCTCAGTATTGATAAATGAGACTTTCTCTGAGCTTGTTTAAAATAAAACTCGCAGCTTATAAAAAATATACCATTATGATAACTTGAAAGATGCACTGAAGTTCCCTCGAGAGATATCGAAGGAGAAATGAGATTTGTTTTTGAAATTAAAGTTTTGAATCTCAATGGACTTCGAGAGATTTTCAAATATGTTTTTGTATTAGCTTATATAGAATATACCTACTTTATCGATTATAGATTAGTCGGTAAACTCAGGATTTCAGTTTAATACTTGGTCTTTGCATAGTTTTAAGAGCACAAAATTTGAGAACGTGTTAATACGTTTAAGTATATTATTATAGCTTCCGCCAGCGGGAATCACCCAAGTCAGCACATACCAAATTGCTGTCTGTATACCAAAAATAAAAATCCGTTCAATAGTTTCAACGTGATTGCGGACAAAGATTATCAAACATCTTAGTGTGATTATAATATTAGTGTGATCTAACATATTTATTTCTTATAATTTTTTCAATCGGCTACGGAAATACTGGTCGGTTTATTTTTTTTGCTATTAAATAATGTTCTTTTCATGGTTTGAAGATACTTCTAACTTCGATATTTGTACACGAGAACATAGACGCATAAAACTAGTGTCCAATACCCTAGTTACTCTTACTGCCGAACTCAGAAACATTTAATGACTACTTAAACTATTCCTTAGAAGCGAATTTGTTTCGAAAAGAATTGGTAAAGACTGGGTTAAGTAACCATTAAATGTTTCTACTAGGACGGACTACTAGGACTAGGACAGCCAAAGGGTTAACCAAGATAGTGCAAGTACTTACACTAATGTCATATAGTTAGTACTTAGCATTCACTCACGATCCGTGCTGCACTGTAATCAGTAATCAAGCTGTCATTGATATGGAGCGACACTGGCTAATTGAGCTTGAATCAATACTGTACTACGAGGATTCCTGGAATTTGTGGATAGAAACTCAACGCTAATGCATGTTACAGGAAAAATAAAATGTTTTACAGTAGAACTCCAATTATCCGAATTAATGGGGACTGGGACCCATTCGGATAATCAAATATTCGGATAAACGAACGATAAAATATTGCCATTGAAGAGAATAAAAGCTACATTTTGATAACGCACAATTTTTTTATTGAATTAAATTGCGGGGGGAAGTCAGTGTAGGCACAACGGTAAGTTAAGACAAGTCAAGTCAAGACTTGACGCGCAAACACAGGCTTCGCGGGGGGGAGAATAATTAGCGCATTTAGACTTTTTTTGGACAATTTTTGTGATTCGGATAATCGGCGATTCGGATAGTCGGAGTTCGGATAATTGGAGTTCTACTGTATATGTAACTTTATATATTATGTCACTTCTACTCCCTGATACAATTGTTATCTTAAATCTAGATCTAGACTATCAAATAAAATTGTAGTGTCTGTTTGAAATATTGGAATAACTACTTTTTATCATACGCATTTGAATATACATATACGATAATAATATCTGTTAAATTTTTTGGCTAATCCCTGAAATGGCTGAAACAATTTTGACGGGACTTTTATTAACAGGTAGCTGATGCCCTCTCTTCAATATCTTAAATTAAACATAAATTACGATATCGAATACGTCTGCCTGTCTGTTTGTCTGTCACTATTACTTTATGTTTAGCTAATGTCTTTGAAGCTGGTAGTACTCAATAGTTACAAAATATTTTTTTGTTCAAAAGTATTATTATCTAGTTTCAAAATCACCATGAACCTTGTACCTAGTAGTGATAATCTTGTACCAAATTAACAGACCCATTCATTGTGTACTTTTAAAGATAAACTGATAAGACACACGTGTGTTTATCTTATCAAAGTAAAAATATTTACTTTCACTTTTTTCATTTACATTTACAGAGTTTATACCTAATTATACTTTGAGGCTGGTTAAATCCGTGTTAATATCGTCTAGTAAGACACGAGAATACAGTTATAAATCATTATAGGTAGTCTAGAAACTAGGTTTAGGTGCTAAATCATCTTTGTAACGATACAATTCCCAATTTTCTCGAAAAAGGTCTTGTTAGGTTTGTTCTGATCTTGTTAGACTCATGTTGTATTTAGGGATTAAATAAGGTGTCAGTTTTGGCAACAAATCTTTATATTTATTATGTTTCTATCGGCAGACTTAGGTACTATTTTCAAATTGACTTCAAGAAACAATGAGTATGATACCTCCCGCTCGTCATTCAAATGTTGCACAGAAAAGGCACTCGTTATAAAAAAAAATATATTTGACTTTCCTTAATTATAGTAAAACAGAATACAAAATAAATGCTTCAAATTAATTTCCTTGTGTAGATTGACCGTATTAAGGCCCTGTTTCACAATGTCTGGATACCCGCTATGTCCCTGATAAATTTGAATTACGAACGTATTTTGTATGAACTATTTGTCATATAGGTTTATTGGGTACTTATATGAAGGCGGTGAAACAGGCGCTAAATGAAAAAAAAAAACAACTCTTTACCTATGTCCCTGTCAATACTGACTGGTTTTATTAACTAAGTTCCACAACAAGCTTTATTCAGTCCACTAACTTTTGTTCATAAACCTTCATCGAGGATTTAACCGAATTGTGGTGAACCCTGCGTCAAAATTCGTCAAATATTTCCAAAACCACGTTTTAATACAGAGACGAGATAGTTGCTCACTTCATAATGTTTGAACTATTTTATACTGGTATATGAGTGTAATTGTAAAATCGTATCTAGTCCCAATATGTTAGGTATAAAATGCTGTGTATGTTTTGTATACCATTAAAAAAGTTTGAAACAGCAACTGATGCCTTACTGGGTGGATCTATATAAGGTGATCTAAAATTATCTGCCACGGCTTAATGGAAGGTAGTGTTGTGTTTAAAGATTACAATAGTAAATAGACATGATTGATTATGAGTAATTATTTTTCAGACATGAAAAAATCTACGTATGACTTTGTTATGAAACAGCTACCTCTTTGACTGTCTCTGTTTGTGAGCCACTTTATGTATATTTAACTTCTTTATGTTCTCAAATTTAATAACTAGTCCGGGGTACGCAATTTCTTTACTATCGTAATCCTCAAATACAACAGTACGTCCCATCAAAGCCGTGGCAGATAATTTTAGAACACCTAATACAACTATATGTATATTCTTTTGGGAATAGAGCATATTGTATTCCAAAATGATAAAAACAATATTGTTTCATCAAATGAGCATTCAAAGATTTAAAGTAGATAAATGAACACGCCACGTATATTTGAAATATCTATAAACTACATACCACATTTACCGATGAATAAAATTTTATTGAAATGTAAAACCGATACTAAACGACTCGATAATCTTTTTAAATGTGTACCTGAATAAACACATTGTATTAATTGTAATGAAATGTTGAAATTTAATAATTATACAGTTAAATTCACCCCATCTCATCTCATCTCATTCAAAAGTAATTGAATGTAAATTAACCAATTTAAATAACAAAAGTTTCGAGTTAATATCTCGTGTGGATCTATAATTTACTGAAAATGATGAAATAACATAAATTCACTGAGACACTTATAAAATTTTCGAATCGATTCTGTCGTAGATTAAATAAAGGTTGGTTTAAATGTTGATTTTATATTTATAACCTACAAAAAGTATATTAAAAGGAAATATTTTTACTACATCTCCAATCTCCCCAATCCTCGATTTCCCAACAACCGTTTTTGTACGCTTTCCGAAGCAAAACATAGCAGGATCTATTCATGTATAGCAGCATACACTACAACCTTTAATAAATACTTTGACTTTAAATTCCTAACAGCCGGCACCGCACTTGTAACGCCTCTGTTGTTTCTGGAGTCCATGAGCAGCGGCGATTGCTTACCATTAGGTGATCCGTCTGCTCATTTCCGTAAAAATCAGAGTTCTTAGTTTTTACAAAACTAGGTCATATATAAAAATTACTTAATATATGTAACGTATGTGATTAGTACTTTATACAGTATTCTCTGTCCAAATACAATGGCCAATGTTCGTCTATAAAATTGCTACATGCTTATATGGTGTTAATAATAAAATAATGAGTAATACTCTACTTAATGTTCACTAATAATTCAATTGATTAAGTTAAAACATTTAATCAACACTTAGGTACTTAGATACAACGTATAAAAGTTTAAGAGTAAAAGCAACTAAGTCATTTTTACGTAAAAAACGTACCTAGAAATGAAGTCACACAAGGGTATTTGAAATCAATATATCCTCGAAAGTAATTATTTCCGTAAGGAGATAAAAAAATACGTGTCTAATGGTTTAAAATATAGTTCATAAGTATTTAGTCTACCTGTAAGGGACTCAAAGCCGTGACTTGTATCGAATAGTAAACATGACTGTAAACTTGTGTAGTTTGTTTATGATGTTATAGTTACATAGTAGGTAGTTGAGACTAGTTGAGATGAAGTTGCGGTTAAATTAGCATTTGTGTGGTAATATGTCTCTGGGTTACTTGCTGTGGTTGGCTTCTGACCATTATTAACATTTCAGGACTACTCTACGTAAAGCCGTTACATGTCATATGAAATGAGGGCTTAATTATGTTGCACGGTTTAATCACGTAACTGATTGAGGTAACTCGACTAATTTCAAGCTACGCCTGAAACCCTTACTCTATAACTGTCGTTAGGAGGATACGGAATACTTAAGCTCTGTTAGAATGTAAGACGGTAGTATAGCAAGTTAAGCCTTAAGGATAAAAAGGAACTGCTTCTATATGAAACACATCTATACATATAATAAAATCGTAGAAAAGTGCTGTCTGTACATTGAAAATAAAAATAAAAAAAATAGCAGGGGTTATTGTTATGTCGATGTCGAACCCAAAAATGTAATTAACTTTTTTTTGTCTGTTTGTCTGTTTGTCTGTTTGTCTGTTTGTCTGTTCGTCTGTGCGCGCTAATCTCAGAAACGGCTGATCCGAGTTGGATGCGGTTTTCACGAATATATTGTGGGATGCTTAAATTTACATTTAGTGTTTGTTTCATGTCAATCGGTTCATAAATAAAAAAGTTATGTCAAATTAAAGAATCACGTCGAACATTCTATGCTTATACCATTAATCTCCGCAACTATTTGACGGATTTGGTTGAAATTTGGTACAGATATAGTTTAGAACCTTAGAAAGGACATAGATATATTTTTATTTCAAAAATCAAAAAATAAAAATAAGAAATAAATTATTTATAAATAATTCTATGTCGATCGTTACACGACTTCGGTTCATGTTATTGTTTTAATTTATCTAAAAAAAGTAAATAAATAGTAAAAAGGTATGAAAAAAATAATATCAATTTAATAAAACATTTAGTACAAAGAAAATGCTCTAACGGAGTATAGATAATTCTATGTCGATCGTTACACGACTTCGGTTCATGTTATTGTTTTAATTCATCGAAAAAAAAGTAAATAAATAGTAAAAAGGTATGAAAAAAATAATATCAATATAATTAAACTTTTAGTACAAAGAAAATGCCCGAACGGAGTATAAATAAATATGTAATCCAAGTTGTCTTTATCCTCGATAGATGGCGTTGGGATCGAAATAGATCGCGCTATGGTTTCGTTACATTCATTTGGTTGGGTATCGGCCGAGCGCTTCGGTACTATCGTAGAAAAAGTGTATTATCAGTCGTATGATTATTTGTCTGTAGTGGTCCTGCTGTTTCGTATATTCTATCCCATCAAAAACATCCTGTAAAAAACCCAAGTCTCGCAGCTCAGTCTTTCTACCGTCAAAAGTTGTGAGATCCATGTAATACCAAGTCGGTTAATCTATTTAGTGTCTACTTGAAGGACCTTCTGTCTTAAGTTATTACATAAGTTATTATGATGCCAATATTAAAAATATTTAACGTTTTAAACAAATAGATCGACTTGGACATCGCTTGATATATCACACTACACAGCACGACGGGCCAGCGACCAACAGGAACGAGAGTTTCAATCGCGTGAGGCGCGAGAGACTAAAGAATCTAATATAATATTGTAATATTCATTTTGTTTTCATGCGATGTCCAAGTCGATCTATTTGTTTAAAACGTTAAATATTTTTAATATTGGCATCATAATAACTTATGTAATAACTTAAGACAGAAGGTCCTTCAAGTAGACACTAAATAGATTAACCGACTTGGTATTACATGGATCTCACAACTTTTGACGGTAGAAAGACTGAGCTGCGAGACTTGGGTTTTTTACAGGATGTTTTTGATGGGATCTCACTTCTTTTTGTAGAGCCTTTCTTTTTGATACCATCTACTTCTAACGAATTTTGTTAAAGGTCTTATGATATTTTCTTATTTTTATATGTAGTCTTCCTCTTTTTCTTTTCCGGTACTACTTCTTGAGCTTCAGCCACAGTTTTTCTCAAAGCCCACTCCCTGTCTCTATGGGCTTTTCTCGGAGGCTTTGATGTCTCAAGTAATAATGTTGTTCAGTTTCATGGGCTAAACACACCCTTACCCACCCTATACCCCCTCCCTTGCCTCATATGGTAGGTACCTATCTACACCTATTAAATTTATAACCACCACCCACACACCAACTGCATAAATAACTTTGTAATCCCATATATTTATATGGGATTACAAAGTTATTGATGCAGTTGGTGTATTTGGAAAACTGGACCGAAATTACAAAATATTTAAGTTTTCCCATGATTAAGACACTAAACTCTATATGTATTCCAAATATGAAGCTTCTAAGTCTGCTAGAAGTGCCTTGGACTTTTGATGATCGGTGAGTCAGTGAGTGACAAAATTTAGAAACTTTAACAAGTTGTCATTCTTAAACTACTGGTTCAAATTGACTGAAATTTTAAATATTCCGTGTTTATACAATGCCGGATTAGTTACTGAAGATTCAGGTTTCTTGCTTTATCCACAACCGAATTATAGGGGGTCGAAAAAGGCCCGAATTGCTTCGAGAAAAGGATGGTACGGCCGTGCCGCTTTTTTTTTGCTCGACTTGGCGGGGGCACTGCCGTGCCCCCAGAAATTGGTTTCGTTGTATTTGTCAATTAATAAGTTTATTTGTTGGGTTTTCCTGGTTTTTTGGTTAAACTATTTAACGTAGGTTTAGTTTGATATCGATTATTAGTAGTTACTGTAGTTAGTTTTTTTAATAAAATTGTAAGTCTAATTTTTTTTTTAATTAGATTAGATTTAAGTCGTTTCTTTTAAATTATTTAGTTTAAGCTTGGTTATTATAGCATAGAGGATAGGTTGTAATATAATTTCTTTTTTAATTGTTATAAATTCGTAATTCGTAGCTTTCTTTAGTTTTAAGTTAGTTTAAGTCCGTTTTTAAACTATTTTTTCAATGCCCTAAGTGAGTATACATCTATTAAATTCAAACGCAGAGCTCATTATGTTGATTTTTGAAGAGTTCCCTGGAATATCTTCCACATCTCATTTTTGAAGAGATCCCGCGAGATCGGGAACTATGTGGTTAAAACCAAAAATTTGCCGGAAGTCACTATTCCACGCGAACGAAGTCGCGGGCAAAAGCTATCCATAATATGTATATAAATGAAACTCTTCCGTTATTGAGTGACTGACTGACAAACGCACAACTAAAACTACTGGACGTAGGAAACTGAAACTTGGCATGTATGTTCCTTGAGAAGTGTAGGGGAGCACTTCCATAAATTCTCATTGGAACGGGAATCACTTATCTTTGGGAAAGGGAATCACTAGTTGCTTAATAAATCAAAAGAAGGGAGAATAATCAAAAAGTCGTGAGTGATAAAACAATTCTCAGTGAATAAACAAAACTAATTTGCAAACATGTTAGCAGATGAATTTTCACATACACGTAGTTATGTACGGTACTAGACTGGAACGATCTTCTATTGTTTTTACAAAAGTTTAGTTCTGTATTGCAACTGCAGTGAGAACTACAAGCCTGAGGCAAGATCCATCGTACACAAATTGTATTGTGGAAAAACTGTACTAACATTTGTTTAAAAGAAAAATGTATTTTTCATTGGTGCAGTGGGTAAATAAGATTGTTTCGCATAAAACAAAATGGTGTGCTCAAACAATAATTCGTGGGACTTCGAAATCTTTGCGTATTTGACGTCAATATTTATATAGATACTATATAGTTCTATACAGTTACTCTTACTAATCATGTGATAGACCATATTTTGTTTGAATTAAAAATGTTTTATTATAATGTATTAATGATAAAGTAAAAAGTTGCTAATTAAATAAATCTTGAAATTCTAATACTATTTTTTTCTTAATATATTGGTAAAATTCGATCAATTACGACTTTCAACGAAATGCGAAATTACAACGCACTGTTTACTTACAAACTTGAGTAGTTGTTTCGTATGAAACTGACTAACGAATTTAAAGGTAGCACGTAAAATATACGAAACTAAATTAATTGCACGATTTCAGCATAAATTAAAAAGAGTTAAGTATACCCTGTTATTACTTAGCCTCCGTAACGTACGTTGATATTTAAATCCGAATTAGTATGTAAGTAGGTTATTAAGGCATTTCCATGTAGAATAGTTACAATAAGTATGGAAACGTTTCGGACTGGACCCCAATTAACTAACAAGTGAACTGGAAATCTTTGAAAGCCTCAAATCTTAGTTATTCTGAAATTTATAGCGGGATTAGGATATAAGTATCTATTGAGGATATTAATCTATGGATTTACGGCGGTTCTTTTTTTTTATGGTACAAGCCGGCAATCGAGCAGACGTATTACCTACCTGATGGTAAGCAATCGCCGCCGCCCATGGACACTTGAAACACCAAAGGCGTTACAAGTGCGTTGCCGGCTTTTTGGGAGTTAGGAATTTATGTTCGGGAATCGGGGATGGGGAAGATTGGGAAGGGGGAATTGGGCCTCCGGTAACCTCACTCACACAACGAAACACAACGCAAGCGTTGTTTCACGTCGGTTTTCTGTGAGGCCGTGGTATCACTCCGGTCGAGCCGGCCCATTCGTGCCGAAGCATGGCTCTCCCACACTTAAAAGTGTTCTTAAAAGTGTTCTAGGTTCTAGGTAACCTAGTTGTTATTCGATTTGATGAAACTACACCTGGTTATAAATTTACTTTGATGCTGTGTCCTCCTTCTGCGAAACTATCATACTAACTAAGGTAGAGCCGCGGTGGCAGGGTCGTGAGGCAGCGAACCTCCTCACGATCCAAGCGCTGCGAGAGACACTCCAGGCATCAGGGATCTGTGTGTGGCGAGCAAGGGTAGCTCACTGCCCGACCAGAACAAGACCTGTGCGTACGGCGCATCGCGTTTCGCGCACGCCGCCGACTGAAAGAGCCATCAGACCACCACAGATGGGGTAGTAGGGCTGATGCCTGATCTGGAGTACTGCGGACTACATAGCGCTATGGCTTGAAAAGCAGGAGTAGGAACGGGGTGGTTTTTAGTCAATCAGAGCCTAACACTCCCTCTTGCCTCGCCCAAGGCGGGAGAAGTCATTGTATAATATTCGCCCCTCAAAAAAAGTAAGGATAATTTATCAAGAAACTAATAAAAAAATACCAGGTGTTGGGATACTCACAACCGACCTGTGAATATGACCAGATGTTTTTGATTGTATAGAAAGTCAAGGAAAGTATAGTACTAACAAAAGATGCGTAAGTAGAGGTGTAGTAGGTATTGTTATCTTATATGACAAAATAAAAAAATACGTGTCTAATATTTTTTCATTACCTTACTGATGGATTAATTTGATTTTTAATTTTCATACCTCATCATCATCCTTATTACTAAATTTAGTACTTAACTCCAGAACGACTAGACCGTTAGTGATAATGATCTTTTAAACTAATAATATAATATTCAATCAAAAGAAACAGATAACGAATTCTGGTGATGAAATAATGTGTTAGACTTCTGTGCATAATGCAATAAGTGCCTTACAAGGAAGTTCGCTATTCAATAAAATGAAGTAGTAAATTGAAAGTAGTAAGGCTTAATGATAGAACTGCTGTAAAAGTTTATAACTATCAACTTTAATGGCTGCCGCGCAGTTGTAAACTTAGCTGCACATAATCTCCCGAAGTTAAGCAAGAGAATGCTTCTGACATGAATATGTAAAACTGTTTGTATACCTACTGAATAATTCTACAAGTCTATACAATACTAGAATTAAATAGCATTGCAGGAGAATAATGTTTTAAATAAGCATGTATTTTTTTATGGTATAAGAGGTGTTACCTTTTGAGTGTTAGGAATTTAGGGTTTGTTGGGGAATCGGGGTTGGGAAGATTGGGCCTCCGGTAAACTCACTCACTAACGCAAGCGTCTTTTCACGTTTTTTTTCTGTGAGGCCGTGGTCTTATTCCGGTCGAGTCGGCTCATTCGTGCCGAAGCATGGCTCTGCCACACTTAATGTATTTATTTAACTATCTATTTCTCATATTATTATTGAATCCCCAAATAATCATTTAAGTTTTAAAAATGTATATTCTAGTTTTATCGATATTGTAGTAGAGGATTTTTTGCAATTGAATTTGGAACTATAGAAATATCTCTCAAACAAGTTAATAAACAGACTTCTAGGTTCTTATGTATCTAGATTCGAAACCTTGTGCTCTATAGCAACACTTCCCAACTCTAAACAGCGAAACATTTCATCTAACAAATGTTGTAAATATACTTTCTAAGTATTTCTGTCAGGTTTCACCGGATTGTGAAGAGCAAAGTTCTGGTAAACCTTTCAAAAGGCGTTGTGGAACCAATGGAAGTTTCAAACTTTCATATGTTGCCTATTTTACTTAGATTTACTGTTTATTACACGTCTATTTGAGGTAAATATTTACTAAATACTAACTTATTAACTGTACATCACACAACTGTTTAGCTCCAAAAGTATACAGCTCAGCTCATAAACTAAACACTACTAAACAGGTATACCAAATAAATTAACAATAAGTATACACTTCCTTTAGAGAATTCGAAAATACTCAAGAACTAATAATGCTTTAGGATAATATTTACAAACAAATCATGTATCAAACGTACTAGAGAACATGGGACCAAGAGGCAGCCTCAATGTCATAATAAGTCCTCTTAAAATACAGATTCTAAATCTAAATCATAAGTAAAACAACATATCAATGTAGGTAACTGTAAATGTAGGTACTAGGTATATGTTCATAAAGAGGCTAGAAGGCATGTTCACAAAAAGGCTACTACAAGAAGACGTATGTCGTAAATTATATTGAAAACATCGAGAGTAATATTGTTTGTTTTCTTTGAAAGGTAAATAAAAGGAAATGACATTCAACACAATATGGAACACAGATACAATCATACAAATAGGTATCGATCGAAATGGTTTTTATCTAAGAAGTTGGTATAGGTACAAGTAGTACATGGGAACTATGTACATTTTGGTCGTAAGAGATGGAAAAAAGTAACAATACTAGTTCCGTAATACATTTTATAGAAGTTCCAATATCGAAAAATATCTTCTTGAGAGCAAAACTTCCCAATATTTTTAGATCCTCCCAAAAATGTATTTATTACTATATCCCAAAGAACTTTAAAATGGTTCTTACTTAATCAAGCGATATAAGCCGCTTAACTAATATACGCCAATTAAAGCAAATCTTAACTATCAACGTCACTTAGAAGAGATGACAGCTTGTTCTAAACCAATTCTAAATTGGAAAACCTTCAAATTGGATTTATCAATTTATGATGTCTAGGTCATCGGCAGGGTTGATTGAGGGCAAAAAGGTCTCCTCAATAAGTTCTGAACCCAGTATCAAAACCAAACCCTAATAGCCTTATAGGATCGATATAATTGTAATTACTCCGACCCGTCAGTGACATTTGCATGCCCACTATACAACAGATTCTGTCAAAGATTAAGGGTATGTTTCACCCCGCCCTCATTACGTCACACAGATACAACCAATGTACAATTTAAGGTAAGAGTCCACGCATTGTACGCATTCCGTATGACGTCAGTACGTATCGCATGTAGACATTGCTGATGATGCGGTGCGTACGATGCGGATCAGTGAACGCAGTTGTATGAGTTTCTATACGAGACAAACTAAAATCCGTTGCGTGCGGTGCGTGCGATGCGTACGATGCGGGCCTGTGGACGCGTACCTTTACAAACCTTTTTAATTTATACAACGCGCCAGATCCCAGTTAGTGAAATGGACCCTTTAAAAGACGATCGTAAAACACCGTGCCAAAGTCAACTAATGTTGGAAATTTCGTCGAACAAATTCGTTTATTACGAGATCGGCGTTAAAATAAATCATTTTACGTGTAGAAAGGTCTATAAAACCGTGATGAATATAAAGGTGCGACAAATTACATCCAAATTACGTTATAAACTTCAAAGAATAAGCCTTTCTTAGATTCTTTATTTTCTTGTACCGTCACAGTGTAGGTAAATGCAGTCAGAAGATTAATGCTATAAAATAATGATATGTCATTCAATGTAGTGGGTGACCTTGAACAGATGATAATAATAAAAAAGAAGCCTTTTAGAATAACGTTATCATTACTTAACTATATCTTTAAAAAATTTAAATACTTAGAATATTAGAAGATTTCAATAAACAGTTTCTTCAAGAATATTTATTAAGCCGGCGTATCGATTTAATTATAGCTATCTTTAAACCAAAAAATCCTTAAAAATAATCAATAGAAAATAAATTACGCAGGAAAATCAAATAATTGCTTCCTTTACATTTATACGTACTGTGTCTCTCTACTCTGTGGCACCATTTTATGATTACAACTTACACTCAACGTGAAGTCTTGTAGGATCTTTTTAATACTCTTCCATCTTATCACAAAACGTGGTTTAAACGCTAAAAGACTTTAGCCGTCTTATTACGAAGCCTGCACTAAAGTTAGTATTAGACCTGCCTCTAAAGGTTTATCTTTAGTGCCTTTAATTCACTGACTGACACGAAGCTTGTAGCAACAGTAGAAAATGTTAATTTTTAATGGTGGTGTTGAATAATCGAAACATCTTAATTTTGACTTAGTAAAATGCCCCATTGTATTATATTTCACATTTTGTCAAGACTATAACAGAATACCTGAAACTATAAAATTCCTAACTCTATTATTGTAATTGAAATTTTAAACTTTAAATTCACTTCGGATAACATGTCAACAACAGATTATTTACCTTAGTGAGATCGCTACCGACGCATTTAAACTGACAAGAGTTTTCTGTATGTTCAATAAAAAGAGGTAAAATGATAGCACGAGTGGTGTTATTACGTCTACTGTCATTTAAGAAGATCCTGTTTATTAGTTTTTCTTAGACGACATTCGATACTCTAGTCTAGGCTATAAGATTTTCCTATCTAAGCACATAAACCGATAGAGTGAAAACGAACTTGAGATGTGTTCAGATTTTTATGACGATTCTATAATAATATCCTCATAAAGCTGCATCAATACGGTTGTTTTCAACTAGTCAAATTCAAATACTTTTATCGAAATGTCAAAAACGATACTTTTCTATGAATTTTGTAGGAGATCGCAACTTATGACGTCATAAAAATATTGCGAAAAATAGCATACTTATTTGCTAGAAAATTTAAAAAATAAGTTTATTGTCATATTAATGCATGAAAGAACGATTATTTAAGGGGCATTATATTATTGTATTGAAAAGTCAAAATAATTCATTTTTGACCTAGGAAACTACCCAATTCATTACATAACGCAAACTCCAAAACTCCAATCTAGATGATTGTCAAAATCAATTTAGCAGCAATGGATATATGTCAACAAACACCAAATTCTCATAATCCTATCCAACACTTCATCTAATGACGCGCGTTAATGCTCCCCCAATTAATTCCATTAAGAACCTAATTGCATTATCTGTCCATTTTGGCTTGAAAACAGATTAAACAACTTCGGTGTTCCTTTTAATACAGATTATATACGAAACTGGTGGTGGACGAAACTTAGTTCGTTATTGCGTTACTACACACATTTCACGCTAACTTTCTGTCATTTAATTTGTGCGAACCCCGTTTCGTGGACATAAATATTAATAAACAAACAGTTTCAGTTTGATAAAGTTATTATTTTACTATATTTTTTTGTAGAACAATGACATTTATTAACTGTTATGAATTATAACTCGTGTAAAATGGCATAATGTTAAAATATTAATTAACATACAGATGTTAATTAATATGTTTACATTTTCATTTTCATAGTAATGTGTTAGGACAAAATAAAATATTTCTTACATATGCATACAATAGGTGGTCTTATCACAACAATGGTGATTCCTTTCAGACAACCTTTAGATGGAATATTTTTATATAAAAAAATCAAGTAAGGAGAAGTTATGTGAACAAAAATAAAATAAAAATAAGATATACATTATTACTCTTTGGCGTTTTAAAACACAATCTATAGATAGGTACATTAATTGTTTTACGACTAGTAGATATACATATATGTATAGGTACTTAATACTTTTAATCGTGAGTTGTCGTGTCAGCCACTCAATCACCAGTGTAGAGTTAAGACAGACATTGACAAAATCGTTTTATTTATCCGATTTATACAGTAAGGGAGCAAAATTTAAATAAAATTAAGTAGCTTGCTACCAAATGGAGTGGAAACGGAGCTCGTGGAAGCGTCCTAGCAATTTGCCGGGACTTGTGTACAATGGCAATCTGTAATTTAGTTGCTTCATAGCACTTAGCTTTCTCAGGAAATATATACCTTTAGATTGGTGTAAATAGTCCAAGATATGATACCTATCTGGTACAGAATACCTTTTTTTCTTTTTTTTAAGAGGGGTAAACCATCCAAGACTTCTCCCGCCTTCGGTGAGGCGAGAGAAGTATCTGACTCTTACCGACTAAAATCCACACCATTCCTACTTCTGTCCTTCGAACCGAATCCCCGGTAAACCCGTTAGGTAGTCAACAGCTCCGGGTCAGTGGTACAGAAATACCTATGACTACTAATGATTAATTTAAAACCTCTTTTTTTATTTCATTTTGTTCCGTAAACAACTTATCCATTTTTTCTCGAGTCTTTCTCTCCACGGAACAGATATTTTCTCTCCCTTTCCATCGATTTGTATTTAAATTCAGCACCGGCTTCGTCACGTGGTCGGGATGCAATCCAAAGAGTTTTATTGTTTTCCAATTTCAAAGTTACCTCTACCAGTAGGGAGCTCTCAGTCTACCAATAGGGAGGGCTCTGTGTCAGTTTTCTATGCAGAAGAGTCAGTTTCCCATTTACTAAAATAGGTACAACGACATACCCTTTAAGGAAAATCAGTTTGGATTTTATATTCATAGACGTAGCATATGTATAACCTGTCAAAATTCTTTATCAGATTTTCAACTTTATTCCAAAGCCAAAGCTTCAGTAGTACGTTAAACATAAAAAACAAACCGAAATAATCTT
Organism: Spodoptera frugiperda; assembly: GCF_023101765.2. NCBI lineage: Eukaryota > Metazoa > Arthropoda > Insecta > Lepidoptera > Noctuidae > Spodoptera > Spodoptera frugiperda. The sequence goes on along the minus strand of NC_064231.1, from coordinate 8,171,414 downwards.
TGTAGGTACATGCGCCGGAATAAATTACGGGAAGTATTTACTGAAATAAATAGAGCTGTGACCTCTAAACGAATATGGGGTCTGATTTATATCTAATCAATATTTGACATCTTTTGCTCGAACGATTTTTAGTGTCTATTCGGTATGACACATCATGGCTTTCTACTCGTGTCGGGTAATTATAAGTACTTTGATTCTAACATTAGATTATTATAATAGAGCCATAATGTTGACTGAGCGTGTTGATTGAGTGATTGTTATCGACTGATTGACCTGCTGAAAGTCAAGGTCTGACTTGGCGAAATATTAATGTTCTTTAGTATTTGCATATTATAAGCTCAGGGATTGTACTGTGGTACTTGGTGTATGGCTATAGGTTTACTGCCTATTTATTTCTATTACATTTTGTCAATATCGCGCATGAGGGCGCGATTTCGAAACCTACCAACGACAAGTATCAATGTGACTTTTTCCGAATTATATGTACTTTCTAAGATTACTTAGATACCAATGATAAACGGTAAAAGAAAAGATTGTGATGAAACCTTATAATTTCTAATTAATTGTAAACTTGAAATCGCCAACCCGTATTTAGCAAGCGTGGTGTGAGAAGAGGCTTTGGTCAGCAGTAGCCACGGGCAGTAGCCACTAAAGGCTATGATGATGAATATTAAAATAGGTTACATGAAATATTAATTCAACGTTACACCTACTTTTATTTATAATGTTGTATTAATGGCTTCTAATCATCCCTATCAGCTAATTACAGAATATAAACTGTTAATAACAGTACTTATCGCGTGTAAGGGTATATAGACCTATATTCATCGCCATTATCAGTCTCCTGAATTTCATTAAAACCATCAGAGTGCCATAAAACTCAAGTAATAACTTTTACTACTTACGATATTAACGAACTTAATTAATTAATAATTTCGATAAGTTAGGACCTAAACCAGGCTATTGAAAGCCTTTAGGAATAATTAAAACATATTATTGGGTTGGTACCTAATGAGCTAAGTACTCTAATTAGTCACTAGGTACTAAAATATACACTAAAAAAGTAATGAAATAAATTTGAATGACCTTCAAAAACCATTTGGTAGTAATTAGGTGTGTAGGTAATTGGACAAGTGTGTCGTTTGACCTATGTTTAACACTGGGCGAGCCTATGTAGAAAACTCTAGGCACTAAAGTACTAGGCACTACTATTCTAAACTTCATGGTGTTATTGAGAATTTTTGTAAATAATAATATAGTATTAGACAACAAAACGGTCAGATAACAGACCCGGGATTCAAATATTAAACCTCGTGTTCGATTATTACGCAAACGACCGCTTAAATAACAATTAATAATGGGTATACAAACAAATACTAATACTACTACTTCTTTATCTAAATTTGTCAGTTTCAACTGTAAATCGATAAAAAGATCGATTGATTGTGTTAGAAAACTGTGTTGCTCGGCGGATATAGTAGCCCTACAGGAGACCTGGCTATTTCCCTATGACATACCGATATTGGGCACAATCGACCAGGACTTTGCGTACACAGGCACATCAGCGGTGGATCTTTCAACCGGTGTTTTTAAAGGACGACCTTACGGCGGTGTGGCAATATTGTGGCGTAAAAGTGTGTTCAAAGAGGTAACTGTTATTGAGTGCAATAATCCGCGTATCCGTGCAATAAAAGTGTCTATAGGAGATCGTGCATTCCTTGTGTTCCGGTATTTACATGCCGACAAATGGAATAGACAATTTGGAGGAGTTAACGACATGTTTTGGCGAGGTATGTGCGATAGTAGACCATTACTCTATAGAATCTGTGTACTTACTAGGAGATTTTAATGCTCAACCGGGAGAACTGTTTGGGAACGAATTAATTAATTTATGTATGGATCAACAATGGTCCTGTGTGGATATAGATGTATTAGGAAGTGCAGCAAATAATTATACATTTATAAGCCAGGCTCACGGGCGTGTGAGGTGGCTCGATCACTGTGTTAATAGTCAATCTGCCAAACAAACTGTTAAGAATGTATATGTTAATTATGATATGTTTTGGTCAGATCATTTGCCCATAGTCATTGAGTGTGAGTTAAGTGCAATTATATGTAAAAATAACCATTGTAGTATTAATAGAATAAATAAAGCTGTATGGGGCTATAGAACTAAGGAGCAGATAAAAAGTTATACCAAATTGTGCAATAGTAAACTTAAATTAATAGATTTTCCTGTAGAGTTAAGGCAATGTAGTTGTGATATTTGTAACTGTAAGGAACATAGAATATATTTAGATAAACTATATAAGGATATAATAAGGGCAATAACAGACTCAGCTATTAACACTAGTAATACTCAGTCTTATAAGCGTAAGAAAAAGCATGTGATAGGCTGGAATAAGCATGTATGTGAAGCTCACAGGGAAGCTAGAAGTAAATTTTTATACTGGGTTTCTCAAAATAGGCCACAATCTGGTACTGTATATGAGGAAATGTGTGAAAGTCGCAAATTGTTTAAAAAGAGATTAAAGTGGTGTTACAACAATAAAGAACAGTTAAAAATGGAAATAATTTCAGAATGTCGTGCCTCTAAAAACTTTAGTGATTTTTGGAAAGCAACAAATAGTTTAAACCATAAGACTGGCCTTCCAGTGAGTGTGGGGGGTGCGAGTGATAGCAGAGATATAGCTGAACTCTTTAGAGAACATTTTACCACCAAGTCTCCTCTGGGACCGTGTTCTGCAGATCCTGGGTCTAGCGTGACCGGTGAATTGTATAACGTGTCTGCTAAACAAGTTCGTCAAATTGTGAGCAGCATGTCTAGGGGCAAGTCGCCGGGTCATGATGGACTCAGTATCGAGCATTTCAAATACGCTGGTGTTCATTTACCACGCGTGCTCGCGATGTTTTATACCTTATGTCTGAATCACTCGTACTTGCCTCCAGATCTTATGAAAACAATTATAGTACCAATTGTTAAAAATAAAACTGGCGATTTGTCCGATAAGAACAACTACCGGCCGATTTCTTTGGCTACGATCGTAGCCAAGGTATTGGACAGTGTGCTCGACTCAGAACTGGATAAACATCTTAATATTCATGACGCACAGTTCGGTTTTCGAGCAGGACTTTCCACTGAAAGCGCAATTCTGAGCCTGAAGCACACGGTTCAATATTACACGAAAAGAAATACACCTGTGTATGCATGCTTTCTTGACCTCTCCAAAGCATTCGACCTTGTATCGTATGATTTGTTATGGGAGAAACTCAAGAAAACTGGCGTGCCTACACAGGTGCAACGTATTTTTCATTTCTGGTACCGAAACCAGAATAATTATGTAAGATGGGCAAACACCTTCTCAGACACGTACAGGTTGGAGTGCGGGGTGAGACAAGGTGGTTTGAGTTCTCCTAAGCTCTTCAACCTGTACGTTAACGAGCTTATAGTTGGGCTCAGCAGCACTCGAGTAGGATGCTGGATCGACAATGTATGTATGAACAACTTTAGTTACGCGGACGACATGGTGCTGCTGACCCCAACTGTAAATGCTATGAGACAGTTGCTCACAATATGTCAATCATATAGCCTTCAGCATGGTTTAAAATATAACGCTGACAAGAGTGTGTATATGGTCTTCAGGGCCCCTGGTAAGTGTAGATTAAATGTGCCTGCAATAAAGCTAAGTGGCATTGAACTCAAACGGGTAGAACAGTTTAAATATCTAGGACACTACGTTACTGAGGACCTTGACGACAACGTTGACATTGAAAGGGAACGGAGGGCACTGGCGGTTAGAAGCAATATGCTGGCCCGCAGGTTTGTGCGTTGTAGTGAACAAGTTAAAGTCACACTGTTTCGAGCCTACTGCCAGACTTTCTACACGTGCAACCTGTGGTTCAGGTATACGCAGAGGACGCTTAGTGCCCTGCGTGTCCAATATAACAACGGATTTAGGATGTTGTTGGGGCTGCCCCGATTTTGCAGTGCCTCCAGTATGTTTGCGGAAGCCAGGGTAGATGGCTTTCATGCCATAGTACGCAAACGCCTCGCGTCGTTACTGAGCAGAGTAAGGAGTAGCACTAACAGCATCCTAAGAGTGATTGCGGAAAAACAGGATGCAAATATCCTGCAAGCATTCTTACGTGCTCAAGTATTGTAATTTTTTCAATGTAAAATTTCCCTAACCTCTGTAATTTGTGTTTTTGTCATTGTGTTTAAAATTTTTGTATGGACATTTGTTCTGAAATAAATATTTATTATTATTATATTATTATTAACGTTGGCAATAAAGTTAATTATTAACACACCTATTTTTTTATTAATATTTAACCCATAACACAACATAAACTTACTTATAGTTATTCCTGGTTATTCCCCAATTTTCGTAGTACCACGATTGAGTTTTAGGGCACACGCGAAGCCACTTGTCAGCGAACTTCACTAAGTACGTATATTTATAAGCAAATCTGAGTACTTGGTGCCCTACCACTCAGCGGGAGTTGTAAAGGGCTCGAGAGCTCAAGACGACTCGACAACACATGTATTCGTAAATACCTCTCTTTTATTGGCTAAATCAGAATAAATTAGACTCTCTTAGCATTCTAAGCCTTTTGTCAAGTATACATAAAGGACACAATTGGGTGTGACTCTGCTAGCCTTGTACTACAATGAAGTATGTGTATGAAAAAATATAATACAAAGTAAATTGTCTCGTAAAATGTTGTAATAACTATGTAATAACGTGTAACGTGTAAACATTACGACTCATTAACATGAAATATTAAGTGGTTACTTTGTAACTTTATTATTTAGGCACGGTTCAATGGTAAGCCGGGACTACACTCACAGTTGAACTTTTTCCAACATCAATCCCAGGCGCAAGGGTCACATTGTCAGACCTTCATCACAAATGTTACCCGCAAATTAACGTCTCGAGTGACTTACTATGCTTTGCTTAAATACACCATTCACGCAACTCGTTCACCTTAAAATACTTTCACCCGAAAACTTGCGAAATTTCGACATGCTTTCAATTAATTAAAATGGCGCCCGAGGCGAACGATTAACGAACGATAAAATATTAAACTTATATTTCTTAAAGTCCCGATCGGATAGTGAACTAATCTATTTTGGGCAGGCAACTTTTACAACACCCTTAATAATTTGTTTCGATATAACAATACTCGTAACACAGCACAAAACATCACGTACCTCCAAACTGAGATATAATGACGTTGCTAATAGATTTATAATCTCGAAATCGTATTCTACTTTTCTCCACGTTCATCAGACATCTTGAAAATAAATTGCGTCCATGCTCCCAATTCGCAAGGCCTTCCTTTAAATTTATATAGCGATAACACAATAACACGGATTCCTTTCATGTAGCGTTATTGTTACACGTTGTTATTTGTACGTATGTATCGTAAAAATCTTAAAGAGATTTGTTTACTTTCGATGTTCCTAAGTTCATTGTGATGAGTCACCTTAAACGTCAGAGATATTACGAAAGGTCTGCCACTGTTTAGTGAATAAAGATTACGATGCAAATAATATAGCCCCAAACTTACTTTGAACGTCACTGGAGCGAATAACTTCGTTCGCTCAACTCACTTTGGTATACCTATTCATTTTTACACTGTTCTGACTTACCGACTTTGGCTGGTGCAGAAATATCGATATAATCTAAACTTAATTCGCAGCCACTATACCCGAGTGAGTAAATTTTTCAATGCTTTGTGAGCCTTTTGACGAACAATTCAATAAAAGCCATATATTATATAGAGAACAAAGTGAAATTTTAAAAGCTTTGCTGTTATATGTTAAGGTGTACGTGTGTCGGTGCATTGTCACAAAACATTCGCTTCGATGAATTATTTGAAAAGAACACGTGTTTTGAATTTACGGATACGAAATATCACAAATCATTTTTAAAATATAAAATGAAAGAACGTAACGCCATAAATTGAATTGACAGCTTTTGTACATTTAATAGAGCAATTCGGGAAAATGGAAGTGTGACCGGAAAATATCAACGTGGTTGGTTCTTTAGCTAAATGGTTTTTTCGCACCCGAAAACATTGGATTCATCCCATTTTGTCAAAATCGTGATGACACTCGCGGTATTGAGAGGAATAAAGTGGTACCTTTTACTCTAATTCGAAGCCGCACTGTCTGAAACTGAATAAAAGACTGTACCTTCAATAGTATTTTCCTTGTATACAAAAAGAAATAAGTATAAGTAAATAGGTGCTAATAAATAGATACTTCATTCGGAATCAGTTAGGTATCGTAAATGACGAAATAATATTTTATGAAATCTTTGATAACATGCAACGGAAATTTTAAAAATACTTTATCATTACAAAGCAATAAAACTCTAAATTCTCGACAGTACATTTCGGGTAGCGATACATGTGAGCCAACACGTGATGCTATAAATTTTTACTACAACATTTTAGTATCGTATGACTTATGTAAGTAGTCGGTAGAATGAACAAAAACACTCGTTTGTTGTACGTTGCCAAACAAACGCGTCCCCACAAACTGTCTAGGTAGGGGAACAAATGAAAATCGAACACCATTACACACCCTACAAATAGTACGAAGTAGGTCGCACGTAGGTACGTATGGTTACCTCTCTGCGTTAACAATCCGTGCCTCGAAAACTTTACTAAACGCATTACACTTGAAATACTCAAATGCGTGTTCAATCGGGCCGTTAACCAACCTATTCTAGCTACCCTTATCTCTTGCATCTTATTTATATGGAGCCATTCATTACCCCCTCATCTTGGGTACGCTGGACTCGAAAATTTCTATCTCTTCCTAATTCAAAGCTAAATGGGAAGCAATTTGTCACTTTATCCACAGAATTTGTAGACAGAAGTTCTCAAACAATGTTGTAAGGATCAATATTTGATATTAATACCTTTGTTATCAAACAACTTGTGCGTAGTACTAAGGGTTCACGAACTTGCGTTACGTATAGTGATATTAGTAATATAATGAGTTTCACGAACATTTTTGTTTAAACTAGGTGAGGACAATTGGTAAATGAATTTAATCTTTATTTTCAGTAGTAAAATAAATTCGAAAATGTTTAATTTGTTTTTAATTTTTCAATAATGTTTATCTGCTGCTTTAACGTACTCAGATAGACTAATCGCACGATTTCATTTAGGACGATGCTCCAAAATAAATATCTTTATAATATCCAAAACAACATGCGTTATTCGTACTTCACAAAACACTCTATTACTGTTTCCCAAGGCTTCGATAACCTGAGACCACTAAGTGATTGTATTACAAATATCGTATTTGTTTTATTTTACACTTCTTTTTTCCTCTTCTATTGACACAAGCGTCCAACATAACTAAACTAAACGAAGTAAGAAAAAACAGCCTGATTTATATAAGAGAAAAATAAAATGAAACAGGGATTTATCCCGGGCGAGAAAATAACCAAAAACTTGATTTATGTTTGAAGGAATCTCTGACCTACATCTAGTCCAGTGTAAGGACAGATAATATTACTTCTCACGAAAGTCTATATTACTCTGCCCACACCTTTGTCCACAGAAAGTTTCTTCCAAAGATAATTACATAAGTTTCCTGAAACATTATAGCAGGAAACCGTCCGAATTATGAAGATATTCCAAATTATTACGTTTTCGCAAATTAATGACTTATAAATTGTATGAAACTGAGCACTTTTTACGGCTGTAACTCATAATTAAAGTCCCGGTTTTGTTTTTAAGCTTTATAAGTGGGTAAGCACCTTTTAGAAAATAAATAACAATCATTATTATTACATTGTACGTTAGTCTGAATTTATCGTGTTACTGATAAACTCGTATGTAAACAGTGAATATTTTATCACATTCGTGTGTTATTGTTTACATTTTTGCGCACGTGTTTTTTCGGGATCCATTTTAGAATTGAAGAGGGTTCCCTTCTAATCAAAGCGAAGTAACGTGATGAAATCGTGATGTACGGATCAAAGAGTTTTAGATAAAAAAAAAGAAAATATGCATATTTAATTTGGCATTAGAGTTCAATTGTTTTTTTAAGAATACTGGCTGGTTATGTGTTCGAAATTCAATTTATATTGTGATGAGCTGTCATTCTACAAAAAATAAGACACGAAAAAAATAACAATCACGGTCTATGAATAGGTAAACAATAGCGTCCCAATTTTCCTGCCCGAACTTTATAAAAAGTGTGTTTTAATAAAACAAAAAATTGTGTCCAAACCGCAGTGTGAATTAACCTATCACAGCTTGATTGATCGTATTCTCTTATTAGATAGTATAATAAGAAAAAAGCAACCGTAAAGTTATGAGATAAATTGATATATTGGGACACCAACACCCACCGTTTGCAATATTATTTTGCAAAAGCGAATTAGTTTCACATCATGATGGATAGCTTTATTGGTTCAAGTAATTTGTTTGACAAACAATATTGGATTCCCAAACAGATTCTATGGCAAACATTTGGAAAATAATGAATATTTTTCGGTAAGATAATTCCACTTCCGAAGTCCCAATTACGTATCGATAAAGTTCGAATTTCTTTTGCTACAAAATTATTAAACCTTGCTTATCATCGCAAATTCTTAATACATAAATACTTTTAATGTAATATAAACATTTATTATATCAGTAGTTGCAATAAAACAAAAAATATTTGCCTTGTGTACCAAGGCAAAACAGTGTTGATTAATGTGATAAAATTACACAAGTAATTTATTACTCTGAAGATACGGCAATCTATGTCAGCACCTAATGAAAATATGCTAATTCACTTTCAAGAAGATATTACAATGCATATCCTTATACTATGTAGGTATATAAATATTATCATACTCACCAATACTAAAATATTTAAAAAGCTATAAAGTTAAACACAGAACACACACTAGTCACATTCACCATACAAACTAAAACTAGATCCAATATTCGATATTTTTATTTACTTAAAACTTTAAATATTTACCACTGAAATACGAAAACGATTTTTTAATTGTTTTAAACAGATTTCTTAGAACTATATACTGTGAAACTTCACTGAAGAACTATAGTAAAATAACTTACACCAAAGCTAGTTGTTTTAAAAGGTTTACGAAAGTGCTACGAAACCGGGACGTGCTACGGCGTAGCTCGTAGCGTGTGGAGTGCGCGTAGGGCGTGGGGTCTGAACGGCATGCGGAACGCGACTGGCTTACAAGCTACGACTACGAGCTACGTTCGCCTAAAACCACCTCTATACGTATAATATAAAGTCATTGTGACGGGTCGCGTCTGTAAACAACCGTACCGTAGTATAGCGTGTCGACTTATCACAACAATCGCTGATAACTATCACATATATGACTGCATAATAGCCGTGCTTTTGTTATCGCGGGCTCGACTTCTCTTGAACTTGTTTAGTACAATGTACGATGATATCAACATGAATAGTGTGCCCAACATATACATATAGTTAAGTAGGTATACGCAACAAAGTAATGTATTACTACTACTGAATTTATAATATCTTTCAGTCGACGTTTAATAAATTAAATGTTGTAGAAACGAATAAATTGTAGAGTTTAAATTACATTTTAATTAAACAGGTACCCTTTAAACTATCTTGTGACATCGAAGACAGTTTAATTAGATATTCGAGATACAAGATTATAGTTGTGTTCATATATTACTTTGATCAAAGTGCAGTGTTGAGCTTGAGCGGGTTTATGCATATATTTTTTTTATTTTTAATCAACATGTCCACTTCTCTTCTGTGAACGCGTGCTGCTGACGTGGAGCTTGCAACGTTCTTTTACATCGTAGAAGACTTCATTAACTCAACAAAAATAGCTTCTTAACTAGAAGTCATGTTATAAAGTAGCTGCTTATTTTTTTTACATTTCCACTCAAACATGGTATCAATATTAACACTGCTGAATAAAAGGCTTCCATCTACATAATTATGTATTGTATACATAGGACTATTTGAATTGCAGATTGCAGTTTGAAAAGTATACGTTTATCCGAGAGCTCTGCTTTCTAGTCTTTATTTAAATATCCCTTAGTCGGCTTCTACGACACCCAATAGGAAGGATGTGGTGACAAATGCAATGTTCTTCGCCACTATGAAATTAATATGAATACATGGAGTGGTCGCAGTTGCGACTGCCAGACAAGGGGTTCGATTCCCGGGTCGGGCAAAGTGTTACTGGGCTTTTTCGGTTTTTCGAAAATATCGCAGTAATAGCACGGAGTCTGGAATTGTGCCCAGTACGTGGCAATAGGCTCACCCCCTATTACATGAGACTTAAAACACAAATGGTGGAAAATGGGTATACATTGAATAGCAGCCTCTGCCTACCCCTTTGGGGATAAAAGGCGTGACGTTAAATTCCTCTATGAAATTCGACATTCTGTCAGCTTGAGTACAAGCTATAGTGTATAATATGTATTGCATAAACTATCTGAGTATCCGTCCAAAACACAACTGACGCTATGTGGGTCATCTTCATGCCAGACCATGCCGAAATGACGCTGCTTAATATGACACTTGGCGTTTTATATTTATGACCAAACATTGTCAGCGTCATACAATTCCAAGTCTGCCATAGATATAAAAATAGTGGGCGATAAAATCTTAGCTCATGTAAACGGATTAGAACATCATTGATGGATTTATTTAGTACTGGTTTGTACGGCGGACATTTCTCGTAATTTTCTTTTTTTAGTTTTCATTTCACGTAGTCTTTATCGTTCGGAGAATAACTTGTCAGCCAGGAATTTGAATGTATTGTCTAGTATATAACAAAAGGATTTACTTTCTTATACAATTCAGTTTCAGTTAATATAGTTAATACTTTGACTGCCAACAAAAATCTGTTGAAGGCAAACCCTCCGCTAGCGCCGGTAATTTTTGCCCCTATGGCGTTTAATGTGTTAAAAAGTATAATACTATCAGCTGATACTATCTACTATTAATATTTGAAGTATATCTACATATTTTATTGATTTCCCATTTTTATGGTAGTCAACAATAATTGCCAAACATGCCTATTAATTATACAGCTTTATCATCATAAACTGAGTTATGGGGATGGAATAATATATTTTATCGCCTAATAATTGGGTGGTAGATGGTAGAGGTCCGTCGTATTAGCAAGTTCCGATCTATGTAGAGTGTGAACTATTAACAAGACAATAGAAACTAATTTTTATTAGGCCCAAGTATTAACCACCTATAAATGTGCAGCAGCATGATCTAAGGTTTAGACACCTTAAGATAAGCGTCCACAGACCCGCATCGTACGCATCGCACGCATTCCTTATGACGTCATCAGTACGCATCGCATGTAGGCATTGCCTATGATGCGGTCCGTACGATACGGATCAGTGGAGTTTCTATACGCGTGCGATGCGTACGATGCGGGCCTGTGGACGCTTACCTTAATCGCGATCACCAAACCGCCACCCAAGCGTAGAGATTATAGCCAAGCTCCTCTTAAAAGGGAGGCTTCAGAATTTGACGTCTTCCAGCTTAATTATTCTCATTAGATATAACGACCTTTATTTAGTGTTAAAGATTAAGTATATACTTAATCTTCTAATTTATACATCGTTAGTTCTCGCCGTGTTGCTTGTAAAAATGGTAAAGATTATACCGAAACAAACGTAGACTCTCACTAGTACACATCGTGTCATTTACATATCTAATTAAGAGGTTGCATCTTGAATAAATAACTGCATTGTGGAAACCCGTCTTTAGAACTGCAATCTTTAATAAAGTAAGAAGTTAAACATCACAATGTTGTCCTTAAAAAATGGTAAGGATTATAGTAATCCGGGATGGTGGCCAAATGCAGAGTTATCAACGCTAAAAAAACAAATATTGTACTCATCGTTCCATTTTCTTCTGACACATCAAATAACCTACAAAGATTAATGATTACGAAGATACTACATGAAAAATTTTAATATTTCATATAGATACTACATATATGAAATTTATAATGAAGATACTATATGAAATATTTTTATATATTTCATATAGTATCTTCGTAATCATTCATAAGAGTCTAAACCAATAAAAATTTTAAGATCATAAACATTATAAAGAAAAAATTTAAGTCTACGCTATGAAAAAGAAGTGTCCTTTTTTTAAACCACATCATTAACTCCCTTTAAGACGTGACATTAACGGTTTCCAAATTTAAATATACAAACATAGGTACTCTGAATGTAAATTGGCACTCGTTAAAATAACGAACGCATAAATTAAAAGCACAAATATTTGACAAAAAGCGATTTGAAGGTATCCGGAGCATTTTCATTAACGACTCTATTAATTAACCTTCCACGGGCATAAGAATTTATTTGGATAAACGAACTTAACCCTCGGGAGTTTCCTTCGTAGCTACGGAATAAAAAATCCTGAATACTTTCATTTACTTCATCTTTGAATATTGGCTGAAACGATCTTAGATAGCGGACGAGTATTGAGTGAATTTTCTTTTGATTATTTACTGATATTTGTAAGTTCGGAATTCCATCTCATTTATATTGCAACATCGTAAGCAATTGGAAATATGGTGTAAACCAAAAATATTGTGTAAATCTTTTAGTAAGGCAGTGTCCCACCAACGGCGAGTGAACGACTATATCGGCTATTTTCTCGTAAAGAAACTACAATAGATATACTTTCCGTGTAAACTAAAAGAGATGCATATAAAATAGTTGATCGCTGACTGTTCACACTGCCGGCGAGTGCTCGCTTCACTAGTTTGTCGCTGAGCGACAAGAGCTATGAAAGATAACATCGCTCGGCGACACTCGCCAAGCGATTAAAACAAAAGCCGAGCGAGCAACCAGTGGTCATTTCTCTACAGTGCGTATCGTAGTGCGAGTATCGCCCGCCTCACTCGCACACTCGTTTATAGCCGAGCTACACAAATATCAGAACTACACACTAAACGTCTCGCTTAACTCGTTGCTAGTTCTAGCTCTACTCGTTACTCGTTCATCGTTGCCGGTGGGACAACTGCCTAAAGTAAAATCTTTTAGTAATAATTACATCTACATGTAAATAGCTTAGAAATTAAATTCATATTAGACTCCACCATAGCAAGACCACCATAGCATAAAAATGAACCCTCAGGAATGAATTAACAAACAAAGCTGTTAACAATACGGTCTAAACTCAGCTTAATTATCTGAACCATGGTATACCTGCGTCCTGTCTGTTTATACGGCGTACTTCTAAACTGTCCCAATAGTTCCCCGATTTGCAACACGAAACCCATTACCAGAGTTCGGAATTTGCACTAATCTTCTCTGAGGGACTGAAATTACTGCGACACTGAATGCCCTTTTGTTTGCTAGCAATTGGCACTAAACTGAAATTAGTGTTGAAAACCAACGTTGTTAACACCGATTGATTATGGATTTTCCTTGTTAGCTTCAAAAATCTATTGCTCGGGAATCGAGTCCGAGACACCTTACTGGACAGTCGCCTTTTCTTGCTCCCTCGACCAATAAGTTACTAATAAAATAATTATAAACAATGTGTACCGACAGAGCTTTCAAACGTTAAGAAAACGTATTCTAACACCCCTATTTAATTTAGTTTACTATCCAACATCAAAATCAACGCTTAATAATTAATTTTACAGGAAAAATATCACCTAAATTGATGTGTCAGATCCAAACACGAACAACGAGGAGGCTCAAGAGTCAAAATAAACAACTTTGTCTGTTTACTTTCACCTGACAGTCTTCATTTATTGTCACACAGCGTGTCCTTTTAACGCAATAAAAACATGGCGTCTACGAAGTGATACAATCATGGATTTTATTTGGACATATTTTCACGGTAAAGTACAGACGGGATAAAAGAGATAGCAAAGATATTTATAGTTTTATTGGGTTTTAACTAGAATTTTTAGACAAACTTTTGAGTTATGGAATGTGATAAGTCTTGGTTCATAGGATGCCTAAACTAATTTATGTCTTGGTTCATCTTGAGTCATGTGTACAAAACTAATTTTATGTCACCTTGATATTTATTTTGTACTAAGTGTAACAAAAGAACTGTGTTAACTACAGATAACTATGTATAAGCAAAATAATATTTGTTTAAAAACTAAACAAGTTAAAAAACTGAAACGAACGGACTTTTGCAATCTTGCATGGAAGTGAAAATATTATTTTCAATCAAGATGCTAATAATAATACGTACCCTACGCAAAACTACGTGAACTTGTACCTATCTATCCACACAATAACACGTAAGTCTCACTAGCTATTCGATACATTCATTCAATCTACATACGGAAGACCCAACACGAGGAAGTTTGAATTAGTTTATACTTAATCCTACATTCGCGTCTAATCCTAGTCTGTAGTTACAGGAATTGATATTGGTAGCTGAATGTTTGAATTGAATTAACTTTGTTTTGCTTGGTAAACCTTATCATCAAAACTTTTAGCCAAAATCAAAGCAGATTTCTAATGACGAAGTTTTATATTTTTGCTTTTATTTGGAATATTCCAGAAATTAGGTACTTCTATGTACTCCGACATCCATCCAACTAGGTACGTGTATAGGTATTGTGACATCACATTCATATAACGAGTGCTAAATTGTTTTTTTTGTGTCGGGATATTTATTTGCCATAATGTAAAAAGATTTTAATGATTTGAATACATATAAGTAAATAAGTATAACATATTTTGCAAAAAAATAATCTTTAACGTTCTAAAACAAGGAAAATAGAGCCGTATCCGCAAAGAAGTCATAAAAATAAGAGTAACAAACTGATTGACTGATTTACACCTTCCAATACCTAAGCAGATCAAACAGATTACAGTTTGCACCATAATGTTTTCACCTTGTAAGATTTCAACTATGGCATAATTCACAACGCTATTTCAAGCTTGTGAAGTTATAAAAGAGAATCGCCAAAATATTTATGAAAGTTTTCCGTTAATACGTGGTATGTTGCGTTTGAGTAACGTCATACTGCTATAGTGTTTTCCATTGTGAATATTTTTAGAATAAACTATTCCGGCTATTTAGACGCTTGGCTTTCAGAAAACAATTTTGTGGAATGCCATGAGTGCTTGAACGGAACCACATTCAGACCAAACATGGTTCGTTAAATTTTACCGCTAGTGTACTTATATAAACGTAGGTAGGTGTACTGTACAGTTGCTACCAGACGACTGCATTTTATCGTTGCTCGTTTTAGATGTTTATTTTTTTGTAGTTGTTATATTTACTTAGCATTCGTAAAATTCGCTCAAAGCTATAACACAGAAGCTTTGGTCTTATGTAATGAATTGAGTTTAACCTCCATATTTGTCTTATAAACCTGCTTTGTTACTGCGTACTAACACTCTTTTGGCGCCTGAATCTATAATTGCAGCTACTATTCTACCTTCATAACACTTTAGGTTCTAAAGTAAGCTCTATTTGCAGCCATAATGTTTGTTGGGTACTAATCTCTAAGAATGAGACTTGGTACATAAATATCTTTAAATAAAAGTCCCAGTCTAGCGGAGTAATGAGATTAATCCTACCTCCTTTTATTTTCTGAGGCCGAATTTCGACAAGTAATGTCTCGAATTCGGCGCCGGAAAATACTTCGTGATTGGGGAAGTAATGTCGGAGATTATGTTGCTTCATTCGTTTTTTTATACATGTTAGTATGTTTGTAAATGGAGTGAGAGGTTTGATGAGAAATTATTTGGTGATTACCTATTTATTATAGGTTAAAGGGAACGTACGGGGAAATGATAATTAAAGTGATTGGTAGGTAGGTATAGGTATTATAATACAAACTAATACTTACATTTTTAAAAGATACCTAAATACTAATCTACTTACTATAAAAACTGCGTCTTTGGGATAAATCATGACAAAAATATCTTCCTGGAAAAATACCATTATTATTTTATGGCCCCAGAACCAAAACTGAATTTTAGGATCAACAGATCTTTAGCCTCCTTAAGTCAGCAATTTCACTTCATAATGTATTTCATTGGTTCCCAACTGTGGGATTTCTATACCATTTAATACAGGTTTATTTTTATAACTTCTTTACGACGCAGTAAAAAGTGTGAGACCATTTTAAATTGAAGCGTAAATCCTTATGAACGTTGGTCTGGTAAAGGTCTTCACGTTTTTCCGCGGTAAATTACGGCGGTTGTTTCCATTTACTGCTAATCCTGTTTACTTATTTTGCTTTAAAATAGAATTTTAATATCTAGGTCACAATTTTTTGGCAGGCTCTCAGATTACTTTTTTTCTTTTTGTTTGTTTTTTTACTGGCCAAGGTACCCTATTCTGGAAAATAAGGTACGTTTTCATACAATTCTGAATTCAAATGTCTTGAAGTCAATTTTTACTTAAGGTACCAGATATACCAGTACTAGTTTAGACCTGGTTACGATAATTTCTTTTTCATTTCAAAATTCTGAAAGCATTATTACTTAGATAAACTTAGTTACCGAAATATGAGTACCTATATATCTACCTATTAGGTATCTATATCTGCCTACTACTACTGTAATAGGTACCTATCTAGGTACTTCCTACATTTAAGATCTTTCCTATAAATTAGAGCTAACGGTGTTATAAATAGGTACCGACTTCTTACGTCAAAAATTGCAATATTCTTTTCTATTGCTTACAATAAAGAGGATATAAAATACACCCACTTAACTCGACGGCCGAACAGGCGTGATTTTGTGTTTATTGGCTAAATTTATATCTGTATATGAATTTCTTTATTACGTCTATATTTCTTCTAAGCACTTGAACTGATTTTAGGAACAAGATTTCGCTGATTTTACAAGATTTCGTCTCGATCGTTTTGACGTCATAATTTCATATTACCTACAATGAATAATTTATTTATGGATCAAACTAAGTGCCCAAATATAGATTTGGGTGGACTAAAGCAGCCATGTACCTAATTTAAAGTAGGTACCTATGTTACCTACCTTTAGCTTTAATTAGAGCTATTTATAATGTTTGTTTGAATTAGGTACCTATCTAAAAACCATTGTAATATTTCTAGGGATTGTGGTTATGGCCAATGCAGATCTTACGATTCTTGTGGCTGATTATTAGGCAAGATGATAATGATGATTATTGCAACATTTTTATAAAAAAAAAAAAACATTATTCAAGGAAAAACATGACTGTACCTCATACCTATTCAATCTGAACATCGTATAAAACGAATTCCGTGAAAAGTAAAATACATTGAATATTTATTGTTCCAGCAAGTCAGACATTCATAATATTTTAACGGACGCCAGGTGCAACGTTCAACTGCCTACGCAAAATTGTATTAATACTTTTTTGATCAACAAAGTTATGAATGTGTATGAATTTATCACGTGTAAAAAGTAAGTATCTAACACACTATTATAAGTCTACATAAAAAAAAAATAAGTACAGGTAATTTTTTTATACCTACAGTGTGTTTAAAAAGTTGATGTTAAAAAATATTTTGTTAAGAAGTAAGTTATTGTAAAACTAAGCAATCCAAATTTTGGATTGCTTAGTTTTAAATAACCATACTTAGTTTTACAATAACCATAAATGTTCTGCTTTTGGATTCCAAAAGCAGAACATGGGCATCGTGCAATTCATCTTCGAGTCATGCCTTACATTTCTGCAGAAGCATGACTCTTCCAAGTGAAATATAATATAACATTTACACACCAACCATGACACCCAGAGAAGAAAAAACTTTTTTCAGATAACAAAAACAATTTTTGCCGCGTGAAAATGGAACCTGTTATCCTATCACATTGAACTGCAGCTGGTAACTCAGCCTCTACACAATCAAAAGACCATTCAAATGAAAGAGTTAGGGCATTCTTTATTGATATTTAATTATTGTAATTTCATCACATCATAATTATTTTATGAAAATAAAAGTGATTATTATTTTTTTAAAGTTATCCATTTATGTGATATGGCAACATCTAGTATGTGTCAAATTGACAATGACAACTTGCCAAATCAAATCAACGCGACGCGAAGCAACGCTACGAAAATAATAATTCTCGTGATTTGTAATAGTGATAAAAGTACTAGTGTAATCCTTGTTTGCTTGTTTCAAACTAATTCAAAATGGTGAAACTAACAACAGAGTTGATACAAAACTCTATGCAGTACATGAATCCATGTCGAGATCGAGAGTTAGATCTTAGAGGTTAGTAACTTTTCGATGGTTTAACAAAAATCTTGCCGTTATATTACTACTACCCGATAATTGCGTAATGTAAAATGTACTACTACATAAAATCCTATATTTCTTCATTAAACTACTTACTGTATACTTCTTATGTTTATAATCCTTGCATTCCCGCCTCTTCTTACAGGTTACAAAATACCGCAAATTGAAAATATGGGTGCGACGCTAGATCAGTTTGACACCATTGACTTCTCAGACAATGATATCAGGAAACTCGATGGATTTCCATTATTGAAAAGGATAAAATGCCTGTTGTTGAATAACAACAGAATTGTGTAAGTATTATAGCCATCTTATTAGATCTTCTTAAAAAAAGCTACACATCCAAAGATCTGTACCTTATTTCTACCACTGAATTCATAAGATTCATATCAACGAAGTCAGTAGACCTGCCTGATTCTTTACTATAGATCTGTACGTAGTTACTTAATACATTACCGACATTATACAGACCTATTGTAGCAAACTCTGCCAGGCATATCTGTTGAATAAATTCCCTGCTTTAAATACAAATTATAAGGTGTTTCATAAATTTTCTTTAATAATTAAATGTTACAGGAGGATTGGTGAAAATTTAGAGCAATACATACCTAACTTAGAAAGCCTAATATTGACCAACAACAATATTACAGAATTAGGTGATTTGGACCCTCTAACCACACTGCCCAAACTGAGGACACTGTCATTAATGCACAATCCAGTATCAAACAAACAGCATTACAGGTAAATATCATATTATTGAAATTGATATACCAAAAATTATAAAAAAGATTCAACTATCTCATAACTTATATATTTGTTTTCAGAGCATATGTGGCATTTAAGTTCCCAGAGCTCAGATTGTTAGATTTTAGAAAAATTAAACAAAAAGAGAGAGATGAAGCTAATGCTTTGTTCAAAAGTAAAAAAGGAAAAGAGATGCAGAAGGAAATTACAAGGAAAGCCAAGACATTTGTGCCTGGAGGCAATATGCCTGATCCTAAAGTTACAAGTAAGTTATAAATATATAAGTCATAATAATATGTTCATTCCAATGCACCAAAAACTTCCATGTCGGTGTAATTTTTTATTTTTATCCACCTTTTACTTATTTCCATCTTACCTACTCTAAATTTTGAATTTATAATAATTTCCTTCCCGTGCCTATTTTCAGATCTTACCCCACAAGAAATCCATAAGATTCGTGAAGCCATTAAGAATGCCTCTTCTCTACAAGAGGTGGAAAGGTTGACAAGAATGCTGCAATCTGGCCAGATACCTGGACAGAAACCACTACAACCTCAAACTCAGGGCAATGGCCAACGTAAGACTTACTTGCTTATTATAAAATCTTTTCTTCTTATATTTAAAGTTTATTCTATAATAAAAATAACCTCAACATGTGGCCGCAATCACTGCTGCTGTGACATGATGTCTGCGGTGTAATACTCAGGTCCAAGTTCAGTATTACTTATTTAGGTTTCACTTATTCACAGTAATAATACGGAATCAGGTATTCTGTCTGCTATATGATAATAGACTCACCACCTAGTTACATGGGAATAAGTCTTATAACTGGTGCAAAGTGGAGGGGGTGATAAAATCCATGGTTATAATTTGGTATGATGTTATGTTGAAATTACATTCATTCTCTGTATTATTTTCATTACAGAAGATGAAGAAGAGGAGATGGAGACTGATCAACAAAACGGCCAGTAAGAAGGTTACCTAAAGATTTAATTTTGGCTGTAAAGAACAGATATTACAGCTCTGTATTAAAATTTCTTATTTCTTTAATCATAGAAGTGTGATTATGTTTACGTTAAGCTGATAAGAACAGTGTTCATTCTATACACTACCTTTTAATTATATTTAGCTATTAAGATGGATACTACACAAAAACCAGGGTTATTATGCGAAAGAACAGATACTATTTTACTCACAATCAAACCAGGCTAAGTTTGATTTGAAGGTTCAAGGTACAAAATGTCGAGATGTCCTTTTTTTTCGATGTTACCTGAAAAGAACTCCATACTACAACTGTTTTTTTTTTATTTCAAATAAAACAAAGATTCCATATTTAGTAATTTGTTTCATTATTATTATATTACAATCATCTTAATTACATTTTTACAAATTGTCTTGCTTTTAAATATAATAGTTCATCGTTGCCAGCATCTAGATAAACAGTGTAAATATCAGGTAGTAGCACCATTCGTCCCATTAGTTCTTTGATAGAAGGTCTTTTGTCTGGTAAGACAGACAGCATCGAGTCTACAAGATCCTGCATGCCTCGGTCATATATTGTCAAATCAATCGGATGCACATTTCCACTCGTGATTGCTTTTACTAGCCCCACTAGCGTCTGAAATGTATAGTAAAAGTGTACTTTATCATAATGATAAAATATTTATAGCTAAAGAAGACACTTTATAGTACTTTTAATATCAAGATACGAAACACAAAACAGACATTATCTGGTTTAGAGCAAGGAAAAATTAGTAGATATTGGGAAACCGTAGAAAATCTAATAATAGGACTATGGTTTTATTAAAACAAGTCTTTATTGGAGAATTGTTTAGTTATTTGAACTTATTTGTTAATAATTATACACCTTTTAAGAATTTCATAAAAATTTCAATCTACATAATAGAACATCCATGTCTGGCGAATGGGCCAGCTAGTTCCTTGCATCAATAAAATATAGCTAACTATTTATCTTTGGACAAAGCACTTGCACTCTCCCGACTGGATTTATCACCATCAGACCGATTGACCTGTTGCACGCTCGTTTCAGTTTTGACTAAGCTTGGGTGTTCACTTTTTGGCTCATTTTCTGTCGAACCGGTCTCCTCAAACGTTTTCACCCATTTCTGAATAGTAAGTATACTTGGGGCCTGGTAGAAATAACGATATCCTCTAATATTACAGAATTTTTCTCGCGCTATAGTCGCAGAACTACCATTTTTGTAAAATTCGCGTATACATAACGCGCGATCCGCTGGCGAGAAACTCTGTGTGTCTATCTTAGCCTCATTCGCGTTAGTGGGTTGCTGCGGTGGTCGACCACGTGGTCTTTCTTCTTCCGTCTCATCGGCTTCACTACCCGTAGTATCGGTGTCGCTCTCGCTATCATGCAAGTCGGATAACCAAGTTAGAAGTTCATAATGTTCAAATAAACTTTCATCACTATCACTCATATCACTGAACATGGAGAATGCCATTTCTTTACAAATTCTCTTTGTGGAATTCACGGAATCACAAAGTACAATACAATAATCTATCCCGAACTTCCTACGACTGCACTTGCATTCAGAGTTGAGGCAGCTGAGCTATTGTTATTGTTTTTTTGTTAACACCACCATCAACAAAACGTCAAATAAACTCGAAATTGACGGGATGGGATTGGTTGTTCAAAACAATAGACAAACTGCCATTTTCAAACTTAAACTTGTTCAATGACAAAACTGTAGAGGTCAGCACAAATCCTGTCAGTAGTCCCAGTACAGACTAAAGTGAGAGAATAAGATACTTAGGTATAGATGATATGGTTGCAAGGTGCAATATACCGCGGCGAGGATTCGATTCCCATACATACGAATTTCATATATCTACATAATTCTACCTTTGTGTTTGTTCTAACACATGCATAAAACTGGAGAATTCTAGGGGGATCAAAGTACCAAACATTAAAATATTGAATAAAATTACCTCTGCTTCAAAAGCCCTCTTGTGTGTGCACATTTCATAAAGCAAGCAACCTAAGGCCCAAACATCGCTTTTATTACAATAAGGTTTGCCTTCACATAATTCTGGAGCCAAATAATAAGGAGTTCCTATTACAGTCGATGTCTTCTTGGCACTGAGAAAAAGTAAATATAGGTAATTATTGAATAACACAAGACTGAAAAGGTAAATTTTAATATGGTTTGGTGGAAATAAAACTACATTGCCTCGTTGGTCGTGTGATTGCAAGTCAAATGTAACAGCTAAACAGAACTCGGGTCAGGTAAAGTATAATTATATTATCGGTATTTCAAAAATATCTCCAAGTGTATGGAAATATTACAAAGAACTCACAAGATAACTAGTGAGTGTTGTATTGAATGTGTACACCTCTACGTGCAACATCGAGGAATAAAAAGCGTGATGTTATATTAGTTTACTTACATGTTCTATTCTACTCACCTTGCTAACATTTTGGAAATGCCAAAATCGCCTATCTTTACCACAACACCATTTTTACCAGTCAAAAGGATATTCTCTGCTTTTAAATCTCTGTGAATTATCTTCTGACTGTGGATGTAATTTACTCCCAACAAAATTTGACAGAAATAGAAAAGAATTTCCTGAAATTTTCAAACAATACAATATTCAACGAAATAGTTTCTAAATAAAAAAAGTATTGATAAGCCTTCGTAGCCGGAAAGGATCATCGTATGCAAGTTCACATGCATCTCTGGTGTTGCGGTTAGCCGCTGTTTTGTTGGTAGCAGCAGCAACAGTAGGTATGTTAGTAAGTTTTTATGTTTATAACTTAATATTAATATTCACCTGTTGTTGCAATAAATTTGGATATCTATGGTACATGTATTCCGATAGATTCCCGCTAGTGGCGTATTCCATGGATATCATCACTTGATTGCCAGTGTAATAACAATCGTAAAACTTGATAATATTCGAGTGATTCAACAAAGATAAAATCTTTATTTCATTTGCTATGTCCTGAAATAGTAAGATAAATATCAACATGAAAAGATCCAAGGTAGGCAGTAGATACCTACTTAAATAGGCTAGGTGATAGTGGGTCTATATAGGTGGTAATAGGTCCAGCTACGTCCAACGGCAACGCTTCAAATAGGTACCGTTGGACGTGCCTGTCTCCGCTTATCTCAGAAATCAAAACAGTGTGAAAATATGTTTATTCAGAAACAGGATAAGTAGGTATATCTATCTAAGTTAATTTGATTACTCACTTGTTTATGATCCTGAAGTTTAGTGTTTAATTCAATGTCCTTCACAATTGTCAATTCTGCTGTATCGCGCTTTTCACATAAATATACATTTCTGGAAACAATAGCAAAAAAGGAGTTATATTATGAACTAATAGAAAAACATCTCAATTACTACAACCGCATATATTATAAAAAATATTATACTGTACGTACCCGTAAGTTCCTTTCCCGACAGTTTTCAAAACGTTTAAATTGTGATTTTTAAATCTTTTAGTTACGCAATCCATTTTATATTGTTTAAGCTATAAACTTTGGTCTAAGAGTATTATTCATAAAATCAAGTCATTGCGTAGCGTAGGTCCATCGTTTGTCAAGTTTCTATCTTATAAGTCTTACTTTATAATAACAGGTACCGACAGAAAAATGGTTTCGTAAAAATCAAAATACCCGCGTATTGACTAGGTTTAAGACTGCCACAGACTATAAATTAATTGATCAGCGATCTAGTTATACCCAATGGCAAATAAAAATTATTTATTATATTTTTTTAAAGCAAAAAAAGTGTATGTAGAATATGTTCAGACATTTAAGAGTGTTATACTCATTTCCTTCTATTCGTTATGTCTTGACTTGCTTTGTAGGTATTTATTTTCATACAAAAAGCCATGTCGATTAGATGTCAAAATCAGGGTTTCCATCTGCATATTGCAGTTTTACCCTTGTTTACTCATCAATGCGTCGGCCTAACATCATTATTGTTTCCAACTTAATTCTCACTACATGAATATTAAACTTAAGTGATTATTTATAATATTATTGCAAAAATATCATTAAACATCAACAAAATAAATATTCATATTCATTGCAAAGTATTTCTTAAATCTACAAATACAAGGAAGTTTCTTACACTTGCAACACCGTAACACCTTCCGAAATAGAGTAGAAAGATTTTCTACTTAGCTCAGCTGGCTTTTAAAATAAATAAAGGCCCGAAGTTGCTAAAGGCCGTAATATTAGTTGAGTGAACAGAAAAACACCCAAGTCGCAAAGATGGGTCAAATGATGGGATCTTACGACGCCCGTAAAGTTGATCTTTACATGGATGATAAACCAACATTTGATCCCCAAGCAGGTTTTAACTACCAGAGAAAACCAAGAGGTAATGATCACTATAAACATAAATATACTATTCTTTTGAATCCTTAAGTGCTATATGTTTTCAATTACATTTGAACGTAAGTTACATAATTTCTGCTTAGGTTATGTTGTGGCCAAAACAAACTTTTCATTTGGATCTAAATCTTCTAGTGGAAGTATTAACCCACTTATGACATTGAAATCTTATTCCTAAGGCTTCTCTCTGTGATTAATATCCATTTCTAATTAGACACTTTGTAGAAATTATGATTTTCAAGTGTTTACTCATAAATAAATAAAAAATAGGACAAAAATGTCCAATAAATTAATTATCTTTTTTCAGAAATGGTTGCTCGTGAAGAAGATCTAGTATCAGCTAAGATACCAGTAAAGTATCGTGATTATTGTGCGCATCACTTGTTGGAATATCAATCCTGTCGCTATAAAAACATGCCATTGCTCTATAAGTGCGCTCATGAAAAACATGCCTATCTAATCTGTGAAAAGGATGAGTATGTTGTTCATTTAATTTTATAATTAATTAAAACTAATTTCCTTAATAATAGCAAATTCTGTGTGAAAAAATGTAGCAATTCCTTACCATTTGTCGAACTTAGTTATAGAGATCCTCCAAAACATTTTTATTCTAAAATGTAAATGGATGTACAATGTGTTAAATAATGATCTACAAAGTTAATTATTTGGACCTCTCCTTCAAACTTTTATTGACTTTATTATTTTGATGACTCCTGTCATGTCATAGCTATTTTATGGTCACTAATGTTTATTTTTTTTAAACAATGTTGATGTGTCTTTATATAAAAACTTTTTCTTGACATTTTCATGATTGTAGATTTTTTTGGATCACTTATACAAAATTTTGTTTAAATTTTGAGACTATCACAGCAGAAAATTTATAAAAATGTGTTTGTTCAAGGCATGATAATGACTTATTTTATTGTTTCAGTTATGTGATCCGCATGAAGGAATTTGAGCGTGAACGGCGTCTCAGACTACGTGAAAAGCGCATTGTTGGTGTTGCATAAATAAAATGTTTCTATCTTGTTCAGTAGATAAATTGTGTTGCTATGAATACTGTGTAAATAGAATATATAAAACAACTTTGTTATTTGTTTATAAGCCCCTTTTTTCTTAATAATAATTTATAAATATCGATTAAATAAATTATTGTAATTTATTTACTTATGACATTTCTTAGTGGGCATTAAAGAATATTTACAATAATTGCACCATTAATTTTTTATGCTACATCTATTCTGTTACAGTTATAGATGATATGTATATGCCAGTACATCGCACATAATACTTACAAATAATCGGGCCTTAACGCATTTACTGCCTTGCGGATTTTTATATTGCCCGAATTACATCCCCTAAAATGATATTATACCTGACTTGGCTTTGCCCTCTAAAAAATATTAGAAAAACTATTGCCTAAAGGCAAATTACTGGTTCGAATTGAATATTTTTGTGCTGGGTAGTCGATTTCTCCAGGAAGGCATTAACATTTAACATCACGTTACGATCAACAAGAGAAGAACTGGTGAAACCGGCCGGGAATAGCATTTTTTTTTGTATATTTTTTAGTAGTAATTTTAGTAAATACTCAATTAAAAACTACAAACCAATTCTGAGAATGATTAAAAAAAAAATTGGTTGTTATACAAATATTATGTTGCATATGAGTACAGATGGCCCATCTATATTTACGAAAAAACTTTTAAGCCTTGATAAATAAAAATTTTTTTAGGATATTTTTTTCATGTTCTCAATAATACTTTTAAAGCTACGATCTTCTGGACCACACTTTTCATCCACCTTATGCCACTCCATAGACTACAAAATTAAATATGTCAACCCTGTGAAGAAAATCAATAATGTTGCCATCAATCAAAAACATTTGCTGTTACAATTTTTAACGCATTGTTTTGGTACAACAAGGATGCATTTTCAATGGCAAGAGCGAGATGCTGTAATGAAAGTTACACAGACATTCGGCACAAGAGAATTTGCAATTAAACACTTTAATAGTCGTCGCTAATAAAGTCTTCGTGACGTTTTGTGACGCAGTCGCCCATCCACAATTTTTGTAAACACGCTTGTCGAATACACAAATTCTATACGAATAGTTGAATAGGCTATTTATTGCGGAAGTAATGGCTTCCTAAATTTTAATTGCAGACATTATTTTATTAACAATAATTAAAATCAAATATGACGATAAGTTGTATTTTTTAATCTGATCGGGAGCGCTATGTGAATAATTGTGTCATCCGGCTTATTCCCATGGATATATAAGCCGCGTCCTGTAAAAGTGCTACAAAGAGCAATCCTGAAAAAGATTGTTTGTGTGTAAGAAAATTAATTTCCATTTATGAAATAAGCTTGTGATCATAACAAAAATACAGTGTTTTCAAGATTTGGTTGAATGAAATAAGGCGTGAAAATGATGACTTGCGATAGGTTTTAGTGAATCTGAGATATTAGAAATTAGTTTATTGTCATGGATGATGCCGGCGGCACGAGTTCAGTGAAGAATAGAATGAAGGGCAAGGTACAAGATGAGGAGGAAGAGTCGGACGAGGAGGTGGTAGACAGTGAGGATGATGACGAAACCATCGCCAGGATACAGCGAGCTCATTTCGCTCAGGCAGCTGCTATGAACGCTCGAAGGCGCGCGGCATCTCGTCCCAGGCCAATGAGCCACAAACGGAAGATGGAAGCTGTAAAAAACTTTCATGACTTCACAAAGAAACTTAAGAAGGACACTGGTATAACAATTCGAAGCATAGTTGGTAATAACATCTTAGAATTAAGTGACTTTTCAAGTGAAGACAGTAAAACAGAAAGTGATGGACTGTCAGAGGAGGAATTTGTAGTTAACCCTAGTGCTGTTCAAGAACTGAATGAAGAAAATGAAAGTTACATTGACCCCGAAACTGGTGACATTGTTGAGGCTAAAAGAGATTCTCAAAGTACTAGTAAACCTCCGGAAGAACCATTGGCATGTTTGGAAACTGAGGTTAAACAAGAAGAACCGGAACCACAAGAACAGCAAGATCAGGAACCAGAAGAGGAAGAAGTACAACCTAAAACTCTTTCAATTAGTGACATTATTAATGATGGTGACTTAGATAATAAAAATGTAGAAATAGCTGAGGTGGAGGAGAGTGAATTATGTCCGGAGAAGACAGCTGAAGAGTTGTTGGGCATGAAACAGGAGGATAGCAGTCAGGATTTTGATATTACGGAAAAACTGAAAGAAATGGGAGAGATTAGTGTCAAACCTATAGTTAAGAAGGAGGATGAGAGTGAAGAATCACCTAAAGATGATGAAACAGAAAAGACGGAAGGTGATGATGAGGTAAGTTTTGTTTGATATTTCTTGATTAAATTGCTTTGCACAACAATGGAACTATTCTTAGTACATTTTGTAAATCAGGTCAGTACTAAATCGAAACATAAAAGCCAGGTTTACTATTATTTGAGTTAGCTGTGATAAAATGTATTGAAAGTAATATACAGCGTGTTTGGTTATAACTTGTACTGTTAAATACACATTTGATCTGATGCCAATGATTGGATTAGCACAAAACATGTTTCTTATTAGGTTTTGTTTACTAACAAATAGTAGTAATTTTGTAATACAATTTCAGTATTGTATTATTATTGAATTGTTTATGTTATCATTTGTGTTGACATTTGTACAAATTACCTATTAGATTAACTTGTGCCTACTGTTACAGTAACATTGATATTGATTAATATGACAAGCTTTATCAGTAAATAATCAAAATAATATTTTTGAATGCAAATACTTTTTACCTTCAAATAATATTATCCTTTATAAAGGCTTATTACCTATTAGAAACATGACCATAGTTTAGTTATGACCATAGTATGTTTAATATTAAATAGGGATCCATTTTCAGAGCAGTTATGTTTACAAATATAATAACATGCAATGGATATAATATGGATTGTGATATCTGCTTACATATGTATGAAATGTCTCACATTCAATGCTTGTGGAAGCACACCATATCAAGTTACATTGCTGTAGAAGAATTTTCTGTTTAATTATGTATAAACTTCATTAGCTTACACAGAAAATTAATAGATAGTCTGTGATGGTTTTCAAAATGGTTTTATGTATGTTAGGGCAAAGGGGTCACTTATGTGAAGAATGATATCATACAGAATTAGGTACCTACTTGTCTATTCTAAATGAGACAATGTCTAATAGAAAAGAAGATAGTAACTACATTATAGTGAATCAGCTATCATTACTGCTTTATTGGTTGCATTGTCCTAGAATTGAGTAGAGTATGTTGTTAGGCTCATTCCTATCACCTATCTCACATTTCTTTGGTAAGCTATATGTTTATGTTTTGCTTTTTAACAGAATTTTTAATTACTAATTAAATTATACTTTTTTCAGAAGAAACCGGTAAATGCGAATGCTCTAAATGTAAGGCGTAACATTCGGGAAGTGATGGACGAGAAGAACTTGGATGCCTCAACATTAGCAGCCCAACGGCAGGAATCAGAGAGATTGGCTCGAGTACAGGAACAGCAGAGGATCATCAGAGAAGTATGTACTTTATACCCTGCTATCATGTCTAATCAGAATGTCTGAATGTAATATGAATTGCAAACATTTGCTATTGAGGACAGCAACATAGAACCCGTAATATAACTAGCAAACTGTGCTACGTAAAATTTTTGTGTCAATCAATATACCTTCAGGGAATAAAAGGCATAGTATCATGTTATGTTATACTTACTGATGTTTTCTTTCTGTAAACAAACATAAAAATTACAAATCTGTACTTTTTTAATTGTTATTAACTAATAATTAAGGAAAGTGTATACTAGACGGATGATATCAAATTAATAACTAAACTGAATTACCTATAATTTAACTGGAAATCTAATGTATCCTTTGTTTTAACAGGTACAAAGACAAATAGCAATAAATAGACAAAATAAAATTCATCAGAAGACTCTATCATTATTACAAGGAGGTGGTTCTTCTATCTTGAAGAAATCTCTTCCTGGACAGAAACTAAAGTATGTATTAAAAACTTTTTCAATATTATGCTCCATATGCTTATGTATTTTGGTATATTAATCGGTTTCCATTTTCATTCTAGTCTACCAAACACAGTGTTAGTAAAATTACCGTCAGGTGAAACTAAAAAGACAATCAAAGCTGGCCAGGTTGAAGTGACAAAGTTGATGAAACCTACTACGTCTGGTGCTCCGAAGCCAGGCAAACCTGATCAGAAGGCTGATAAGAAAGAGGTCTGTATGTCTTTTTTTATTTAATCTTATCTGAAACTGAACTTATATTAAAAATGGATTTACTTTTAAGGAAGTTTTCAAAAAATATAAATATACTGGCATGTAATAATGTTTTAAAACCTTATTCTTATAGAAAAGAAATATGTATGTCCATAATGTATTTTAAATTCATTAAATTAATGCTTACATTTTATGTACAGGTTGTAGAGATAGTTGATAGCAGCAGTGGCGAGGAGTCTTCGTCTTCATCATCCGATTCTGACGATTGCATAATGCTGTCAGATTCAGAAGTGCCGCCTAGTCCTGAAGCCGAAGATGATCCTGGTAATTCAGGTAGATAAAATAGATAATAATTAATTTCTGTCAAATAGCTTTAAGCCAAGCAAAGATAATTTCATTCACTGTATTAAACACATTGACTCAATCTAAAGGTTCTTCTACATAAGAGGTCCATAATCCAGCACTTGGTAAGGCAGCAGCACTGTCTACTAAACACAAACCTAAAACATTGCGATCTCCAACCCGGGACACGCGTCAAGTGTGAAAATGATGGCAAAATCCTCGTGTAGAGGAGGCTCTTAGTCTAGCAGTGCACTGCTACATGCTAGATGATGTTGAAGATTCTATCCTAAAACTTCTGTATTTTTTTCGAAGGTCTTCATGTGAACGATGCGTACAACATCCCTGACGAACAAGGTCGCGTGCTAATCAATATCGGTCACCCTGAAAATGAAGAGGACATCTTCCTTGCACCACAAATTGCCAGAGTTATCAAACCTCATCAGGTAAATCCTTATTGCTGATATGTTACCCATTCGGGAGTGCTCTGAATAATGTGTATGTTGTTTATCGCACATACTAAGATATGTTGATATGTTGTTGACATAAACACTGTCCCGTAAATTTGTATTAAAAATTTCAGTATTTGTTCCCAATACAAGTAAATGTTTACTTCCTTCATGTAAATCATTTGTTCCAGATTGGCGGTGTAAGATTTCTGTTCGATAATATTATTGAATCTGTTGAACGATTCTCGACATCAACTGGTTTTGGGTGTATATTGGCGCATTCTATGGGTCTCGGCAAGACGTTACAAATTGTATGCTTCTGTGATATATTCTTACGGCACACGACATCCAAAACTGTGCTGTGTATTATGCCCATCAACACGTTGCAGAATTGGGTAAGTTGCTTTTTATACTAATGTAATTAATATGAAATTAATGTGTTTTTGATGCGATTGTATGCTGTTGGATTTCAATGATTTATTTTGCTATTGATAAATATGATGCTTATAAAGTTGTTGGTATTAAACTTTTATTAGAGCAGTTGCAGATGTAGATTAGGATACAAGGTGTGTCATAAATAATGCTGATATGGCTTTCAAAGATTGAAATAGATACAAATTAAAATGAGCGACCATTCAACTCTTTTCATATTCAGATGTTTCAAAGCTATACCCTCATACTAAAAAGATATTTAATGTACATGTTTGTTATTTATTTCAGGTGGCAGAATTTAATATGTGGTTACCAGTGGACGCGAGTACAAGTCCGTTGGCAGCTCACGGCGAGGTGCGACCGAGGAACTTTCCCATCTACGTCCTCAACGATAGCCACAAAACTTTGCAGATGCGGGCTAAAGTTGTCAAGGTATGTAATACACTATACAGTATTAATTGATCATTATGGTGTCAAAGCAAAAAAAGAGTTATCTTAATCACATAAGACTTTAATTCCAAATCGTGTGAGTCAGTATGATGATTGTTGCCTTTTGAGCAAAAAATACTAATTTACACTAATCAATTATGACTCACATCAAGACTCAAGGCACAATGTAGGGGCGATTGATTGTGATATGGAACATAGTGTCACACAGCTGGCTGTATATACATACTAGACTATATTTTCTGCATTGTTAGTTGCCCAATCTGGTCATTTTTGATATAAGAATTGTGATATAATACTGTAATCATTATTTTTACAGGATTGGACAACGTCAGGCGGTGTTCTCATGATAGGCTACGAGTTGTACAGACTACTCAGTATGAAAAAAGATAAGAAACCTCGTAAGAAAAAGAAAGCAGATATCAAGTTAGAAGCTGAGAAAGAAAGGGACGAAAAATTACAAGCTGCTACTGAAGATACACAGGTGAAGTGTTTGCTATCTATACTTAATTTTGGGAATCAGAACCTACTTTTTGAAGTCTGTTAAGAATCATATCAACATCACGTCGCCTTTTATCCCCGAAGGGGTAGGCAGAGGGTGCACATTACGGCACGTAATGCCGCTATATAATGTACACCCACAAATGTACATGTTAAAAATCATGATAAAATATTAAGTTGGTACTATTTCAAATCATAAAGTAAAATTGCGAACCTCCTTTTTAAAGTCGAAGAGAAAGGAAGTTCTTTACTATTTCTCTTATCATAATATGTTAAAGTCTTCTTTCCTTTAAAATATTCCTTTTTGCGTCCACACAGGCATCTGAAGAATCTAAACTGGAGAAAGACGACGGCGATGGCGTGACCAAGATCGATGATATTAGGGATGAATTTAAAAAGGACGAGAAGAAAGATGATTCTGTTAACGATGAAGATAAGAAGCTGTTGGATGGTGAGTTCTACATACTTTTATTATTATTTAGTAGTTATTTGTAGTCTCATAATGACATTCGATCGAAATTCTACCTATGTAAAGTTTACAACGTAATCAGCTTTTCTTCGGTGCTCTCGTTTTTTTTATCTATTTCTATCTTTTGTCGTCACGCCTTTTATCCCCGAAGGGGTAGGCAGAGGTGCACATTATGGCACGTAATGCCGCTGTACAATGTACACCCACTTTTCACTATTTATGCTGTAAGTCCCATGTAATAGCTAGTGAGCTTATTGCCATATACCGGGCATGTTTCCAGACTCCATGCTACTACTGAGAAATTTTCGAAAAACCGAAAAAAGCCCAGCAGTTTTTCTATATATTTATATCTTTGTCCTAAATTATTTGGTTCCTTGTTTCAGAAATGTATGAAGCTTTGGTGAAGCCAGGTCCAGACTTGGTGATATGTGACGAGGGGCATCGGATCAAAAATTCTCATTCAAATATTTCTTACGCGCTAAAACAAATGAGAACAAAACGAAGAGTAGTGTTAACAGGTTTGTTTGATTTACTAAAAATATTGTGTTAATTACGACAACATACGAATTGCAAATACGATCTTCAAAGCTCACGAAAAGAGCGTATTCCTTTTTAAAGGCCGGCAACACACCTGTGACTCCTCTGGTGTTGCGTGTGTTCATGGGCGGCGCTGATCGCTTACCATCAGGTGATCCGTCTGCTCGTTTGTCTCCTTAAAAAAACTCGTAAATCGTTCTGATATTGCCATAAATTGTTCTTAATAAACCTTCTTTCCTTCCTATGAAATATGAAAGCTGAAACTTATAACGTATTTGTTTGCAGGTTATCCATTACAAAACAATTTGCTGGAGTACTGGTGTATGGTGGACTTCGTGCGTCCGAACTACCTCGGCAGCAAGACGGAGTTCTGCAACATGTTCGAGCGACCCATACAGAACGGACAGTGTATCGACTCCACGCCGCAGGACATCAGGCTCATGAGATACAGGGCGCATGTACTTCATTCTCTGCTTGTCGGTTTTGTACAGAGGTAAGGTTATATTTTATGAGGTGTGTAAATATGACTACTGCTTATGATTGTTGCAACTTGATACTTTGGATGTACGATTTTGTGTGATTTGCGCTACTAGTGCAGTATTAGATATGACGTGTGAATTAAAACTATGGTCATAATAATATGTGCAATAGAAAGAAACAAACTTAGCTCAATGGTGCCATTACAGTGTGGTGGCACATGACAAGTGACCGATGACAAAAGTTGCACCTCATCATCAGACGATCTACATTCAAATTAACGGATTACGTCATAAATCCTACATTGCATATATGAAGTTTACATGCGAATAAACAATGATAACCAACAAATAATAGTTGGGCAGAAAGCCCGCCAGTCATGATCACCTCGCTTGATTAGAAGATCCTCCTTTTCTTAGGAATTTCACTCAGTATTCCCACCTTTACCGATTTTATCTAAGGCTAATTGTGTAAAACATTGTACTAACTAACATTTTACTTCTTCTACGCAGACGGTCACACGCAGTGCTGCAATCGACACTCCCTCAGAAAGAAGAGTACGTGTTACTGGTGCGGATGACACCCCTACAACGCAAGTTGTATGACCGGTTCATGAATGAAGTCGTACGCTCTACGTCTGTGCCAAACCCTTTGAAAGCTTTCGCAATTTGTTGTAAGGTATGTACAGCTGTAAAGTACTGAATTTGGTTTTATTACATGACAATGTTGTTATAGAGTTAAACTACTATACATTTGTTGACGACAGTCTCTAATCCCCAAAAGGCCGGCAGCTCACTTGTATCTCCTTTAGTGCTGTGGAGGCCCATGGTCGATTACTCGCTATTACTCGCTATCAGGTGGTACAAAAGCTGGTTTAGTGTCCTTGGTATCTTCAAAAAATGTATTATTATTGCCTATGAAGCAAAGGTTTAAATCAAGATTTTGTGATCGGATGTTGTAGTAAATCAGAAATACTCAATAGTAGGTATTTCATTACAGATCTGGAACCACCCTGATGTCTTATACAACTTCCTTAAGAAGCGTAGTGAAGTAAACGCCGCTATTGAAGAAGACTTGGATTTAGAGGAAATCGGTGGCGTTACTAAGGCTGGACGTGCACGTAATAATAAGACGCAACCTGGTCGTCGGCCCGGCAAACCAAGGGTAAGTTTAGAAAGATATATCTTACAATAGACAGGCAAACCTACACAATGAATTGGCATGTGGTGTGATCAGATTATTTTATCTTTTGTTAATCAAAAATAAATGTTTTAGGGAGCTTCCAAAAAGCCAGCAGCGACCATACCGCCTAATACAACCACTGGTCCAATGGCGCCGCGCCCCGATGGTAGCATTTACGGCAATGCACCGTATCCTAATGCCCCATACGGTCCACCTTCCAACACTTTCAGACCAGACCAACCATCTGGGTCTTACCCGCCGTATCATAACTATCAGAACTCAGGTCCTGGTTACTATCCACCAAACCAAGGCTACAACCAGAACTATGACAGTAATTACTATCAACAGCAACCACCATATGGGAACAATTACCCCAACCAATTTCCGCAGAACATGCCTCCGGAAAGTGGGCAAGGGTATAATAATCAAAACTACTGGGGTAACGGGAACTATTACGGCAACTCCGGGTATTATAACAACCCTCAATACCAACAGAATAGTCAACCGCCACAAGATTTCAGGAGCAACCCTCCTCCTGAGTACAACAACTCGCAGCATTACCCACCGAACTATAACGCGCCGCCAAACGACCAGCCGTACCCGGGCAATGCGATGCAACCCTACTCGAATAACCAAGACAACTATACTAGTAGTCAGCAAAGACCTCCATACCAGGGCTACAATCACCCTGGATATCCAGAGTACAGCGCCAATACACCACAAGGGCCATACCCTAACAACTCCGCGCCTCAAGGACATTACCCTAACAATCCAGCATCTCAGGGACCTTATCCAAATAATCCCGCGCCGCAACAAGGATATTCTAATCAATCATATCCTCCTCCATATTCCGCAAACACTTCTGGGTATGGAAATAATTCTACTCCGTATAACCAATTCGAAAATCAACCTACAAATTACTCTAATTTCCCCAACAATATGCCTTCCAATCAACCTGACAATGTGCCAACTCAACCTGCTATTAAAAATGAACCCACTACTCATCCTGGGAACTATCCTCCCACTGAAATCAAAACGGAGCCAAATATTCCGCATAATTCACAAATTCCGCAGACGCAAAATACAAATGCTGTGCCATATAACACTCCTGGCTATGGGTATCCTCCTAATACACCTGCTTATCCTGAACAACAAGAAAGTAACTCCAACGCGAGTAATTATCCATGTTCATATCCGAATTTCCCACCACATCTTGAAACTAAGCAACCGCTGGGTAGCGCAAGCTCTGGTAGCCCTGTGACAGCGTGGCCTATAACGGAATTAAAGACTGAAATTGATAAACTTAAAGCTGAGGAAAAAACTGAGATAAAGTCGGAATCCGATGGCGAAGTCAAAATAGAAGACTTGGACACAAAGAAAATAGTGAAAGATGAAAAGAAACCATACCAACCACTTCTATTGAATGATCAATCTCAAACCCAAAGTCAAAAACCAGAAACTCCGAAAAAGAAAGACTCAAAGATTGATGGAGGTAAAAGTGATGGATCTGAATCTGAAGAAGAAACTCCTAGGGGAAAGGGTAGGCCGCCGAAAGGTAAAGGCAAGGATAGTAAAAAGTCAAAGGCAAAGAGTAAAGCGAAAGCTAAAGGAAGGAATGATAGGAAGACGTCGAAGGAAAAGAATAATGATGACTCCGATTCTGAGGAGAGTGAGAAGGAAGAGAAAATGAACAGAGAGGAGGAATTAGCGATGGTGAAGAAAGCTGAAGAAGTGACTTACGATTGGGCAG
The DNA here is from genome assembly GCF_023101765.2 of Spodoptera frugiperda. Lineage (NCBI taxonomy): Eukaryota > Metazoa > Arthropoda > Insecta > Lepidoptera > Noctuidae > Spodoptera > Spodoptera frugiperda. The sequence continues at coordinate 8,135,148 of NC_064231.1, read as the reverse complement.
CTGAGTTGCTAAAAGATTACATTCCTGGGATTATTGAAAATTCTGCAAAGATGGAATTGTTCTTTTACATATTGAACGAGAGTATAAAGCTTGGAGATAGGCTATTGTTGTTTAGCCAAAGTTTGTTTACATTGAATCTCATTGAAGACTTTTTAGAAAAGAATTATATTCCAGGGACAAATTGTCTCTGGGAGAGAAATACTAACTATTACCGTAAGTGTGACTTTAGAAGCATTATTATTATTTTTCTTATTTTATAATCGAATAACCAACAATATTTTATTGATATTCTTGCAGGTCTGGACGGTTCTACTCATGCTTTAGAGCGTGAAAAGCTGATTAATGAGTTTAATGCCAACCCGCACATATATTTGTTCCTCGTGTCGACTCGCGCAGGGTCACTGGGCATTAATCTCGTTGGGGCCAACCGAGTTATCGTGTTTGACGCCAGTTGGAACCCTTGCCACGACACGCAAGCTGTTTGTCGAGTATATAGGCAAGTAAAACTGTCACTACGAAATATCGCTACTTTGGATGTAGCCACTAAACATTTTTGTGCTTTTTAAAATCATCAAAAGCAAGTCTCAATATTATATTTACTTATTCCTGTATATGGCAGTAGGCTCACCCCCTATTACATGGGACTTACAATATAAATTGTGAAATGTGGGCGTACATTGTACGTTGTGGCATTATGTGCCGTAATGTGCACCTTTGTCAACCCCTTCAGGGATTAAAGGTGATATAAATCACTTACTATTTTAAACTTAACTTACTATTTACTATTTTGACTAATCAATACGTGAATTCTTCAGATACGGTCAGAGGAAACCCTGCTTCGTCTATCGCTTTGTGATGGACTGTTGTCTTGAGAAGAAGATCTACGATCGTCAGATCAACAAGCAAGGCATGGCTGATCGCGTCGTCGACGAGTGCAACCCTGACGCAGTGCTCTCTATGAAGGAAATCACTAATTTATGCTTCGATAATGATGAAAAGGTATGTTCATAACTTATTATTAAATCGTTACATCAATACATGTCCTAAGGAAAATAATTTATAGCATCCTTGGCCGATGTAATCAACGTATAGTCATTACGTTATTCTTGCTTAAAAAACTCTAATTAAAGTTCCTTTGCAAACAATATTGTATTGTAAGAATATCGTTATGGACATTCGATTATCATATTTCTTTATTTATTTCAACTTATTACGCCATTCAAGTACAATCTTACTTGACATCATAATGACATCTCTTACAATTCCACTTCAAGTATTAATGGTCTAAAATTATTTTATTTGTTCAAGGAAACTGAAATAAAAGATTTATCGGAGCACAAAGATAAGTACATAGATGTTCTAATGCAAGGCGTTATAACGCAACACGGGAGGATGTTGAGCAAGGAGCCCTTCCAACATGAGTCTTTGCTAGTCGATAGAAAGGAGAAGAAACTGTCTAGTGCCGAAAAGAGGCTGGCGCAAAGAGGGTAAGTTTATTTGTGTTCATATTCAAAATGTTTTGATAGTCATAAATAGTATGCCAATATTTGACATTATACAATAAATACGACATAAAGACTATTTGGTCTATTATATCAATTAGTACCATTGCTGCTTATTCGAATAAATACCCAGTTTTATAAAGAGGCTATATTCCACTGGTTTTAGATTGACACTTAAACTTTAAACACTTGGCAAACAAATATTGACTATGTAAATATTATAATTAAGTAAAAGAAGACAGAGATGCCTCTATTACTTTTAGAATAGAAACTATAAGTTGATTAATGTTATGTCTAGGTACGAGTTAGAGAAGAAGGCAGCACTAGCCCCGAAGCCAACGACAGCGTACCGTACGGTGCGCACGGCGGACGGCGCGCTCGTGCAGCGGCCCGTGGCCTCCGTGCGGCCCATGCAGCATGGCGCGCGCTGGATACCCGCCGACGTATGGCGCCGGCAGGGCATGACGGCGCAGGAAATGACCCTACCGCTAGGTAAGTCGCTTCATCCTACAATCAATCTTGATATAAATCACTATTTAACTGATATTTACAGTAAACTTTTCGAGGATGGCAGACTAGTTTCAAGCCACATTTATTATTACATAAACATAGTACTACTCCTTTATTTAAGGCAAAATTAAGCAAATAGTGAAATAAAAAAAATGTTTAGATTTGTTACAATAAATTCTTCTTTTGAAGTCTAGGGTAGGGTCTCTAATCTAGGGTATCCAATTACTGTATAATATTTTAGACTGAAAAATATTTTAATAGTAATATTTTGGAATGCTTTTCCTCCATCAAAGCTCTTATTTCTTCAACAGATGTCGTGATACCTACAAACTCGGCCGAGAAGACAAATATAGTTTTGAAGGCTGGTCAGCGTGTCATGGTATTAAAATCACCGAAAGGAATTTACATGCAGCTAGAATCAGGCAAAATTATCGCCATCAAAACGTCATTTAAGGGGTTGGGACAAAAAGGTGGCGATAACAAGGACAATAGCCCCATTGGAAAGAAAGGTAAGAACTACTTTTCATGTGTGTAGCATAATTGCTATGAAATTCTATTTTACGTCTTAATAACACGGTATTTCTTTCCAGTTTTAGGCAGTCGTCCAGTATCAAACATCCCGGGCTCACTAAAAAATAATTCAGCAATAACAATCACATCAAAAGGTCCTAGGCCTGGTTTCCACAGAGTGATTCGTCCGTCAATAATAGGACAGAACAAAATGAGGCCCATGATGCCTGGACAAAAAATATCCGACATCAGGAGTCGACTCGGTGAACTGCGATCGTACTCAGGAATGCGACCGAAGTCTCCATTACAGGGGAGATTACTACGGCCGAGTCTACCCGGGTCAGTGAGTATTACAAAAATTCCCAGAGAACCCAAGAAATCTGAAATCGATGGCAATGAATCCGGCTCTACCAGTAAGATGGATGTAAATTCTGAAGAAGATACTCAAATATTAGATAGTGATGATGAGGACGACAACAAGCAACAGGATTCAAAATCTTCTTCTGAAGTAGAACAAGATAAGAACAAAGTAGAAACTGTAGAACCTCCTAAGTCTAGCGAAACAGAAGAGCCAAACAGAACAGCTGAGACTGAACCAAAACCTGAATCAGAACCTATCGTCTTGACTACAGATGAAAAGTTGCCCTCGGAAGAAACTCTGGAAAATAAACCTATCGAAGAAAACACCATAGAACCACCTAAAATGCAACATCAACATACAACAGATTTGTCCAGACTGGACAACGCAGACATGTCTAGAGTGGATGCAGCAGACATGTCTAGAGTTGACGTAGCAGATATGTCTAGAATAGACGTAACGGACATGTCTAGAGTGGACACAGTAGATTTAAATCGCAATTCAAACGATGCTGTCGAAAGGAAAATAAATCCACTAAAAAATTATAGGCACCAAAGACCAGGCGGCCGACCATCACTCGAATCAAGCCTCAGTCAATTAGAGCGCACGGCGAGCGTTCTGAACAAAGAAGGTATGCCAGACTTCAGGAGGAACTTAGACGACATTACGCAGTCTTACTCTCCCACCGGAGAGGAGAAACCTGGCGCTAAGACCAAAAAGCGTCGCTCGCCCGCCAAACCTGAAGCGGTGACAGAACCCGCGCACACCGCGCATCCTGCCCCGGTCGTGGCCGCGCCCGTACCGCACAGCGTGTCCAGTCTGCTGGGGCCCGCCGCACCGCAGCGACACCGGAAACCCGAGCCCGCGCCGCACGCCGCGCCCTCCGTGCCCAGCATGCCCAGTGTGCCCAGTATGGCCAGCATGCAGGGCATGCCGGGCATGCCCAGCGGGCCCCACGATCCAATGGGCGCCCACTCCCGCCTGCTGGGCCGGCCCCACGAGCCCCCGCCCCACCCGCACGCACACATGAAGCCCGCGCCCAGCATGCCGCTCAGCCTGAGCCACCCCGCCATGATGAGCGGCGGCACTGCAGCGCCTGCTGACTTATCCAAGTCACCAGCGCCGGGACCACTATCCCATGCACCGCTCGGGGCGGCTGGACCGCCTGCACAGGGCTATCCTGTCGGTCATCCTAATCCTCCTCCCGACGGGGCTTATCCTCAGTACCCAGGTAAATTCTATTCATTCAGGCAAACATAATTTTGTTCGAGAATAGATTACTAATAATAGGATATTCGCAGGTTACGGAATGGGTTATGGCGCATATCCGACTCCGGCGTACTACGGCGGATACGGCGGCAGCGCGTACTACCCGGGCTACCCGGCGCCGGGCGGCGCGATGCCCCCGTACGCGGGCGCCCCGCCGGCCCCCACGTACGCGCCGGAAGGGTACCTGCCGCCCAACCCACAGTGGTAGACGGCTGACTGCTACTGCATGCGAAGTTTGAGTGTGCCCAAGTTCAGTGTTAAGATTGATGTGCGTGACCGAGTGTTCCTCTATAAAGATTGACTTGCTTCCTTGTTAAGCGAGTAGCGTGGCTTTAAATATTCACTATCGTATTCTTCCTCCGGAGCTCGATGAGCCGCGCTGGATTTATTCTTATCATATTTATTCTCCTTTGTACCTATAAGTATATTTATCCGATGTATCCGTAGTTCCACAACTTACTTAAAATTGTTCCAAACACGTCGGTCTGATGTGGATTTGGGTATTATAAAATATTTTTCTGTATTTCTATTTATCCCCGTGTTTTTATATACCTACTGGGGAATATGAAATTATTTTTAAATAGGTACATTTTTATAAATAAAATCTGTAACATACCCGTCTGTTTTGAACCTTGTAGTGTTTTCAACACTAGGCCAGATGATCAATAATTCGGATGTATTTTACGCATAACTTGTATGTTGTATATCTCAAGCTTTTGTTGTATAGATACCTAATTTATTCATAAAATAAAAATAAATGTCACAAAATTTAAACGAATTATTATATTTTCATGTATTTGTTGGAACACAGATACTTGTGTAAATTTATACTAAAATATACACTTTTATGTATTATGATTTTATAAATACTTTCGGTAAATGATAATGTGATTATTCCTAAGTACTTACCTTGAAACGTTTTGTAAAATAAAACATTAATTAGAGCGATCTTCGGGAAGGTGTCGTGTGTGGATGTATTATAAATTAACTATTAATATTGTAATGGAATGCGTGAATTTCTCCAAGCTAATTACTCAATGAGTGTAGAATTTTCAAGTACATATTCAATCCCACTAATAGTTAGGTGTGGTCGGTTGTCAGTAAGTCATCTGATTACTGTGGCTATGGATCGATTACTGGATGTGATATGTTGCTACATAGTCGTAAGTCGAATATAGCTTGTACGGAATATTTATCAATCGTAATATTAGATAGGCGCCCTTAGTATCTTAGAAACTTTAGTTTCTCATTTAACCTACAGGTCCGTGATATGTTTTTACATAGTAGTTTTATGTATGCAAATGCTATATGCATAGAGAACTATTTATCTAATTTTTAATGTGTTTTAAACGAAATGATCTGATTGCGAAGTCGTTTTTAACTTTATTATAGTCATACATTTCTATTTTTTATTTGGTGTGTTATCAGGTCTAATTCTTTCTTTATGTCACTGCATTGTCTAACTTTGCTGTGAATAAAACATTGACTTGCTATGTTGATGTAGTAGGTAACTGGACAAAGTCTGTTTATTTACATTAGCATGGAAATTAAACAAAAGAAGTCTCGATACACGTTGTCCTTTCGTTAGCAGTATTAGTTGTCGCTTGTGAATAATATGATCATAAGAGATTAAAAATGTAGGGTAAGGTAAATTATAAGTCTTAAATTAATAATGTTTCTGTATTTAGAGGTAATGTGTGTCCACTGACATTTTTGTATAACTGTAGCACGCAAAATATTGTATTAATGTAGTAGGAAATTGACTAGAGAACTCGACGAGTTCAATACACGAACTAAAGACTTGATTGTTTTGTTTTTTTATAATTATTTTTATATTTTACTAATACACCGTAACACACCAGATAAAAAATAGAAATATTGCCGTGTATTATTTTAAAATTAGTATTCAATCATTTATGTATGTTGTCCTGTGTACAAATAGCGTTCGAAATTAATGTTCGAAGTGATACAATAATAAATATTGCATTTTAAATTGGTCAACTAGTATTGTACCGGCGATATCCAATAAAGAAATCAAAGTAAACATTCATGTATTTTATTACATTTTTTATTTAGTTCCACATTAATTTCATAATGGTTCTATTATAAGAGCTTTTGGTTATTGTCCGATGTCTGATGAAACTGGATGGCATGTAATACCTGTCGCGGCTGACCTTGCCTCTGTTTTTGTGCTGACAAAAAATGATTTGCCCAATAAACGGTATTGTGAAAATGTCAATCTATTTTAAACGCTGCGTCGCAAACGATTCGGATTGCGTGACTGTCACTTGTTTAGGTACTTAAGTTATTGTGATGTTAATTATCACAGTATGATCATCATGATAGATTGGGCCCAGTCCTTGAATTATTCAATTTCAAACTGCGTCTCAATAATATGATACGTCAACGGAAGATGCGCACGAGTTGAATACATAACATAGCATAGATTATGTGTAATTGGTCACGGAGCGTCTAATTAAATATAAAACTAGTTTTTCTTTGTTGAAGCCACCTGAGGGTTATACAATTCTTTACAAATGTCATAAAAATTCCGCTGCTTAGCTGAAAAAGGTTAAATAGATACATACTTGAGTAGGATGAGCACATACAGATCTATTGCATGATTAAATGTTATTTATGTACTTATGATGTTCAATGTTAAGGTTTAGTTTGTAAAGAATAGTACAAAGACAAAGAAAATAATGCTTCGGACAACGTAACAGGTTACCGGGGCTCCGGCTCAAAGCAAGAGAAGGAACGGGGTGAGTTAGTAACTGTCGCACTCAGAGTCATTTAATGTCTCAGTCCTTAGCAATTATTTTCAGAGAATTGTTTAAGTAACAATTAAATGTGTGAGTGCAGTAAGAGTTAATACTCCCTCTTGCGTGAGTGTCTACTTAGGATCAACCGTGAACCCTAATGCGTATGAATAGAACTTCGTTAAGATTTTGTGTGTGGATATGTACCTCATTTAACTAGGTAGTTCATATTGTTATGCCTGTATTGTGTTTTAGTTTAAACTAAGATCATAAATAATAAACAACTGTCTTCATCTTACAAAGGAACAAAAGCGTAAAGTTAATCTTCGTCAATGTTCTACGTTTGTTTCCTACTCCTTTTGGAGGGGAGGGCAATGACCAAGGCTCGTGTTACCATTGAACTATTTGTATTGGTGACGAATCGTAAGGTAAACAATTAATTGTTTTTTTAATATTTAAAATAAACCTACAACTGACCATTTTTGTAGTGTTTGCCTTGAACTAAAAATTTTAAATTAACTCTGCATTATTTAAATTTGTAGTAAGATGAAGGTGAAGGCACATTGGGTCAGTTGACCGTTTTTGAGCTATTATTTATTATGCTAGACAAAGCTGGAAGTGTGGTGTAACATTTTCTAAGTTTTATTTATTTGTTACCATTAGTGGTCTGAAAGCTCATGGTCAAGTAATTAGTCACGTAGGTGTTGGTTCTATAGCTGTAATAATTACAATAGGTATTATACACGACGCGAGATACATAATTAAAATTATTACATAAGACATTGTAGATTCGTACCTACAAAGGCGATCTGTCAGTGTGGCGTAGTGATACAATGTAGGTTTATTATGCATAAGTAGGTTATGCTACAACAGAAGTGGGTACTGGGTACCTACCTTTTTTAAGGGGGGAAAATCATCCAATGATTTCTCTCGCCTTAGGCGAGGCCAGAGGGAGTGTCAGACTCTTACTGACTAAAAACCACCCCGTTCCTACTCCTGCTTTATTAGCCGAAGTCCCGGTAAACCCGCTAGGTAGTCTGCAGCTCCGGATCATGTCCCTACTGGGCCCCATCTGTGGTGATCTGATGGCTCCACCTAGATCTAAAATTATGTAGTAGCAAGGACAGTCATACAGAGACGACAAAATAATAAGTGTAGGTCACACTTATTATTTAATTATTTTTAGGGCAATCAACTGCTAAGCTAATACAAAAATTTATATAGGAACAAGCATAGCAACAATAGAAATGGAAAAAGTAACAGAAAACTTAGATAAATAGACTACAATATTAAAAACTTAAATTAAAAGTATAAAAAGATTATATAAAAAGTATTTATGACAGCGCCGCACGAGCTAGGTTACTGGGTTCTATTTTTTGTCTAAAAATATTTCTAGCCATTATTTAATCTAATGCAAACGAGTTTAACCAGTGTGTGCACAATGGACAATCATTTATAAACCTTCCTAGATTATAGATTTGAATGTTCATGTTCAAAAAATCCGTAGAAAAAAATTGGCGCCATCCCAATCCCAAACACATCTTTTTGTTTATAAACTAGAATTAGAGGAAACAAAATATTCTACAACCTTAAAAAACTAAGTAGGTTGTTGAAGATCGTCGGTAATTTAGGTAACTTGTTACTTAGCCGTTTTACTAATCTCTGAGACGATTGCCAAATCTTTATTTTTACTCTTATATTTTTAAGGCAGACAAGTTTTTACGCATTCTTGAAGCCTAGGAAGAATATGCAATCGGTAATTAGGTGGATGCTTAACAGATTGTAGAGATCATTTCATGGATGAATTATTATTGTACAAATTATGATACGGCCACCTTACTTATCTAACTTGTATAAAACAAAACGACGTTGATTTAAAGTTAAATTATATATTGTGCAGTGTCGGATTGGCGATGTTATATAAATTGTAAGCGCGGTAGCCGCTCGCTTCCAATATTATGAACGGTGAAGTAGTCGCAAGCGCAGTATTGGGCGGGAAATTGTAACGTCAACTTCTCGATAATAGTGTTGTGCCGTATTTAAGAGTTGAATAATCGAGAGATAATTTGTTACAGTGAAGTAGATAATAATATTAATTTTATTTAAAATGTGGCGGCGACTGATATTCGTGAGTATTATTTTTTATATTTATTAATAAAAAATAATATTTTTTGGCAATGCAATGAAAATAAAATAAATAAATTGTGCGACAGAATTACATAAATAAATAAATAGTTTGCAATTTTCTTTAATTACTAAATCTAGGCAAGAAACCGGATTCTTTAGTAAAACATGAACATCAATTTTAAATATTTTAGATAATTAACCTAATATTTTTTCTATAACTACTATTTTATTAATTAAAATCTGAATTATACAGACCAGTACCGAATAGTTCCTACCTATAAGGTGCCCAAGAAAGTGTCACAGTTTTATTTAAAACAAACGTAACGTACTTTAGTGAGCGATACAAATCAACATTAGTCCCAGGTATCTAGGTGCATAATTTCTAGGTGAATTCTGTGCAAGCGTGCAGAGAGACAGTTCTTGAAAGTTAACCAAGGGCATTAGTCTATCAAAATTTTCTCCACGACTGGCTCAACGGTCGCATCCTATTAGATTCGCTTTCATTTCAATATCTTTCACTGGGTACCCAAGCCGAGCTCATTAACACCGTGATCATCCGTTCAATGTTTTGCTATTGACGAATTTACCTTACCTTAGACCGGTCAGAGTTTAAATCTTGTGAGAACATTGTTACTATAAAGCGATATGGAACGAATGCTGTGTTGTGATTCTCGGACAGAATCAAAGTTCTAAGTAGACGTTGTTCGGAACTGCGAACTACCTAGCCTAGGGTTTACCGGGGCTCCGGCTCGAAAAGCAGGAAAAGGAACGGGGTGGTTTTTAGTCAGAAAGAGTCTAACACTCCCTCTCGCCTCGCCCAAGGCGGGAGAAGTAATTGGATGATTTCCCCCCTCAAAAAAGAAAAATAAAGTACATGTTTTCAAAAAAAGTACACTAGTAAAGCTTAGCTAGGTACTGCCATATTTTAAGACATTTAATGATTACTTAAACTATTCCTTACTAATAATTTTATTTCAGAAATAGTTACTAAGGACTAGATTAAGTAACCATTAAATGAATCTGAGTATGGCAGTTTATGTAAGGCTCTTTCAGTCTATAAGACCGCCGCTACGAAAAATGTATGCAAAGGCGAATGTCGGCGGCCTGATTATGAGGTAAACCGCCTTATTGATCTAGTGGTCTGATGTCTGATATAGACGCCTGGCGTGAGGTACCTAATTGGATTTCATTTCCGGGGAAACTGTAAGCGATAGGAGCCATAGGTAATCTTGATTTTACCTAAGTAATCATAAGTTTCGAAAGAGGAAATGAATGAGGAAATTCTATAGCTAGGTACCTACGTAGGTATATAAGATGTCTATGTACTTATAACATACAATCATCACGCTACCTGTTAAGTAGCGTATCATGTATTTGATACTACGTTAGGCGCCTTTTCACCATTATAACAGTGTCCGATAAACTTATGGGATAGATAGTGCATTTGATACCTACGCATTACGTTCTTAATTCAAAGTTATCTGATAAATAGATGCTATTCAAACATTACCAACGTCCTAAGTGTTTTATAAGTTACCAGTAGTACCTAAAAATAAAAAAAATAATTTGGTACCTTTAAAACACCATGTATCCAAAGAAAAAAAAAATCGATCTTTAAATAGGAGTCTTATGTGTCTGTTATTCTAGCCTTTGTGAGCCTTCGTCACACACACCGGTTCGATTTCCGTACGAGGACAAATATTTGTAGTGTTGTGCTGACATTTGTCCTAAGCTTGTAAGTGTACGTGATTTGTATGTTTAATGACTCCGGTGTTATTGTATGGAGCTGATATTGTAACAGATTATAACCGCTTTACGGTTCCTGATGGCATAACGTGTATGAAATTATGTATTAGGTACCTACTTGTTTCCTTATGAATACTCTTTTGGTAATAGGAAACGATAAATAATTTGAAAATTGCCTATTAACACCAGGAAATAGTAAAGATTAATCCTAAGATGTTCCTACATAGATAACTAGCTACCTGCCAGCCTAATTTCCCTCTGCTGAAACCTTGTTTATCAATAAAAAACCTGTTCTCATACATTAGAGGAAGCAATTTACGAAACACGTGTAAACAAAAACTACTCATCATTTTTATAACGCCCCATTAATCCATTAGATATCTGAATTTATTAACAAAAAATAAACAAAAACAAATTAATTGCGATGCGTCGGTAAATAACTTTGAGTAATTATTCTGTTTTTGCCAACCATCAACAAAAAGTTGAAGACAGGATTGACTTGTTTATGTATTTGTTTTAATTACCTATATCTTCACACGTTAGGGTTATACATATCTCCTATAATATAAAAATAAGTCGGGTTTTCCTTCCTGATGCTATAACTCCAGAACGCACGAACCGATTTACCGAGGTTTTGAATTTGTTGGAAAGGTATCGGGCTCTGTGAGGTTTATAGCAAAGAAATTTCAGGAAAAAACTCAAGAGAAAAGCGGCAAACAGGAAAATCATTCATCATAATTTATAAATCGAATGTAATTAGGATACCGAACCTATTACTAGGTAGGTACCTATAGGACACTGGGTGAAAAAAATCATGTTCAGGGACTTCGGCTTTGCCTTGGGCGACCATAGGCAAAACGAAAATACACCTATAAATGAAAACTTTTTAAAACGATACTTGGCCGGAAAAATCCTGTTACGAAAATTGGTACAAACATGTTTTGGTTCCAAGTGTAAAGTTGGATTGTATGGATTTTGTTTTTGGGAAACGTTTGAGTTCAGACTTATCTTTATTTGTCCAATTTACCTATCGAAACAAAGTCGTATTTTAATATTTGTAATGAAAAACCAAATAGAAAATTGGCTAGGTACATACAATGCAGTCAGAGACAGTTGTGCGGCACAACATGACACACAACTGCACAACCCAAAAGGTACCACTTGTCTTTTGGGAGGGTAGCAAGCATGCTATTAAAGACCTATTTGCTACATATTCACTATAGACCTACCTACATTAATCAGTCAATAGGACAGAACCTACATTTGTATATGGAGCATTAGAAAAGCGGCACGTGCCTGAAACCGCAGAGCTACTATTGCTAGTAAAACAATAACGCTTGTACTAAGTATATCTATGAAGGCTATACTAGCCTATAGCAACTCCAATGATTCCCCACAATCCACTGCTAGGTTGGTAGTAGAGTATTGGTTCCCAGCTTAATTAGTCGCCTTCATTGAACAAATGAAGTTGGTTCCGAAGCCACAAAAGTATCACTTACAGTGGCAATATTGATTCGAAAGCACTGCTTTCTATCCAGACTGAATCTAGGTAATATTATATTAGCGTCTTTGGCCGCGTCGCGACATTTTGACCACAATTGGTGTAGGAATCTGAATTCTGTTTACAAACGCTTTAGACACATTTTAGTATTGAGGATGGCGTTTGGAAATCTGTCTGTGCCCCAGGTTAGGTAAAGTTTTCTTCGCCGTAACAAATAGCAGTGGAGACTGAAATTGGTCATCTAGTTTGACTATATACTCATCGAGTGGAGAAGTGTAATAGTGTATTCAATAAGAAGTTAAGGAGGCTTATTTCTGAATCTATTGATCTAATTAATTATTATGTTATCGGTTTATTCACTTAATTTTTTTACGAGTAACTCGACTAGTTTCAAGCCATGCTAGAGGCTTATATTCATGAGCAGCATTCCGCGATACACGATGCGGTCATATTGTCGCGCTGCTGCTACTACAGTAGCATGGCTTAAAACTAGTCGAGTTCCTTGTCAAACAATTACATACGTAACGATAACATATCTAATAATTAATTTAGTATGTCTCACGAAAGTTATACTAAAATTAATTGATATAATGTTCATTTACCTATATTTGATGTTGCCGAAGATAGAAATTAACATTACTCCGGTTTACTTAAACTTTTATAACCCTGCAATTTTCAGCACTCTGTATGTATGAGAATATTGTACAATCATCGCGGTTTGTTCAGGCATACGAGTATGTGTGTGTCAATAATCATAACATTTAATTCTATTGTCAGAGCCGTGTTCGCACGGTCGCACCCCAGCCCGATTATGTTACTGACATAAATAATCCCTAATTTTTACACATATTCCCAAATGTCATGTATTTTTTCTGTAGGTCATAACATCGAATAATTAGCAGCCGCTAGACCGTAGCCAATTAGGTCATTAGAAATAAAAAATAAAATAAACATTATTCATTTATTTTTATATATACGTATGTATGAATGGTATTTTCACGGGTATTTTGTTATAAAAAACATATTCGTAGGTATCTATAGTATGTTTTTATATAAGTAATCTCTAATGTTTAACAAGGCAAATGAGCTTTATGAAAATAATGAAGTGGACTTAGATGAAAATATGTAGGTAAGAGTTTAAGTATGCCAAATTCTTGGAATTATTCTATTTACTTAGGTATACTTAGGCGCACTTAGTTATACTATAATTTAATGTTTCATCTGCTTAAACAATATCAAGTTCGACAAAATCTTATAAAACAACAACTCTATTTATTAAGGAATAAACCTTTAAGATTAAAAGGCTAAAATAAATTTAACTTAGGCCTGTATAAAATCGTTCGAAGGTTATCTTAGGATATCTCCAAAATAATCGAATTTCAACTGCAGTACCTAATTACTTACGCATCGAGCCCAGACCAATTTAGTCAACTAAATGTTTTGTAATAAGTCTAGCTAAATAAATCTGACGGCCCGGGTCACTATCTTTTATCTAAAGTTGTAAACTTAAGTGCTTGCTTAGTCTTACTTTGTAGATAAGTCTTATTGCTGCTGATTTGTATTTACTACACACGCAGATTATGTTTTTCATTTAACTTATCTAATTGAAGGAGTCATTTCCTTTTAAGCTTCGTGGTGACTTTTGCTAATGTATAAGCGTTGCATAGATTTCACCTTCATTAGGTAGGCAGCTGGTCAGGAAAATATTATTAACGTTGCCCACTCTAGGATTTTCTCCTGTGTCGTGGGTGTGTAAAAATTTACGAATCACACAAAGAGTTGCTCCGTGCGGCAGCCTGTTGCCCAGTCACCACACCAACCGTGCCAACCGTGCAGTCAAAGGCAGAATTTATTATAGTCAATTAATCTCATTTTGGTAAACCAGGGAGCGAGACTTGTCACTCATTGGATTCAATTCCAACTGAAAATATCCGGCCGAAAATAACTGTAACTATGCTATCGAATCGGAAAACCTTTGCATGGGCATCCCACTTCCCACCGTTCGACTGATGAAGCAGTGCTCCATTCAGTCTTTATAAAATTGTAAATTACATTACCTAATCAAGCCAATTTGTCATTATGTGTCCACGATGACACCACAGGAAGCTCTTACCTGTTTCAAATAAATCGCTTTCTAATGATTGAAACTCATTAAGTCGATTTTACAACCACGTCCCCGCAATCGCACCAGAAGGATTTCCTTGATGTGAGGCTAATTTCCCGACGACAAATATTAATGATTATTTATGGTTGTTTTAAACTGGTCTATAAGACTACTCCAGAATAGGGTTCAATTTATGAAAATCACTGAATGATGGTTTTGAAGGCACTTTTTAAACTAAAGACCAGTGTCTTTAGTTTAAAAAGGTAACTAAGTTCATCGTTCCCTACTGGGTATTTTTGTTGCCTATTTCAAAGTTTTCAGTGTACAATGTCTCTTGTTGGGTTATGGGTAACAGATCATTATAATTTGTATCTATTTCAATAGGCTTCAATAGGCTCACCCAGTACATGGGACTTATAACACAAACGGTGAAAAGTGGCTGTACATTGTACAGGGACATTAAATGCCATAATGTGCACTTCTGCCTACTCCTTCGGTGATAAAAGGCGTGATGATACAACCATGTTTTAATTCACTCGATGTAGGCCATTTACTGACTTGGTTTCAATAGGATAGTAATTTAAATTAAAACTTTTACATAAGTACTCAGGTAAAGGTTACCTCTCTATGTACGTAGATACTATAAGATAATCCTGAACAATGTGTTGATACCGCCTTCTAATCTAGTATCTACCTGTACATTGTACAAATTTTAGTTAAAGCTTCTGATTAAGTACTTACAAGGCCAAAACACAACTACTTCATTAGGTACAGTTAGTGCTCAGGACACACATAGTTCTAAATATAAATGCTAAATTTTACGCACGCTAAACACGCATTAACATTAGACATTAGCGTTAATATTGAACAAACTTTGCTTTTAACAACTTTTCAACATTATCAATGGCTAAACTAAACATGTAGGTGCCTAATGTGTTTGTGTGAAAAATAGATTGTTAGGTACTTTAATAAATAACACTATGTAAAACTAATTCCCACCAGTGGTTTTGTCCGAGAAAAATTCTCTCAAATAGTTCCCGATTCTAGAACAATAACAGGATAGAAATTATTGATATGTTAAGTTTTCCAACGCCGGTGACATTTTAAAGTCTGTCCAGTATTTTTTAAAGCAAGAAAAAGGTAGATAAGTATATATCTGTGGTTTCTGTATAATCAAGTATATGTGGTACCTACTTGTATTTTTTGTTATAAGTAAATACACCAAAAATATAGGTAGATAAAAATATATCTGTAGGTAGTTTCTGTATAATCAAGTGTGTGTACCTACCTGTATTTTTTGTTATAAGTAAATACATAATCATAATGAGGAAGCTGCAGGATGATTGTAGATGGTAATGATGATGATAAAGGATTCAAAGTCAAAGTCATTTATTTCAATTAGACCAGGAAGGCACTTTTGAACGTCAAAACGAAAAAAGTGAATGCTCATTCCAAGCTGTAGATTCCTTAATCCGGAGCTGCGGACTACCTAGCGGGTTTACTGGGGCTCCGGCTCGACAAGCAGGAGTAGGAACGGGGTGGGTTTTTAGTCAGTAAGAGTCTGATACTCCCTCTCGCCTTACCCTGGCGAGAGAAGTCATTGGATGGATGATATTCTCCCTAGAAAAAAAGGTGTAGATTCCTATGGAGAAGAACGAGCAAGAAACTCCATAGTTTAGATTACCTACATACTTAGTTAGATAGATAAGTATACCTATTGCATATTTACTGACATTGAGGGATATTCGTAATTACATTCGTGATTATTTCTTATTTGATATCTCAATAATTTGTTGTTACTGGCTTTAATAACATCATCATCTAGAGTTTTAATTAACTCCGCCTAGGTTTATTATGTTGATAGGTTGCTGTGTAGTAGATTTTTTTACGACAAGACTCGATATGTACTAGACTAGTGGTTTCCAAAGAGGTCTGGACTGCGACCTATGTAAATTAAGTTCCTAAACTCAACAAATTACATACAGAACGGTTGGTTAGTATGTCTTTCTATAGACAAGGCCCATTAAAAATTCGCTTGCCACCCACCAATAGTTCGAACCATAGTTTGGGAAACCCTGTACTAGACCAATTGGGCATTTTATAGTGATACGAGTATTATTCATTATCTAATTAGCTCTACACCCTGAATAGCGCAATCTTCACCATTTTGGGTCCAATATCACAGTTTTGGGTATTAGTGTCCTTGCACAGCCTTTGACGAACTCGTCATTAAGTATATAAAATCGTTAAAATGATAAAAGAATACCATTCTTGACTTGTAACCTTAAAACAATGTCGTGGCCGTGTCTAATAAATTAATTATGATGGTACATAACTATGTCCATAGTTAATTTGCCGACTAAGTAATAATAAAACTATCGATATCTTATTGTTAGCTGCCGTTTTCCACTGCATAGTTATCTCGTAAAGATTTCTATTTAATTACTAACATTAAAGATTCGCGTGATTGATAAAAATGTGAGAGCTTTTTGCACGCGTCTAAGATGGTTGACTTTGAGTTCAAGTGCCAATAGCATCAAAGGCATAAATAAACAGAGAAACGATGTTTAAATCACTAAGTAGTAAGTAAGTAGCTCTTATTTAATGTCAAGATGCAATTACACAGTGAATAAAATAACCATTAAATCCGCTTTTAATATGAACCTTATGCAAATAAACATAAGTATTACGTTCTCATTAAAATCCAATCTACGCACAATACTCTGCTAAGATACCTCTACTTTCTTAGTGACCGTCGCGACGACGGTGGAAAGTAAAAAATTAGTTTCCGTACACGCTTCATTAATTTCACGACCGCTATAAGACTTTTTATTGTGCACAAATAAGTGCAGAAACGTTGATATTGCACAAGTTATACTTTTTTTTTATGTGTTTAAGATAACTTTGCGCCAGTTCCTGTTTTTATGTTACGTCACAGTCACACACGAGTTTGTTTCCTGATGACACTGTTTTACGGGGAACTTGTAACTTTTTATTTCTTACGTGTTATACAGTGGCCAGCACATCAAGCTACCACATCGTAAATAATACATTTTCAGCCTTATTGTTTTTAGTACAGAGTTGAAAATCTATCAACGAATTTCAGGCTCTATTTAGGTACTAGTAAACCTGTATGTTGTCAATAAGGAAATGATATGTGGACTAGACGAAGTATCCCGTGTGTTACCTAATTGTGTAATTAGTAGCTAAGCCTGTTTTATACTTAGGAGAAAATTGTATTATGACCATCTAGACTAGATTGACTGGAGTCTGGAAGTACTGATAAGGTGTAGATTGAATAGCCGGATGAAATTATGTTCCGGATTCTATAGCTTGCTACGGGCTATAAAATAGTTCGTATAGATAGAAGAGTCTGTAAATGTTTCCTAGATTCCAGAAATGCTAGGAGATAGCTCATTAGCTAAGTAGTGCGTGAAATGTCTTCTGCTTGACTTTTAACCAGGCAGGTAGGACCTAGATGATTGAAAATCAGTCGGTAGGGAGAGGTGCACATTACGGCACGTAATGCGGCTATACAATGTACATTGATAGTCAGTATCTCTGGTTTTACACGTAATATCAAAACTGAAAGTTATTTATAATACCCAAACAGAATATCGTAATGCATATAACTCCATAATTTAACATAAAATAACTCACTATACTTACTTAAAACTTAAACGTGAAAAATAAAGAAATCGCCACCGAAAGTATTTCTAGGTCACATCAATGCGACCGGTTAATTTATTTCCGCCAAAAATCCGTACCGAGTGCGTTGACACAGTGAATTGAAAACAACATTGAATTGAAAAATGTTCTGTAATATTCATGGTCTAATAAGTATCGTGTCCGGTGACGCCGATTATGTTATTCACGCTTGTCTCAAAATAGAGGTAAAGGTATGCGCCTACTATGACGTAACAAACAATAGACAAGCAACCGAACAAGTACCTACGTGTAATAGATTTCTAATCAAAACGAACAATTTCCTCATTACATTTACTCTTTTAATTTAAACAACATTGTAAATTAAACATTTAATTGACTCGGGAATCGATCCTAATATCCGTCGCTTTGGTTGTACCGTTGTGTCGTTAAACATGGCAGTTAAAGTAAGGAGATATTAATAATATAATAAAACGAACCGGTACCAAGACTCTCAATATTACCAAAGTAAATACCAACATACGAAATTGAAGTTTGTATAACTGTTACGGTAAGAGTGAATAATTGAAAATTATTAATAATTATCTACTATTATTAATAATTACCGAAACTCGAGGTAAAAGTGATAAATTAATCACATTTGTCGCTTATTATTAATAATTTTACCCTAGTAGTGATAAATGTAATAAGTGGCCAAGATGTTATTTTTATTTCCATTTAAAAGGCAATTATATTGTACTTACACAACAAATATTTGTTGAATTCTATGATAATACTTTTAAATTTTAATTTGTTGCATTTATAGGTGCTACAGAAGATTTACAGGCAAACCAATTGTGATTATTGATGATTGCTTTTAGGATTCGTGTTGATTTTGTTAATGAAACAATAATTGTTTAATTTTATTTTTGTTACAATTTTATGTACCACGATAGACTTTTTTGCATAAGTTTCATGGTAATTTGATTTTAAAAGAATTTTATTGTTAATTTTGTGATAAATGTGCCCTTTTTGGCGTGGCGAGAGGGAGTGTCAGACTTTTACTAACTAAAAACCACCCCGTTCTTACTCCTGATTTTCAAGCCGGAGCCCCGGTAAACCCGCTAGGTAGTCCGCAGCTCCGGATCAGGCATCAGCCCTACTGGGCCCCATCTGTGGTGATCTGATGGCTCTTTGAGGCGCGCGCAGAACTCGACGCGCCGCACGCACGGTTCTGGTTCTGGTCGGGTGGCGAGTTACCCCTACTTGCCGTCCGCAGAGCCGCACTTACGCGCAGAATATGTGAATTTGTTGACCTTTCGGTTTAAAGCAAGTACAAGTAACCTTGTTTGTGTGATCTCTAATTAATATAATCGTAAGACGGTGTTTAATATTATAAATAAATACATGCTGGTCAAAAAACATAGGGTTTATATTTATTTTATTACTTTCACCAATATGTGTCGTGAATTATTAATAATCACTACTAAAAGTGATAAATTTCGATCGATTATTCACATTTACCAAAACGTGTGGTAATTATTAATAATTTAGCAAAATTATTAATAATTTTCAATTAATCAGATTTACCGTAACATAACCACAAATATGCCTTTGTAAGTAGAAAGTTCAGGGGAAGCCAAACTATGAAGGATGTATTATAATTGGTTGATAAATTGAAACGAATCACTTCAAAGGCTATTCAAATTTGATTAGGGATAATATTAATAAGAATATTCATAAATTTATTATACGAAATTATTTCGTGAACCCATTTGAAGTACTTACTATAAGCATGTTTACCGAACTGTACTATTTTTTTTAATTAACCCTAAGTAATAGGTAAAATTTGGCAATAGCCTTCTCACAAAATAGGTTTAGCTGATCGCCAATTGTTCGACAATACGAATGTTGTACTGCAGTCTACGCAAACCTTTAGATTTGTCATCGCTCATACACTTTTTTCCTATTGTGACACGGTTACTTGTAATTGAACTTTACGTAACAAGTTCTAATAGAAAAAAGTACTTTTTTAAGTCACCTCTTTCATTGAGATGAAGTGCAACGATTGCTCTCGTAACCCTTCCATTCCATTTAGCAATGAACGGTCTGATTCGTTCACAAATAGAGAAGTAAATGGAACAGATTCTGCTCATTTTTTTTACTTCCTTAATTAATTGTTGCTTTGTTATTAGGTAACTTACATAATTATATTTGTCAACAGCCCGTAGAAGTCCACTGCTGGACTATGCGTTTTCACTATAAAAAATGGAATGGCCACAATCTCCACGCTTGGCAAGAGGGTTAGAGATTGCAGTTTTAAATTATCAGGTTTATGAGAGAATCCTGCTCTGTTAAATATAGGTAGTCCTTTAGTCAGCTTTAATGACACCCGCCGAAAGACAAGAGGTGGTTACAAATGAATTCAACTCTACTATCACAACACGGCGGGCTTATATAGATAATAGATTGAAATAATTCTGCCAGTCATATGTTAAGAGTAGGTCAATCAACCGTTCCCGTGGGTGTCGTAAATGATGACTGAATACGTACACTAATTAGATACGCTGTGTTATTGCTGAATAGCTCATAGAACTTTATTCTGTATTGATCTCGTTGTTTAGCTAAATTAGATAGGCAATAGGTAATGTAAAGTAGATTGTTACCTGCCTGTCATAAGTGGTAATCTATCAAGGATTCAAGGAACACTGACACGAGGAAGTTCTATAGGTCCTTTGATATTCTAATACATAGATAGAATTAGGCAGTTACTATTAATCCGATTGGTTTCGGATTCGGTACATCTAATGAATCAATTTGTATAATAATTTAGCAATCTACATACTAAAGTCAACTTTTTATTGTTTCAGGTTTTGCCTTTAGTATTATCAGTATCATCAATCAAAGTCCCTGTAGACAATGCAGACCCCACCGACGCTCCCAGTACTCCAGAAGCGACAAAAAATACTCCAGTGTACTACATAACAGACGACGCGAATGTCGACAGCTACCTCATCCCTCCTGATCCGCACAAAGCAGAAGATTCACCCGAAGGGACAGGCGGCCCACCTACTTTCTTGATACCACCCGCAAAAGACAGTCAGCCTGGATACTTTGTACCCAAGGCGGCAGCAGACGTTCAGAGCGATTGGCTACCCATTCTACAAGCCCAAACACAAACCAAACGCAATGTTCCATACCAAAGACTGCCCCTGGAAACAATCCCCATATTTTTCAATCAAGGTAACCAAGCCGTAGCTGCGCCCCTACCTCTACCTCCCGTACCTTCAACCCGGCTGGAACCGCCTTCAGTTGATGCTGTAAATGAGTTCTTTATTGAAGTTCCCGAGGAGGAAGAAGTGCATGTGGATGAAAATAATGAGCCTATTCAGGTACCAGACTACAATGTACGCCCTCAAAATGAGAATGCACCACCCCCAAATCTGCAACTCGATCCCGCAGAACCTACCCTCGCTTTACATTTAACGCCGCCTAAACCACAACCATTGAACGCTCCAACGAAGTTGTTCCCAAAGAAATACACTGGTGGTTTCAAACCCGTGCCGATACCTCTCACTCAGTACGATGAAACCGCACCAGAAGTACCCAAAGCGAAGCCTGCGAAATACTTTAAACCGCAATCGAGTGCCGAGGTACAACAATACACGCCGACTGAGGACGAGAAGAAATTGTATCATTTCAAAAAAGCCGAGCATCAAAGAAAACTGAAAGGAGAAGAAGCCTTAAAGGTCAGTTGTGTATGATTTTGAAAAGCGATGAGAATTTACCGAATATGAATTTACTTAGGTTGTGAAACTTATTTTGTTCCCAGCAACAGCAATCAGCTGATGGGGTGTCAGAGGAAACATATGGCGAGCCTACATCGGCAGAACAAGAAACTTCGGAAACTAACTTGAGATACCCCGGACGTACGTATAATATAACTTAATAATAACATAACAATCATTGTTTGAAGTGGGTTGAGATATATAAATCAAAAACTTGTATGACTAAACTTACTGTAATAATCTGAATAGATTGTTCGACCCTTCCAACACATAACTGAATAATATTATTGTTTGATACTTTACATATATTAGGTGCCTAGATATGTACTTTTGTTAGCTTTACAAATAACTTAGGTAGGTACTAATGAAATCGTTATTTTGAAACTGCTAATGAGTATCTGCTGTAATTTGGTAGGCAAATATTTATACATATAACATTAGATATATTGAAACACGAATAGGTTGATATTGTCATAGTTTACTAGTGAGAGTTATCGGTGGCCAGAGCCGTATTATCTGTAGACAAGTGCCCAGGGCGCCAGGTTACAGAAGTTCGCCGCGAGACTCGCGTGTCGAATTGTTCAAAGGGTGGCGGCGCGACGGTGCCAAAAAATTAGGGGCGTCTATAAAGTGCTTGCCTACGGCGCTCTCTCTTTCGGACAGTGCAGTGATTAAGTAATAGGCTGCTGTGTTACGTGTCGCTGTTTCGATTAACAATGGAACTTAACTCGTGTGATTTACAAATAAGTTATTTTTTCAGATCTGGATGTGATGTATATCTAAACGCACCCATGACACAGAGAAGGTGATCACGCCATTGTTATAAAATTACACTTTATTATATTTCAGACAACGTTTACCACGTACCTGCACATCACGGGCCCCCGGGTCCCCTCCGTCACGGGCCCCGACCTGCGCCCCTGCGTCAGGCCCCAGCACCAAGCCCCCCACAAGATGTAGGCCCTGCTGCACCAGCTCCCGATGGCAGAACAGAGTTTAGGATGCACGGCATGAAGGGACCACATAGCTATCAGTTCGGTTACGATACTGGCAAAGGGTAAGTCTAAAAAATTAACATATTTGATACATCTAATAACAACTGTCGTCAATTATAGGTGCCATAATAATTAGGTAATACGGTTTACTTACAAACGCGTTGTTCCATTGAGATGTCAATGGAACAACGACATACATGATTGTGAGCCCTTGTCGTGGCTTGAAACTAATCGAGCAACTCTCTACGTAAAGTTGTGTAATAAGCACCTATGAGAAAAGGTCGTACGGCCTTTTCTATCTAATTAATACATATTCAATAATGATTCAATAATTTCAATATTATAACATTTAACCTACTTACAAAATCTTACGCTTCGGATTCGATTCTCTGGTAATCTTTAGGTTTGATTAGTAGGACTCTAAACATAATTTGTTATGTGTATGGTACCTAATATCAATTTCCTTCTAAGATTACACGAATACCTATAACTAAATGAATTCTAAATTTCAGCAAAAATCGTCAATTCCGGTACGAGGAGCGAGACAACGATGGTCTGGTAAAAGGCCACTATGGATACGTGGACAGGTCTGGCAAGCTTCGCGTGGTCAACTACAGCGCACACCCTGAGTACGGTTTCCGTGCCGAAGAACCAGTAGAAAAACAGCCATGAACATAGAACATTTAATATAACACGTGGTTGCAGCGCAGAGGTCATTTAACTTGGCTATGTGTAATTCATTCGATTTTCGACTTAATTCTAAATTGATAAGGTTGAAAATCTATTACCAACATGACATAGCTATAGCGTTTCCTAATAACCATTATAATTAAATCCCGTTCGATCCTTCAAATGTTTGGTTTCAAAGGCCAAGATATATTGGTCTATCAACAATGTACTTTATCAAGTTCCTTCATTGATACAATTGTCTAATCTTTATGACCTCTGAAGTTCAAATGTTGTAAATATAATTTTGTTGTAAATAACGTAAAAATGTTCAACCCGTACAATGTATGAGACAAAATACTTTATACTAGAAAACGTGTATTAAGTTATTTTTGTTTATTTTAATATGTACTTAATAAATAATTTAAGTTCGTTACCATAAGTGTCATATAGTGGATAAGGTGTATTAATTTATATGTTAAACGAAATAAAATAAAAATTACACAAAATATTTTATCAGATTTTTTATTTAATAACATTTTACTTAAGTAGATAAACTTTCAACAATGCTTACAAAAATATAGATATCAAAAAGTTATAAAATTATAATTTTATTATAGTCCATAATGATTTAAGTTTTAACATTGATATCAAAAATATTTAATGACCAATTATATTACTCGTTAATAATAAAATGTCTCTAGAAAACAACAATAAAAAAATATATGGCACCAATTTTGGTAATTTTTATATAAAAATATAAAATTCTTTTATTTAAAACACAATATACATTATTTATCTTCCTTTTTTTCAACCACAATATTGTTTACAAGTTCAGCGAGTAAACTAGATGCACCAATACGGAACAATTTTGGTGTAAGCCATTCTGGACCTAATTCCGTGTACACAAGCACTAGCCAGTTGACCGCATCTCTAGCCGTCTTTATGCCACCAGCTGGTTTGAGGCCCACCTGTGTGTTAAGGACATGCGAATTTAATTGAAATAGTGATATAATCTATTTGTATAAGTATTAGGTTAATTAGAGTAATCAAGAAGAAATAGATTTTTTTTTTCTATACTTTTCTATTATCTTACTTAAAAAAAAGGCTCTTAATTTTTTTCCTATAGTAGGACTACTATTATATAAAAAATATTAAGATTTTAAAATGTGAGCTCTACTTTTCCTAATTGGGAAAAAAATTAATAAAATAATGTTAAATCACTTATTTATCAACAATAATTATCTTCTTACCCTGATGCCAGTGTTCTGATAGTGTCTCCTTATAGCTCTGCACATCACAAGACCAATAGGCAAGGTCGCATTCACAGCTTCTTTGCCTGTTGAGGTCTTTATAAAGTCTGCTCCCGCCATCATAGATATCATGGAGGCTCTGTATACCTGTATGAATTTAAAAATTAATTACTACTTGTCAAAGATCTATTACAATTAGATAATATCCACATCTTTTTTGAGGTCTGTAACTTATACAGTTCCTTCACCCGCCTTAGGCGAGTTGAGACGGAGTGTCAGGTTCTTACTGACTAAGGCAGATAACATCCACTACTGAGTAAAGGCCTCCTTTCTAAAAGGTCCACAAACCCCAGACTTGATAGATCTTAAGTTAGTCTGACTTAAGTATTAAGCAACCAATGATTTAGAATCTAAACCAAAGATGAATTGTGTCCGGACAAATTAATAGTTAATCAATTTTTACCTGTATTGCCAAAACATAAGGTTGAAACTCATAAAGAAACAATTTTACAATTAAAATGAAACTCACATTCTCATAACTTCCCAATTCACCAACTCCCAATATGACTTTCAAGTGCGCTGGACCACAAGCATTCTTCATTTGTTTGACTTCATCATACAATGCATCCCACTGCCCTGTTAGGGCCAAGCTACGGTCTAACACCACATCAATTTCAGTTGCTCCGCTTGAAACAGCATATTTGATTTCTTGTAGTCTTGTCTCTAATGGGTAGAGGCCGGATGGAAAACCAGTAGCCACTGAGAACAGGAAAATAAATCTATAATATAAAAATAAGTCAGGTTTTTCTCCCTGATGCTATAACTCCAGAAAGCATGAACCAATTTCCACGGTTTTGCATTCATTGGAATGGTCTTGGACTCCGTGAGGTTTATAGCAAAGAAGATTCAGGAAAAAATTAAGAGAAAAAGCAGGAAAACAGGGAAGATCATTGGTGGCAAAACAAAGTTTGCCAGGTTTGCTAGTATAATATAAAAATTCTACATACACTTATTTCATACAAACATTCTTGCAAAATATATGGTGGATATTAGCAGAATAGCCAAATATCAACATAAATAATAAGAAAATATTGCTTACCAGCTGCAATATTAATTTCTGATGTCAAATTCATAAGTTTGATAGCCTCATAAGCGTCTTTTACTTTCGTAGGGTAAACACATACCGCTGCAGTTCTGATGGGTTCTTTCAAGTCCAACTTTTTTAGCAGGTCTGATGGCAAAGGGTTTGCAGCCTAAAATAAAAGGACATTTTTTATGTAGGTTGTAAAGCATTAAATTCATTTCAGCCAACTACGCATTGAGCAAGCATGGTGATTGAAGCTCTTTCCTTATCCGTAAAAAGAGAAGCAAATTTTATTGGCTTGGCAGTAGCAACTTAAAGGCTGTTAATAAATTACTATGGCACATAGTGTCAAAGTGTAGGTTTTGTTTAACAATTCTAACAAGAATACAATTTGGTGTTTCATACAAACCTTAGTACAAAGTCTGAATACATTTGACCTGGTATCATCACCCGATAGAGTAGTCAAGTCAATAACTGTGATGGCTTTCAGTAACCAAGCATTTAAGACATCTGGAGTGGTTATTGGGTGAGTATCTAATATTGTCTGTATTTGTGAATCCACATTTGACTTGTTTATGTAGATCTTCCTTAGATTATTCAGTTCTAAAAACAAATTAGGTATTTATACATTGTATGGACAATAAAAAATATTACTTAAAAAGTATGTAACCTGTAATCTATAAATCCAATTAGTAGGAAATTTTATTCATATTCATACACAGTTCACTAATAAACAAGTTCTATTAAACATTGTTAATAAAATTTCAAACTTTTTAAACATGTTATTCTGATACAAAGTCGATTCTTTGACCAGAACCCACTGTCTAGCATGTTACTAAAATTATTCTTACATCAAATTATTATTTAACAATTAAAGAGATAACACATTATCTTAAAACAATGTAAAACTTACCTAAAACTTTTGAATCAACCATTTTATTTAAGAGGTGGTTCTTATTTTAATGTTTTTCTCAATATTAAAAGAAATTATGTACTTTGTTTCCGTGTATTGTATTTTAATTTGGTCTGCCACTAATATTCCTATTTTTTATAAAACACTAAAATTATTTATTCAACTTGTGAACTTGATAAGACCCGGTGTAGAGGAATCGTTATCCGACCAATCAGAGCTTCGAAAATAATGACATTGACGTGAATATGTCAATTTGACAATGGTAATTTCATTTATTTCAAAACTTTTATGTAGTAGTACTACGTAATGGAACGTTTATTTTATAGAAATCGCTGAGTATGTGAAATTGAATATAAGTAGCAAGTTAGTGTGTAATCGACACCTTCTTAGTTGTAGAAAGAAATGACGTGATTACTTTTAACAAAATCGGGGTGGCGCTACAAGCTATGTAGTGGTATGAATACAGCTGTTTTTTAGGTACTTTGTAAATTAAAAATTTCCGTAGTTCTAAAGTAATTTAAAACAAAAGCTTTTATAAAAGTCAAGCGTTTGTTTTTGAGTAAAATGTAGAATTTGTTTAGTTTACAAAAACACAGATGTCGCTAGTTTCACTGAAACAAAACAATATCTGTTGTTTTGTTCAGAATTCAAATGATTAAATTACACATTTTACATGGGAGAGAAGTTTTGTGATTTCCGTATTTTCCGTGTTCCCAAAAATGTAATTTCCCAAACAATTCCAAGTCTTTCCACTTTTGGGTTAAATGAGCAACGAACCAATCCCTAAATTATAAAATACATAATAAGGGACAGTCCGGCTGTCGGTACTTAGCTAGACAATAATAAAATACCTAATTAAGTACCTACATTTCAAAACAGTCATGTAAAAATCTAACAGTGAAGTTTATTGCTAAGTTAGGTATGTACTTAGGTATTACTAAAATAAGTGGGTACAATTAAAATGGATAGGTACTTAATAGTACTGTTAGGTATTTTAACCCAACTCTACTGGCGTTGGTTCTCATCCAATCTAGATGCGGCTAAAGTGATTGCAGATGGTAATAGGTCTATGTTAGACCTCCGCCTTCCAATTACTTGGGAAAGCGTTAGTGTTACGTTACACGATCGTCAAATTTAGTAGTCGTTCGCAGTACTGACATAATTTTTATTAAACGTTGTCCTAGCAATGAGGGTTTATTTTAATCCAGAGTTTTTGAAGAATAGAGTGGCTTATGGACCCTGTAACATCAGAGGAATTTCCTACAAGGTGAGGATTGGGCCTGTAGGAACCGAATTTGCTACAAGGTGAGGATTGGGCCTTCAGGAACCTCATTCACACGGCGAATCATAACGCAAGCGTTGTTTCACGCCGGTTTTCCAGTAGTATCACTTCGGTCAAGCCAAAGTCCCTATGGCTCTTTCATGCTCACGTAAAATATAGATACAATTTTCTTTACATTTTTCTTTTTTTTTTTTTTCTGCGACAATGTTAGTTGAGACAATGTTTCTGTGGTACGTGACAACCGCTGCAAGCTGATTGCTTCAGCACCGCGTTTTCAGTTACGTACCTTGATATGTTTGTTCTGAACACTGTTTTAGCAAGCTTGAAAGTGGAGCTAGATTACCATTTTAATTAGTTTTCACCATCATCAACATATTGCAAGGTCGCGTTTCATTCATTTTATATTAGAAACGTTTTATTATATTTTTTTTGAGGGTGGAAAATTATACATTGCCTTCTCTCGCCTTGGGTAAGGAGAGAGTGAGACAGTGTCAGACTCTTACTGACTACCTAATACTGCTTTTTAGTGATCGCATGTGCTATACTTTACACCTTTAGTATGAACACACTAAGTACAGGAACTCGTACTAAGGGAGCATGATGTTGTATTCTGAGTTAGATTCAGAATTTTCCTTGTGGATTTCAATTGGAAATTCTCCATCTCTATGATATTACGAGAGACTGTAGCTACTGGAACACCTACGTAAAACACCCACGCACCTACGATTTAAATCATTTAGAAACATATGTAAGCAGATAGGTACCTCTTTGAGCTTCTTGTTTGTAGTCTACCTAATTTTATCTACATATACAAGTCAGAGCAGAAAAAGCTAAAAAAAAACAATGTTCAAACATTTAGATCGCACGAGTTGAAAGGTATTGTTTCTATAAATACAGAAATAGTGAACTGTCATTCAGAATCGAACAGTACCTAGTGGACCAAGTTTGTATAAATCAAACATTCTAGCCACGAGCTGATTAAACGTAAACATCGGAACTATCTCGAGAGAGCTTGACACGCTATTCAATTCGCTACGCAGTCGACATAAAGTTCTAAGTGCTGTGATGTTATTCTACGGGAATTTGTCGGCACAATACTCGTTTTGCATTTGTTTTATATTGAATGACGTTTAACGTGAAATTAAATGCTTTTATTGAGTTTTTTTAAGTGAGAGACTCGTCCTGGCTTCGTGTTGGTGCCATTGCTATTACGTCATTGAACCTACCTACCTACCTATCGATAACCGAACAGTAGTCTACCTGTATTATTGCTAAGAACGTAAAGCCTTGGTTATGAAAAGAGAACCATTGTTGTAGATATTATAAGTAAGTAGATTAATTAGATTTTTCGACTTATATCTACAGTAAAGTATATCTCGCTGACTGCTTTAATGCAGAGGTTAGACGGAGGAAACCTGATTTCCCTAAGGAAGTTGAATTGTAGTAGAGTGAAGATTTTATTATCTACATTAGCAGCGTCTCACCGTCCTGCTTGATTAAGGTTTAATCAATCCTCGGTGCTTACCGCTATTGCCTTCGTATGTTACGTATGACAGAAGGGAGACATCAGACAATGTATCAAGTAAGTAGATTCATGTTCCAGGATATATCTACCAAGATGATAAATCGTCTATCCGCCACGTAACCACTCCGCTGCGACGCAGTCCTTTAAAGTTATGCATTTTGATGTTTCAGTTGGCTCTCGGAATTTTTTATGTCTCATTTTATAAAATCTTGAATAGGAAATGAGGATCAGTCTCTTAGCCAATTTATTTTATCCCGGGTAGACAGCTTAAGATTAAGATGGGTTCATTTTTACTTAAGCAACAACATGAAAAAGTAGAAAATACTTAAACGGAAATATTAGCTCGAAGGTTGACAATTTCTCGTACAATGGTTTATTAATAAGGGAACACACAGTCTATTTAAATGACAATGTAAGTAGGTGATATCTGCGTATGGTACTGTTGTTCCCGATTTCTGTTGTGTTCGTATTTGGTGAATACAGAGACGCTAATCAAAGAATAAATCTCAGTATGTACCTACTGAACACGATTTATTGCGATCTGAGATTTGTTTCAGGCTCGTAGGACGCGAAGCGAGCGCTATAAACATTTCAGCGAACCATTACTGTAGTCCCACGGAGAAAATAGCGTCTTAGTTCTTGCTTTCAAAGTTTTAAAGGAATTACTGTTGTTTCCGCGAGCCCCTTCCTCAGATTGAATAAGACTCGATGTCATAGGTCAAGGCAAGTTTGTCCAGTGCTCCTCACTTGGAACTTTGTGAACCTTGAACTTCTTTTGTGTCTAGATTGATGACATGGTTTGATCTATAGTAAAATTGATTACATTTGTGCCGACAGACATTTACGTCGGCATGGAAAAATGCTTAGTCGTTGTGGAATATAATTTGGATTGATCGTTAAACACTTCCGCAGTTTAAAGCCTCGTTATTTATATCACTGGTATCTAAAAATTATTGTTACTTATACAACTGTAATCACCAAAACGATAGTTGATTGTCTTAAAACGTACCTATACAAAGTGCATTTTACCTGAAGTCGGATTTGAATATTCAAAATTCGAAAAAAAAGTAGTCAGTCTACCACCTTCTTTGTAATGCTGGCAACATATAAACGAGCCTTGGGATCCTTACATCCTCTTTTGCATTAACCTATACAAGTTTGAATCAGAATAACTCGTGGATAACGAACTGCCTTTCAAAATGAAGGAGCTCATAATATGAGGGTATGTGAACAAAGAGCAAGGTCGTGTCGTAAGGTTCGCAAGAGACGGTACATAAGCAACGGCAAGGGATATGAGTGCGGACGTGTGGATGAATGAGTGTTCCTTCATCTTATTTCCATATCCGCATGTCAATTGCCTCGCAGTAATTTTACTTTGTTGTAGGCATCGCGCTCCGGAATCAGATTTTTATTGACGTTTTATACGGATATCGTTTGTGTTTTGTATGTTGTATGTTGCTCTATGCGTGTTTGTGCTTGTTTTTTTGAACAAAAATAGAACTGTCATGTGTTGTGTCACTGTCGGAGATGTAGGAAAATTCTCGTATATTTGGATGAAATAAATTGATGTATCTTTGATACATTTTTGCTTGTTTGGATAATTATTGAAAAATAAAATACGTTTCAATTTCAATTCTTAAACATTTAAGTACCTATATGAGATACCTGTGCTAGGAATGCTCTCTCTTCATAAGTCTTATAAACAAAGTAGTTAAATTATGTGATACAATATAAATTCAATGAATTTTCCAATATTTACATAAAGCTCTGTCCCTGCCTTATTCGTCTGAGGAAACACTTGCAAACTTATTGGAAATATATAATACTTATCAACAAGTATTATTTCACATAATTCCAACGACTTAACTGAAAATATCAAAATTTAATATCGATGGTCTGATAACATTGAAACCTTGTAAAGGAGAAAGTACCAGCTGTGAACCAAAGTGCCTAGTGACGCTTCCCATTATATAGTTAAGTAATGGTAAAGCTAAAGAAAGGAAAAAAGCATCATCCTTAGCTCTAAGCTAGTTTCAGTACTTTTTAAACATTTTGTTCGAAACTCTTTCCTAGAAGTTTGATAAAAGCCGTTAAAGTACCAACGCAAGTAAAGATAGATTACCTATGTGGGTGTGTAACTATCGAACATAAGGTAATAATCTTCAGGGCAGGGGTGACTACATATCACCAGTTATGTTACAAGTCCTATGCAATAAGGGGTGAGCCTACTACTATACCATGTCATTTACGTGTGGAAGAGCCATGCTTCAGCACGGAAGGGCCGGCTCGACCGGAGTGATACCACGACCTCAAAGAAAACCAACGTGAAACAACGCTTGCGTTGTTTGTCCCCGATCCTCCAACAACCCTTAAATTCCTAAACTCCAAAAGGCAACTATAGGTGTCCATGGGTGGCGGTGATTGCTTACCATCAGGTGATATGTCTGCTCGTTTACCGGTACATAACATAAAAAATACACTGTTCATAATTCGACACTCCTTGCTATTTTCAAAAGATTGAAAAAAACCCAAATCATATTTTACCAGACCCGAGAATCTTACCACTGAATAAATCAGCCGATCTTAGTAAGTAATTGCTAATTACGTCTACACCTCTAACAGCTCTACATAACCCGATCATACGTTTAGAAACATCTTGATAAGCTAGCAAATATAATTTTCCGAAGATGTAATTAGCAGTATATTGCAGCTGCTAATATATCATGTCGGTACGCAAACGGATGGGTGCTCGCTACGACATGATGTATGTTGCCCGCCCCATTGGGGGAAATCACTTGTCTTAACCCCCATGGAAGACTGCGGGTGTAATGTATTTGTTTGTTCTGAATTCTTTGAACTATTGAGATAAAACACAATACAATGTTCTGAAGGTTAATGTCTACCTTTAAACATGTCGAAAAGGCGACGAACGACTTCGATGCGTTTACAAATACAACACATTAATTACAATCAAACTCATAAAAGTAATTTGAGTATCAGTAAGATCGGGTTTCTTAGACCCTAGGGGGTAACTTTGACCCAAATTCTATAACCAATAGGAATCGAGAATAAAGCGTTTATTAGTTTTTCATTGGTCTAAAAGTTCGGGTCAAAGTTACCCCCTAGGGTCAAAGTAACCCGATCTTATGATAATTAATTTGTAAAAACTGATTAATTTGTTTCATGCAAGAATCAAACCTGAATGCGACTTTTGCGTTGCAGCTGGACGGTCAGTAGTCAGTCGGATAGGTAGTTTTAGGTACCTATATGTATTAGCGTAACTTATTCTGCATTTAATACAGGGTTATACCTAAGTAGATTGCTATAAAGTACTTTAAAGTTCCCAAGTTACTATAGCTCGCTTTATGTTAGGAAAGTAAGCAAAGTAAAGTAGCATAGCAACTACTGAAAGCGGCTAAATTATTCCGTTCATACAAACATAAATGGCGAACTTAAGGTTGATTCTGTTCTAGGAAATATCTAGGTAAGAGTAAAGTGAATTTTAGTTTAAGTAACGTAACAGAACTTAATTATGGCCTAATTGTTAAGCAGGTG
This sequence comes from Spodoptera frugiperda, assembly GCF_023101765.2. Lineage (NCBI taxonomy): Eukaryota > Metazoa > Arthropoda > Insecta > Lepidoptera > Noctuidae > Spodoptera > Spodoptera frugiperda. The sequence goes on along the minus strand of NC_064231.1, from coordinate 8,102,056 downwards.
TACATTAATTTATATGTGAGTCAAAATTACCGTTCATTCTCATATCGGGGCCTCTCAAATTTAGCATTCATTCGTCTCATAACCAAAAAAGTTTACATTGCATTTAGATCCGTAACAACACTTAAAGGTGCACTTCTGCAGGTGTTCTTTTCACCATCTCCACTCTTGTTGTAGGGTTTATGCTAATGCTTTTTTTTTGTGGGGAAAATCATCCAATGACTTCTCCCGCCTTGGGTGAAGTAAAGGGGAGTCAGACTCTTACTGTCTAAAAACCGTTTCTGCTCCTGTTTTCTGAGCCGGAGCCCTGTAAATCCGTAGGTAGTCCGCAGCTCCGGATTATGCTTATGCTATGAGGCTATTGACAATTCTGTGCTTGTTGCCGAACATGGTAATCGAACGCAGCCTAACATGGACTCATTACTGCATTACTAGACTAATAACAATGGTTTGTAATAACCATCGTGACTCTACATCTACTGATACCCAGAAGGCTGCACGACATCGCCGCGTCTGCGCACGCTGCTCAAGAGGAAAAGTCCCTCTGTGACTCGAAACTAGTAGAGCATTTCTCAATATATTTACGTGAGTAAACCGTTTTGTTTAGTTAATCTAACAACAATAGTAAGTGAAAAAAGGAAAAAATAATAAAAAATAACACATAATAAAGTCGTTAAACACATAATGAAGTTTTTATTATCCAATTCATAGTTTATACATAAGTTTTCAGGTGTTATATAGGTCTTAGTTTGGGTTGGGTTATTATGACCTAGTTTGGCTAACTCATTACTTATTTATGTAGTAAGTTACATGCCATAAATCAACACAGGCTCCTAGAATGGTCAATTTTCTTACGATAGTGTTTTGTAGACATGGCCGACATTGGCCAGACTCCAACGTATACTGTTTCATAATGAATGAAATAAATACCTAACATGTTGTGGCAGCACTACTGTCTACCTAAAGACTGTTGAAAAATTATTGAATAAACTATATAAAATTTTAGTGATCTACGTATCATTTGATTAATATTTTATTAAATTAATAATTTGTGAAAGATTTTAGTGTAGTCATTCTATAAACACTATTCATTTTTCTTATCTTTCAGTCTTAAAATTAATAGTTCACAGTTTTAAAGAAAATTGTAATAGTTGACTTTGAGAAAATTAATCATTTTGACACTTTCAAGTTTGGGTAGTGTGTCATTTGATAATTGTTCTTATATCACGCACACATTTAACATAAAAAAATACCTAAGTGATGTTAACACATTAAACGCCATGGGGGCAAAAGTGACCGACGATAGTGGTGGATTTGCCTTCAACAGTTTTTTGTTGGCAGTCAAAGTCTCAATTAAGTATGTTCTTGATTATGTACATACATAGGTTTTGCTAAGTTCTCAAATGTTTGTAGAGCTGTATTATGGTAGTGAATTCTAGTGATTTAAGTGGCAAGAGGTAGAAAAACTGATTGTGGTCACACGTCGAATAGCTATATTTACTGCTGAGCAAACTCATTACCGTAAGTACCAATTTAATTCGCTTATTTTTGTTTTAGTACCGAGTTTATACTGCTTTTATTCACGATCTGTGTACGTTGTTTTATTTCGCACGTAACGTAACGTAACGTAATCTATTATACAATTGTTCTGTCACCAATCGACAGTTTACGTTTGTTGTCTATCGTTAATATTGTTTCAGTGTACAGTCACGATCTGTGGTTGAGGGATAAAAGTGTTACGTATTAATGTTGTGGCCCACGGACGTGTCACACTCTGATTGTCAATAAATTCGACCGGCTCCGGTCGGAAAACAGACCAAACAAATGTTATAATTAAACGGCTCATTAACCAACACTTGACTTTCAAATTCACCGTCCCTGCTTATATTAAATTAGAATGGGTTCTTGATGTATTCTTTTGATCTGTCCACTTCGTTCCTGTTTTTTGTTAATTAGGACACAAGATGGGTCATTCCGTAAATGTTTTCTTTTTGTCTTTGTTCGTTAAGTACAAAGTAAAGTGTTTAGTAATTCAGATAATATTATCATGGTTATACATTTTACTTAAGTACTCAAAAAAGTAGGACACTAGGGATAGTAAAAAAGTAAGATACATAATAATATGCAAGGAGACTACGTACTCGTATCTACATACCGTACAGATTAACTATGTACTTTTTTACAGATTTGAAATAACAATATATTTGTACCTATAATAGGTAGGTATTCACTTAAAGGTAAAATTCCGCATTTAGTTTAAATCCCCCTGATTGAGCCATCTATAAATTAACGTTTGACACAGGCCATGTTGTTAAAATGTAGACATTAAAACTAAGATTAATTTTACATCGTTTACGCCAAAATTCATTTTCAAAGTTACGCCGGGACATTATTGTTTTATGAGGTCTATAACTTTCGCCCTGTAATGGTTTTCGCTTCGTTGTGGCCGTGCTCTTTCGTAAAAATATTCGATGTTCCCAGATAAAGTAGTGGAAAGAGAAAAAATTTCATGTTGCAAACGTGACTAATAAAAAGGGTAAGTTGGGTGGCTCCATAAATCGTCAGCCTACGGACTGGAGATTTATATTTCTATTAGGGGTCTCCTAACAAAGATATCTTAGATAGCTGTGCAATCACAAACTTGTGAATAATATATGCCAGCATTTGTGTCTAGTGCCGATGCTTGCAGATTAGTTTTGTAAGTGCTGTTAACATTACCTAACTTTTCAAGCTGATCTTGGAAGCTTTTAAACAAATCAGAATAGTTTGACGAACACTGATTTATAGACACTTTAGTCTATATTCGAAATCGTTTGAATCACTCTAAAATTAATTCCAATTTGAATAATAGATGCCTATCTATCATCAAAGTTGGAGAAAGTTTAGTTGTAAATAAATTGCAGCATTGTTAGATACTTTGCTGTACTTAAATGAGATATGTTTTCGTATGATATTTTATTACTGAGAATTTATCATTAAAAGTAAATATATTTGTCAACGTCTTACTTATTTTTCCATTTCTAAATTATCTGTTCATTCTACATAGGTAAATGACACATGTAATTCATGAATTCAAATAAGCAGAAATTGGAACACCTTTTATTATTAGGTAGGTACTTATTATAAAACTCGATATTTTTTTCCAATTCCTTTTCAATTATGAAATGAAAATGAACGAAAACAACAACCATTAAGATTACGCTGTACCTAAGCATTACGAATCAAATTAATTTTACGTTAAATAACAACAAAACACCTTTATTTCGCATTTTTTATTATCTATAATAAAGAGTTGTGCAAACTCAATGGTGCGAGCAATTTATCGGCGCAGAGATGTTCGTTCGCAGCGTTCTTCTGTTTCCGAAAAAAAAACAATGCGGCATCCGCCAGCCAAAGACAAAGTTTTTTTTTCTCGACGCCAGAATAGCTTCCGGGTACACTGGTTCATCAATCATCGTATTTTTGGTTGACGAAAATCGCAGAAACTTTGATGTAGCAGACAGCACAGAGCGTTGAAAAACAAACATGGTTTTTTTACATAGTTGGGCAAGGGAAACTTCGTTCCTTTTTTTCCATTCTACGTTCAGTTTTTACAGTTTTCTTTTTTGTTTGTTTTCCATGAAGCGTACTCCTTACTTAATTTAACACAGCGCTTTTAATCTAATGTCTGTTGTATGTGAAATAACAGTTTTATTTTCTTAAATGTAGGCACAGGTTAGTAAAGCACTTTAATGTATTACGTTATAATTTGATTGACGAGGCTTGTTGTGAGACACATTATTGTATATAAACATAAATTTATAAACGATTTATTTTTTGTAAGTACTGTGTTAGAACTATTTATAGTTTCTTTGAAATCATATTGCTTTTCATCGTACAATTATTAATATTTTTTTCATATAAGTTTTTTTCTTTTTTATTCTTGAGCGAATGTGATGTCACCAATTAATGATTTGTCACGTACTTGTGACGTTTCTTCATTATTCTTTGCTAACTATGTTTGACTAGTCTTTATCTCACACCAGTTTTCTAATAGAAATCACGAAAAAAACGAAAGTGAGGGCAAAAAATATGATATGAAATAGAAACACGCCTTAAAACTTAAAACACTAAACTTGTAGGTTATTTTTGAATGTTTAAAATGAAAGTGCTAATAAAACTTGGCTGTTAAACCATACAATTAGCTACACAATTATTTTGAAACATTAAAACCTTTCTGTGTTGTAATAATCATAAGAAAACGCTTTTAATAATTAATTACACCCGCGCTTTGACAACATTGTAGGTACTTACCAATTTGTCTGCGACAAAAAGATACATTATTTCTCAGACGAACGAAAATATATATCTTCATAAGAAGTTTCGGGCTTTAAATCGTGTCTAATTGAATTATTCACTAAATTGGATTTATCGTCTCTAACATAACAAATAGAAAAACTTTGGGAAACTCGCTTGTTTGACGTAATCCCGTGAAAAATGTCGAGGTAATTTCAACAATGATTTAATTTGAATAATTTAATATTTCGCATGGCTGTGAAATATATCATTGGCTTTGTACAATCCCTATTTCAGACGAAACAAATTATTTAAATTTTCGCTCTTATAGGTCATAATGATATTATACATTTCTCTGACCTTCCTTAAGTAATTTCAGGTCCTGACAAAGTACCTGCACGTATCTTAATGGGCTTCCAGCTGAGAATGATCTTTTATTAGGTTAAATTAGGTTGAAGAGACACGGAGAGGGCTAATCAGAGAATTGACAAGATTAAGTGACCCGCTTACGAATTGATATATTTGTGCGCTAAGCCACAATAATCCTGAACCAAATCTAAAAGCATGATCACCCGACGAGTAACGAGTTAGTATGAATTACTTCTCTCGCAGCTAAATTATCAAGCGAGCCTGGCTTTAATTCCACTTCCGCTAATGGAATTCGTTCACTTTTCAACAATTCACTGTCCAGTTTCTTTCTAAAGAGCTTTGGGGCAACGTTTTGTTTCTGACACTTAATCAGACCCCAGTCTCAGGACTGAATTGCTACCATGAATAATATATATAAGTACGTACGCCTACATAACTCCGAAAATCGTCAAACTCATTTTCTTTACCTACTTTATAAAACAACTGATGAGATGTCTACAAAGTACGAAAGTAAAGCCGAAGTTAAATAAATACCAAAAATATGTGCAGGCCGGGTTTCCGAAGCCGTGTATCAATTTAATGTGTACCTAAACGCTTCGGCGGCAGTAAGATACGGCACTTTAGTGAGGGGAACTCTACCGTGGAAATTATGTAATAACTTACCCATTATAAGAATTAAATTGAAGGCCAATACGCAGTTAGGTGCAGGTAAATAATTATTAAGGGCAGAAGGGGTGGTCTCCCAGAAACCGCCGAATGTTTTCACATACGTTTACAATTTCACACACCGCTGGTTCTCTTAATTAACCCGTTCAGCGTATTTTAAATGAGTTGGGACTCACGCGCAAAACTGGCCTAATTTGGAACTCGTCGTCTTAAACTAAAATCATTTGCTTTATCCAGACTGTGCTCTTGTTTACACATAGGTAGGGATTCTAAATATACCCTTGAATTAAAGTTCCAAACTGTGTCAATGTTCATAGTTTGGAATAAAAGTTTATTCGATCGTTGATCGAAAGTTAACTACTCGTATGTAGCGTTGCCCGTTGTTAGCAGCAAGCTCGAAGAAAATGCCATTATCTCATACAGCTGAGTTATTGCGTGAAACAGGAACTTCCTCCTAGCAATGCACGTTTGATAAAATGTATCGAGAATGTAGAATAACGGTCTCACCCACATTGTGTTTACTGTTTAGTCACTCTTATGTAATAAAAGCCGATGAATGAGTTACTTGTACTACTTATTACAAGTATGCAATTTGTTTTTAACAAAAGAGCTATTTGTTGTCGTTTTTCATTTGTAAAAGTTTATGAATAAGTGTTATGAAATCTCTAGTCACCTAACAAGATTCTTTTATTCGCGTTACTTCATATATGAGTTCGGCTTTAACGAGACCTAGTGTAAGAAGTTGGCTAAGATATCAAAGTTTCTCGCTGGACCGAACTCAAAAAGAGTTATAAGTTATAGAAGTTGAATCTACGTGACTTTAAAAGAGCAGAAGTCGACTGTACTTTACATTAAGTTTCGGTTAACGCGAGTCTAATTAAGGAAGTTTCCGCGGGAGTTTGCTAATATTATAAATGAAGAGGAAAGGGGCCAAATTCACGCTCACCCCTGCTTGTAATGACATTTCTTCTTGCACTCGCGAGTTTTATGTTTTGTGCAAACTTTGTATACTGTTTACTAGTTTGTTTCGCCCGCTAAAGTTTTTCTTGAACGATTCTGTGAAAGGTTTTGTATGGCATGAAGTAAACATAGTTTGAATTGGTTTTAAATGGATCCATGTAACTTTGTATCTGTACAAGAAATGAAGTTGGAACGCTATTCATGTGAGAGCGGATTCGGCATAGGGTTTTAAAATAGAAGGTTTTCTCGAATTTTATTTTAATTTTGACGTAACGATTTATATTCAGGTTTTACATCACTCGCACATCTAGGTATATTCGTTCTCACCAAAACATTATCAAACATATGTGTTTAATTAATTTTTGAGTCAAAGGATTCTGAGTTCAGGTGAATGTGTGGCCTTTATTTCGAATTTATAGAGAAAAATTCAGGGACTAATCTCTTATCAAGTGAAATATTATTGTAGTTTTTGAATTCGATTTTCCTATACATAAACATCACTCGAATTAGTCTTACCTACTCTCTACTACTCCAAAGTAATAAAAGGTATAATTTAATTTGCTTTTTGTTCCAAAATTTGCTTCAAAGTGCCTTTAAGACTTAGTTTTGTCTGTATAACGAGCTTAAAATACTGGTTTTGATGAAGAGCCTTTTGATTTAATGTGCCTTTAATACAAATGGCGTTTGCGTCACCACCCGCGTTTTCTCCTCTCTTTATTCTTTATAACTGTATTTTATGAGCTATAGGATAAGATTATACACTTTAAGGTTTGACTTTATATTCACTTTGTTTTTTCTGTGACTTAGTTACTTAGTATAATTACCATGGTGACTGCAGAATACCATACATTTATCACCACTTCTTTTCCTCGGGCGGGTATCACAAGGGTAGACTACGAGACTAGACATTTGACAGAAACCAGACAGCATCACTTTTTAATAAACATCTTTTTAATTGCAGTTTCCAACTGTCCTGTCAGGAGAGATTCTGGAGCTGCGGACTACCTAGCGGGTTTACTTACCTCTGGTTCGAAAATCAAGAGTAGGAATCGGGTGGTTATTAGTCAGAAAGAGTCTGATACTCTCTCTCGCCTCGCCCAAGGCGGGAGAAGTAAATGGATGATCTTCCACCATTAAAAAAAGTGTGAGGAGATTAACCTCCATAGGATACATACAACTAAATTATAGCAAAGTACGAAGATAACAGTTTTATAAGCAGTTATTCAGTAAAGAGTTATTTTCCAACTCAAGTTTTGTAAGAATAACTCCCTGGATACTTAGAGCACTAAACTTATTTACCTACATGTAGAACAACTTTCATACTATTTATATAGAGTTGATTTTTAACATATTATAGAACTCCGGAGACTCACAAATTTAATAGATCGATCAAATACTTTAAAAACTTAGCACGCATTAAAAGTAAAAAACAAAAGAATTTAAAGACAAAGTTTTATGAGTCTTACGAAAATAGTTTTAACTTACAGACCTATATATCAAATAGTTTCAACAAAGTAATTTTAAAAACGCTGAATGATACTCTTTTAACTTTTTTAACAACTCGAAGTATCCTAATATCACATGAACGTATAAGAAGTAACTTTACACTTTCAAAAGAAATAGTTAAGTGTAAACTGTTAGCGATTTACTGTTAGTAGCGACTATTTAAACTGTAGTGGTACGGTTTATGCGGCACTTTAGAGCTCCACATTACCTCCCCAAGTTTACAAACATCGTAAAGCGGAAGGGATAAAGTTGTACACATTTTCTTTTACAAGACACTCGATAAGGAGAGGTCATTAAAATATAGAAAAACGCTTTCAACTCCTACCAAACGACGTTTAACTTTGAAAATAAAAGAATCCGATAATCCCAAAGGAAAAACATGAATGAGAATAAAAAATGGCCGCTTACTTACTTAGTCATCTAAGAAAGGCCGAAGAAAAGAATTTTTTAAATTAAAATTCTCAAAACACTCCACATAAAAGTACAAGCAAGCAATGTAGCTTCATTCATTGTGGCATTTTTATTACGTAATAAGACGGAATTCAAATGGATAATCTCGAGCCGTAAACGAGCTGAAGAACATGAGCGGCATGTTTAATATGACTTTTCCATACAAATAAAAATGGCGAAAGGAATGCAGGGACAATCGTAAAGGATAATTGTAGCTGTGAATTAAGTTTGCGTACTGAATCATCAAGTCACTCGGTCCGGTTACCGGTTTGCAGCCACCAGATTAGATCCTTAATTAACTGCGACTACACGCTACAATTTTACATTTATTTCATATTTTACAATGTAGGTAAGTGCAGAGCTGCTCTGCAAAGAAACGAAGCGATTTTCGAACATTAAAAACAGAATAAAAAGATCCTTCGAATTAAAGTGAAATTTTCTATTTCCAATAAAACGATTTCCTCCCACTGGTGCTGAAAACGTGATTTAACATAAAATTTTGTTTGCTTCCGCTCGAACAAATGTTTCCTCTCTCAGTACTAACTCAACGAGTTGTGAAGTTGAAACTCTCCATTAAAATATGTATTGAACACTTTATTTCTTACACAATATAGAATACTTTGGACGTAGGTAATAATTATTTGTATTCTAAGCTATTTCTAGAAGCTACATTGACATTATTCTTGTGAAGTCAATCTTTTGTCCTTACAATTTATGATGATAACAATTTGTCGTAGTGTTGTTACAGATTGCATGGTACTTGTGTTCTGTAGAAGCGAGCACAGTGACAGATCGCTGGCTGCTCGCCACAATGTCCGTAATGTCTACCTACTCACACTGTCACACCACCCTAAATCGGCTTTTACGATTCCGAGCGTCCAGATAAAAACTGATATAGTTTATGTCGTCTGTTCAATTTCAAGTAGGTGAACCTTTAAAAGAATTCCTAGTTCAATCAATCATTGGTCCCCAGTAAAAGCAGAGAATACTTTTCGAATCGCTCACAGCAAGCTAGTTCACCGAAGTGGTCAATAAATTTTACTATAGACTGCTCTCTTAAATGTGAGTCACGGCCTAAGAGATTTATTTGCTGACTGTTCTAACATTTTCACGTTTGAAAACTGGACTTAGTAACATAAATGGATCGGATAGTATTTCAACAAAAGCTAAAAGATGGATGTAATATTTCCATACGTTTTTTCGCATCGTTCCGAGAGTAAGCTTGCTTGCCATAGAGTGCTTCTGTATGTAAAACGGTTTCAATCCGAAGGCTCAGCATTTTGCATATCTATCCTGTGAAGCCAAGGCTTCATAACTACGTTGTATCGGCAAATATTCACAAGTATATGCTTTTGTAATAGGTTGATTGTGTCATGTCTTTATTACTGTAGGTTGGGTTTTATTGCTGTGTTGTTTATTAGGTACTATGTATGTCTAGCATGTTATTGAGCATGCCTCAGTAACTTAGCCTGTTGGCCTAAGATGTAAACAGGCATCAAATATGGACGCGTATGTTCAACTGTCAATACTTTATAATTCAGGAGCTGCGTGGAACTGTGCTGCTCGGAGTTTGGACACGTTGCGAGCTCCGATAAAGTTGTGGACGCAACAACGTCTCTGTTCATGTCTCTTGTAAACGTTTGGACGTAAACTGTTTATCAGTAAGAATAATGAGCTATACCGAATGTTGCAATAGTAGTAAAATGTTATGTTTCCGGCTCTCTCTTTGGGGAAATTCGAAGCCAATTTTTGTAAGATCTTTGTTTCGCTACCAGCTATCTTCGTGTTCCAGTTTATATTTTGTGAGTGGTTATCATCGCCGAGCTGATGAAATATCTCAGGCGTTTTGAATATACCGAATAAATATTACTTGACATGATCTAATACCTAGTATGTTAATACTTGTTTTTAAAAGTAGTGATACAAACAGTAGCATATCAATAAGTCTAGTAAGATACGCACGTAATTTTTTAATGATGTGTGTTCTTGTCAGTGTAATAATATTAGTTTAGAAAACTAAATAAAATGTTAAGATAATGTCGGTAATATTACTATTTTTCTCACGCGTCGTGTTAGCGGAGACGAGGCAAAAACCCTTTCGAATAACACGAGCGCCTAGACGAATTGTATCAGCAATAACAAATAAAAGACAACCCGAGCATAATGTATTATTGCAGGCAAACACTAGTACGGGTACGAAAGTGGGGAAAAATACGTTCCCTAAATAAAGCAACGAGCTAAATTTATCTTACATCAAATATGAAAAGTGGTTTGACGATAAAACTTCTGTCCGCTTCAACATCTGAGTTTTGAGTTGCGAACAATCGTGATTGTGGCGCACGATATTAAGCCACTTTGGCTTGCTGTGTTACCTGCATTTATTTGGGTCCGTGAACTAATTGTGGTCGTCAGAATATGAACTAGGTCATAAATCTCTCCGCCGTCTGAAATTCTGGATTCTCGTGATTTTCACTAGAAGTCTCCTGCGAGAAATGTTCCAGCTGTGAGATTGGAATTCTTTTGTGCATTTCCAGATGGCCATTTTTATGGGATAACAGCTTATTTACTGTAGTAAAGACAAATCCTATAATAAAGATAGTGATAGAGTCAGAGAAAATAGTTATGAACTTGCACATCTGAAAGTTTTCCCTAAATAAAGACGTTGTAGTTTTGTGTTATAACAATAAACGTTTTCTCAACCCATAATAGTACAGCACTATGAAGAAATAATAGCACCGTGGGTCTTGTAAAAGGGTAGCCTTTAGTGGCCCGAGAACAGCATTATACCGAGGTTAACAATAGGTTAGCATAGAACCTTAATGTTTCATACAAGGATTAATGAATGGGAAGCCTGAGGGCACAAAGAAGCGTAATGAGTCGCTTCTCGCGCGGCCCACGAGGGCAAGGAGACATTGAGTTGAAACTATACCCAGTGGATGAATTACCCCCCGCGCCCCGCGCCCCGCACCCCATACACCCTTTCCCATTTCGTGCTATGCAATGACTTGCGATCTTGTTGTTCGACTTGCTAATGAGTTCTCGATTTAGCTCGAGACGGCATTTGCAAGTACCCACCACGTATTTTCCTTCTCATTACTTATGATGTATTTTGACGTTTACTGTCAAAACTTTGATGTGTTTCGTTCGAGTGGAAATTAAGATTTTCGTTAACTTGACTCCGGTGTTATTGATTTGTCTATATAAAATTAGATTAAGAGTGTAAGGTTATTTTGCATATCAAATTATATGGTGCAAGAAGTTACCACTTGTACAAAATTAAACATTTGATTAATGAAACATATTGTTGCACAAACCAACATGAAAATTCAAGTGTGAGATCTTGTTAACGATAGGTGTAGTTCTAGGATGAACAATACTACGTCAAACAAAAGACTGTGAACTCAATTATCAACAAGATGAACTTCCCTGTGCTACAGTAGCGAGATGACTCCTTGTATCAGAGTTCACGATATGATTGCATACCAACAAACGGAACAGGACCAATAATCTTGTGATCATGGACAATACAGTTTTATTGTGTAGGGCATAAGGCTGCCATATCGTAACCCAGGGACAAAATCGAAGAATTCTCCCACAAAACGTTAGGGTTGGCATCCTCTTAGAATAATATTAGCAATAAAGTACATTTTCGTTCGTGGTATTCGCGTCGGCTTACACCCTTAGCCGTATTGACTTTGTTTTTGTGTGTGCAAAGTTTTTGTTAATATCTTGCCGCATAATGAGGCCGCATAATTATTAAGTTTCCGACGTGCCTGTCGATCATTTAGTGTTATTCTAATGGCATTTCATGTTTTGTTGGTTTAAACTAGAATGTTTAATAGCCAACTGAATATAAATGGGTCCTAACTACGATAATTACCTTTCAGGAAGTGAAATATTACTATGGTTTTTTTTATTCGGTATATTTTAGCGTTTTGTAAGAGTTATTACATTTTATGTAATTAGTTCTTTTAGCTGCGCGTTTGCCGTGGTGGCAGGGCAATTGGCTGTCTTGCAACGTGCAGCGGGTTCGATTCCCGTATGTCGCAACTCATAGTGTGATCCACAAATTGCTGTTTTTAAAAAAAGAAATAAGATGATGTTAGTTTAAATGCTAAAATAAGACTGTTATGAAAATATCAAGGAAACCATTCATTATATTAGGTACTCCTCTTCAACTAGGAACGAACTACCGAATTATTCAACGTAAAGGTTTAATTAGTTAAAACAAATCTGAACTAGCATGTTAACCATTCAAATGAAGCTCATTGAAAAGTTATATAGCTAGTTAAATACTAAAATAATTATATAGTCCATATTCCTGTCTGAATTAGTATCCGCCAACCATATTCGTTGCCACAGGTAGAATAACGTTGAATCTAAATTTGGCGAAAATGAATGTAGGTGCTAGTAGATGCCTGCGGTTTCAATCGCATGAATTATGAACTCTGTGACTAATAAAAGTAGCCTATGTTACTCCTTAGTACATCAGCTACCTGTCTATAAAAGTCCCGTCAAAATCGGTCCAGCTATTTTAGAGATTAGTCAGAATAAACAGACAGACAGAGAAAATTTGTAAAAAATAAGCAATCGCCGCCGCCCATGGGCACCCGAAACATTAAAGGCGTTACAAGTGCGTTGCCGGCGTTTTGGGGGTTAGGAATTTAAGGGTTGTTGGGGAATCAAGGATTGGGAAGGGAGGTAATCGGGCCTCCGGTAACGTCACTCACACAACGAAACACAGCGGTAGTTGTTTCACGTCCGTTTTCTGTGAGGCCGTAGTATCACTCAGCTCGGATCAGCCCGAGCTCACCCACACTTAGCGCACCTAAATCAAATGCGTTTGTAATATTAAAGGGTAATTGGAAGTTTTAAAGGGTAATAAAACTGGAAGGATTATGATGTCTATCTATTGCATAATAGGTATATAGGTTGTTTTAAATTTCTCACCTGGTTTGTTTAGAAAAAGTAAAAAAGAAATACGATAATGTGCAGCTGTGTAACTAGAAAATTGTTTTTCCATTTCCGGTTTTCCGTACGATGGCGAAGGAAATTTTATTTTGCATTTTATGTTATGTGTATTGCACGTTTAACGATACACATTTTGCATAATGATAATGTAAATAAATGGAAAATTTTGCAATCACCAATATTATGTATTTTTTGCTTCAGTTCTATTTTGTACTTAAACTAGATACTTATCTTAATTGTTAATTCAGTATTTAGATACATTTTAGGAAAGATATCAAATATTTGTACTTTTAATTCTAAAATAAATTTTAATCATGTATTTGTTTGATTAAAAAATTACCTTTATTGTACATTTGTTTACTTTATTAACACTGCCAATGAACTGGACCTGTTGCATGTTGGAAATTTTCATTTATATAAACCATGTCCTTAAAGAAAGTGACAAAAAGGAATTATATCTAATTTCATCCTTGGGTTCATTCCAATCCAATCCATCCGTCGGGATAACGTTATTAGTATCAGTTAGCAACAAAAAAGTGTATTATTAAACGCCTATTAAACTTGTAGAACCCGCTAAACCTTGAAAACGGCTGGAACAACTGGGTCTATGTTGGTCTGTTAATATTAGGGAAATTACAGAAAAAGTTGTAGAAAAATCTCAATACAAAGTACTAAAAATACAAAAATAATTGTCCAGAAATCGAACCTAAGACCTCGTGTTCAATAAGAAATCTGGGGGCACGGTAGTGCCCCCGCCAAGACGAGCCAAGCGAAGCGCAAGCGCAAGGGCACTACCTACCTTTTCTCGAAGCGCTTCGTCGTATTTTTGAACCTTCATAACTTGAGTTTGGGTTATACCAGATAAACAAAATTTTCAGGATATAATGTCAGTGGTAGACTTAATAAACCTCTAAAGTTTCAATTGCATAGCTCTTATACTTTAGATTTTATTGATATCTAAAATACCCCGATTTCGTCACTCACTCACTCACTGATGATCAACAAAATTCTTAAGGTACTTCCTGAAGTCCTAGAAAACTGAAATTTGGTATGTAAGCTAGTATTAGTACCCAAACAACAAAAAAATCCTAAAACTTGGAACTTTTACCCCCCAACCCCTTAAACTAGGGGGTGAAAGTTTGTTCGAGACTTCCGCAACTTTTGACACTAGAGGTCTGAATGCGGCCGCGGAGGGGTAAAAATCTGAAATAGGGAAACTTAATCTGGGGGCACGGTAGTGCCCCCGCCAAGACGAGCCAAGCGAAGCGCAAGCGCAAGGGCACAATAGTCGAATATAATCGTCTAAGATCCAAGTATCACCCTGAACTATCGCATATTGTAAATAGTAAGCCAACGAAAAATAAAGGCAAAGATAGAGAATGGGCTATAAAAAAAGGCATCTCAGATGCACAAGAAATATACCCCAAAAAAAGAAAGAAAAAATGAGCGACAAAAAAATACTTGTATTTGTCGCTCATTTTATCTTTCTATCATAAGCAACCTACAAAAAGAAATGAAATCCCACAAAAACATTTCATGTTAAATGTTGCCAAGACGAGACCATATAGCTCGCACTGTCAAAAAGTAATCAGATCCAGTGTAGAGCCAAGTTTCTAACCCTACATGCCCAGACCTAAATCGATAAGCCCTAATTTCACACTCAAGTTACGGGGAAATTCTACAGCCATAGCTCGTACTGCGTAGTTCGTAACGCGTAGCAGAGTTTTTACGCTATAATCTCGTAGGCGTGCAAACCTTGGACGTAACTGGCGAGTCGGCCGCACGGACTTTTTGCTATTCGTCATATGGGCTTGAGCTTAAAAATCTAGGTATTCAATCTTCTAAACTCTTTCCGTGCGGCCAACTCGCCAGTTACGTCCAAGGTTTGCACGCCTACGAGATTATAGCGTAAAAACTCTGCTACGCGCTACGAACTACGCAGTACGAGCTATGGCTGTAGAATTTCCCCGTAACTTGAGTGTGAAATTAGGGCTTATCGATTTAGGTCTGGGCATGTAGGGTTAGAAACTTGGCTCTACACTGGATCTGATTACTTTTTGACAGTGCGAGCTATATGGTCTCGTCTTGGCAACATTTAACATGAAATGTTTTTGTGGGATAAACACTTCAGCAACGAAACTACGAAGCAGTAAAGAAAACAAAGGCTCTATGGAAATAAACCTCAATTTAGAAGCACCAGTTCCTTTGTGATTTTTAACATTAAGCGAAAATTCAGGCGTCCATTTGTTATTATCAGTTTCCTGGCTCCCGGCACAGAGGGCGCTACATTACGGCACTCCTGTGGTTTCCTAACTACCATCTCTAAGAATCGAGTGATTTACGCCCTCCGAACTTTTGCTGCTCACCACTAAAACAGTTACCTATATTAAGATTTGTAGGAATAACTCACAAGTTCAAATTTTTGTAATATTTTTTTTATGGAATAAGCCGGTAAACGAGCTGACGGAACACCGTATGGTAAGCAATCGCCGCCGCCCATGGGCACCTGAAACACCAGAGGCGTTATAAGTGCGTTGCCGGCCTTTTGGGGGTTAGGAATTTAGGGGTTGTTGGGGAATCGGGGATTGGAAAGGGGGTAATTGGGCCTCCGGTAACCTTACTCACACAACGAAACACAACGCAAGTTGTTTCACGTCGGTTTTCTGTGAGGCCGTGGTATCACTCCGATCGAGCCGGCCTATTCGTGCCGAAGCATGGCTCTCCCACACTTAGATATTTACATTTACGAAATCTTTATTCTGTGCGACTGTACACGTGTAAATTCGTTAATTAAAATAAAACTTCCACGTAGTGTTTGCTTGACGTACAAACATGACGGAAAGTTACAAAGTCGGATACTGTTTTTGAGAAATAATAAATGAGAATTCCGTAAGCTTTAGATTCTTTGTTAATTAAATTATTTAAATGACTTGACTCTCTCAAAGTGCACGCTACTAAATTATTTTGTGGAATTAAGTCCGCTGAAGCCTTTCTGGCCCTCAGTGACGCCTTCAAGAGACGTCTAGTAGTCGGAGTAATTAGGGCGATAAGGATTTCTTCTGTTCAGAGACCTAAATACCTAAATATACCGAGCACAAAGTACACAATAGTCCTTTAAATTAACACAAAAAATATAGTTTATGTTTTTATTTGACTGCCTTGTGGTCGAGTGGTCGCAAGTGCGAGTGCCGGACAAGGGGTCTCGGGTTCGATTCTCGGGTCGGATAAAGTATTACTGGGTTTTTTTCGATTTTTCTACAATTTCGACATTGTATAGCGGCATTACGTGTCGTAATATGCATTTCTGTCTACCCCTTACGGTATAAAAGGCGTGACGTTGCTGTTTTTATTTGATAAGTTATCCGTTTTTTTATTATGCTAAGATTTTTATTTCATACAATAGTCCGGTCCGAGCGTTAGAGCTACGAGCTACGGAAACTTTGCCTCGAAATATATTTAAAAAGAGCCTGTTATTAAAAATGTAAAATGATATTTTCTTGTTGACGGGGTGTAAAGGAAAAGCGGTCGTTATCAAAAAAGGTCGAGCTAGTAGGCACGTTGGTAATTTAGAACAGGTAAAATTTATGGAAACAACATTTTTATTGTTGGATGATGCCCATGAATAACCCACGTGACTATTCTGAGACGTAAGACGTGGCCAGTCTGATGGACCTTCAAAGTAAATTTCATTTTATCGACCTTCAATTAAAGTCCAAAGTCATTAAGAATATTCTTTTTGAAAGTCTTTGAAATATCGTGATGACGGCATCCAACTTAGCCTTTAATTATTCTGTCTACAACATGTATTGTAATCTCTGTATCCCTTGAGCTTCCCTCAGAACCTCCTAGATTTCATTAAATCTATTTTTTGTGAAATCTTAAATTCTCCGAATTCCGTTCGAGCAGGCGTCTTAAAGGAATGCTCATTTTTCGTCCGTGAATTTCCTGGAATCCGTGAAACGAAACTTAATACGAGTCCATTGTAGACCCAGCCTTAAACAGGTAGGGTGAAGGCTTATCCTTAAATTGTCTAATGTTCTGTAGTAAAGGAATTTATTACGAGATTCGACTTGAGGATGGATTTCAATTTTCATTGCAAGAAATAATAAGTTACATACACATTGTAGACCCAAACGGCGGTTGGTATAAGTATTTTTTTCCTATCATTAGAACTTAAAATGGGATATTTACCATGTTTATTTGTTTTTGCGAGTTGCGGTAAATATCCTGTTTTAAGTTCTAATGATAGTACTAGTGACATGACATGTCAGATTAAAAACTTTTTTTTGCGTTCATAAGTCTGCATTTGGTAATCAACTAGAACGGCGAAGCAAATATGTGGCCGAAGATGGAGCACAGACTTATAAAGTACCTACATATTCACTCCGACTGAAGTTTATTTACTTTCTGCGCACATAATAAAATTATTGTAAGCATTACCCTGTTTCGTGTATTATTCCTGAAAACAATAATTTGAAAGAAACAAAAGTATGTTTTCAAGTCGGCAGGTAGATCCTTTGTACTATAATATTATAATATATGGATACAAGCGAAAATATTTACAAGATCTTGTTTAATCTTTGCTTCGAATTTACTTTCTTTAATTCTTTTACGAAAACATTGGAATCGTAATAAGTTGCCTGGAGATACGAGTTGGTACTACAAGATACATGTTACACGCGTAGGTTCACTGCAATCCAATTATTCCGACGGCCTTAAGCAAAGTATTTAAATGTAACAGTCCCGTATTAAACAAATGTTATGATAGGAAAAATGGTTGCCGAACCACTCAGTCCGTCAGTAACCTGAGTATTTAGTAATTTTCTATCTAGGTTTTAATTTTCACAAAGTAAATGTATCCATTCTTTTTTATGAAAAGATTTGATGAGTCAGTGGTGATAATAGCGGCCGCTGATTGTGCAGGCGAGATGAGTTTATAACATTTAAACAAAATCCGTAATCGATATTTTGTATAGACTATAGTGCCATTATGCGGCACATTGTATTTTAGTATTCATAAACGGCCGGCGGTTGAGAGAAGAGGTACACAAAGCTGGTATTTATTTTGTAACAACATTATGCTTTTAAACCTTTTAATATTTGCATTGTGGTTATAATATCGTCATATTTAAGGGGAAATTATCATAATACGTGTTTTGTTGGTAAAGTAGGTATGTACCTACTCGTTACAGATATTGTTATTACAAAACACATAATCATTACACGTAAAATACTTTGTCTATTTAGTGGTTTGTTGCTGAGCGAAATTGGTCTTTATTGAATTTAACATTTTGTATGTAAAATGTTATTTCAATCTATGAGTACATTCGAGATAAAAGCTTCTATGTTTAGGTATAGTTTAGAGTAAAAAGAAAAAGTGAAATGGTGTCCTCTTTGAGATGTCCATCAACAGCGAACCCTGTTAGCCGGACATGAGAGCGGAGGTAGATGTCAAAACGAAAATTGTTTTTGAAGGTCCTGTCTGACTCGGAAGCCTTGTGACAGGTCAATGTATCTTATAAACTCAATTTTGCTAGTATAATTGAGTTCTGGAAAAAAATATAAAGTGAAATAATTAGTATTTTATCGTTGGCTACGCGTTGCTACGTATTGCTACGCAAAGCTACGAAAAGCTACGATTGACTACGAATGCATCCCAATTATAAGACTTAACATGAAAAATACAAGTTAATTGTATTAAAATTAATATATCGTTCATATGTAAATAGGTAATTAAACAGGTTTAACGTCCGGAACACATTATGAAACCGCGAGACCGCAAACAGAATTTTATACAATTTAGACAAATGTAAAGTATTTTTTTAATCTTCTTGCACTCTTATCTTTGAAATCAGAATAAATCAGGAAGAGTGTCTGACAAATAGTTTCTATCTACATTCGGACGTTCCAAACACGAAGCTCGACCATTACTTTTGACCTACAAATCTAGTGTTCAAGTATTCCACTCAGATTTGAGGATACCTGGAGAGCACTTTCGGGATAAACTAAAACGTGTTTAAAATTCAACTCGTGCTCCCCAAGTAATCAAAGTTACTAAGAATATAATGAACCTGTTATATTTGTTACTTTTTACATAAATATTTTATGCTCTTATAATCCTTTTGTCACATAAATATAAAGTCGATTTTTGTATATTCTAAGAAGATTTTTACGAATATACTGCATATTGTCGAGCCGTATCTAGAAAGCATTTACTCGTAAATTTTCAAAGATCCGATACAGCTTTTCCAGAGCATAAAGTATTACAGTGTCTTTGATAGTGCGGATCGTTGGAGCCAATAACATTATAATAGAGCTTCTTTTAAAATATTTTATTTACAATATATGTATTTGACACCGTGAATCTGCATGGTAAAATTGTTTGGTTTCTGTGTGTACTCAATGGTTTTTCAGAATAAAACCCACATGATAACAAGTCTGGCAATGGGGATGATGACGTGGTTTGATAATTAAAAATCTAATTAGTCCGTCAGGTAATGAAAAAATATAAGACACGTATTTTATTATCTTGTCATATAAGATAACAATACTTAAATAAAACGAATTAAAATCTAGGTGTGGGGGTGAATCATTTCTACGTATAAAATATGCCTAGAAGTGACCGCACTCATCTGTGTCTATTATTTTAAAATAATCTACAAGACGGACTTTAATGTAAAAAATTCGTCATCTACCCTATTTCCGAAGGATTCAGTCAGAGAAAGGCTTGTGAGCTGTGAAGCTCCTGCATTTGCTGATTTTTCATTATTTCGGCACTTCAATAGAAAATAACAGCATTGTTTAAAATTAAAAAAAATCAATGAATGTAGCATATCACTGTTGGTTCATTTTTAAAGCATTCTAATAATTATAATTCTATTTATTTTTATATTTTATTTCCAGAAAAAGGACTTAATGGTTAAGTCTAACGTTGTTTTAATAGCTACCGCTATAAATAGGCATGTGTTTGTAATTAATTCGAGGGGTTGGCTTCAATGACAGGGATAATACGTGACCATCATCAGAATGTGTGACACCGTGACACACTTCAATAAGGATTATGACAATAAGGCATTAGCGTGTACACGTGTTTGTTTTTCTTGGAACTCTTGTGTTGGCCTTGTAGTGTGGTGATCAGGAATGTTCAATGGTTTGAACATAAAATATATTGCTGGTATAATGATGATGATAATATTTACTTTCTACTAGTATTAGGGGTTTATTTATGAATGTATGTTTAATACTCCTTCACGCAAAAAAAATAGGAAAGAATTCGATGAAACTTTTCAATAAGTAATACTCGCATAGGTGGAATGCATTAAGTTTTACTCATTTTTACAACCCGTTTTCTCCCAAAGACACCGCGACCCATAGTCTGAGTTTGCTTATACCTATATAGGGAACATATATTATATAAAAAAGATAAACTTTTAATTTAAAGAAGGTCTGGGAGTCGCGAGCCCTCGCTCTATAACCTATACACCTTTTCGGCAGCACTTCACAAACAAATCAATGGGATATTTACAACTACTGGTAATCCTTAACCCACATTGTCACCCCAAATCATACGGGTCGATCAATTTCCCATAAGTTTAACCGCGAACAATGGGGCACTAAAAACTATTTGTTTACCTTTTTAACCCACAAACACCCGAGGTGAAGGGAGCAAAAGATTAACTGCAGTGTTAAAGTAAACTCCGTTCCTTCACGGTCCAAATGGCCACTTAAAGTACTGATAAAGATCTCGCAGCCTGCATCCATTCTCAATTACTTTTTATTATTTCTCACTCACACAATAGCCAGACAATCAAAGGAATGCTATTGTGCTAAACTAAACTGTTTACTTTCAATTGAACTTTTTTAATTAGTCTTTTAACTTAAAATTAATGGTGTAATGTTTTCTGAATGAAACTTGAGAGATTAAAGGTTTGATTGCTCCCAAGTGGGATTTGATTAGGAAAGGTTTAAGTCGTTTTAGGCAAGTTCTTGCATTTTTTAGAGATCTTTTTATTCTCTAAGGAGAGGGACTGAGGGAACTTGGGATTTCTTCGTAAAATACTTTTTGGTCATTCTAGGAATTCGATTTAAAAACACATTATACATCCTTTCACCTGTAAAAAATGCTTAGGTATACAAAAGAGGTTTTACTTTCATTATTTCTTTTGAACCTGGAATTTGAGACAGATTGTTTAAATAAGCTTTTGTCTACTTAAATGAAGTTAAATTTTGAAATCACATCATCAAACCCAATATCGGAAATCCTGCTAGAGATTTTTATACGAATGACTGAACACAAATCACTAGTTTTCTGCAACCATTGCTCCGTACGTTATTGGTAATATAGACTTTGAGAATGAAGCTCAAATACATTTTTAACAGTTAAGAAATAAGTTGCGTTGAGTGTATTATTTAACATTTTTATGTTGAATATACTATTTTAACAACGATAAGTAACTTAATTTAAGAATAAATAATTATTAAGAAAATTATTAAAATGTATAAAGTTAGCTATAATAAATGAGTTATAGCATATACTTAGTCATAGACAGTGTTTTTCTTATTGTTTTAGGTCGAAAGTACAAACGCACAATACGTATAATAATATGTATACTAAACTTTAACCTAACTACGTATCACTATGCACGTTCACGATTGTCCAAACTTTTCAGTTATAATAGAAATGGATGGGTAACAGTTACACGTAGAGTGAACTCACGAAAACAAGTATAGTTGTGGTTGCAGCGGAAGGCTCCGGCGCTCTCTATAGCGGAATTGTGACGTCAGAGTCAGTCTACTTCGTCCACAGAACGACGAACGTTTGCGGCCCCGACACACGCATCCGGGACCACGAATCTAGGGCACAACTTACAACAAATATTGTGAAAAAAGACACCAGAAGCCTTAGTCTAGTTGGCTATCTATTACTAACAATACAATAGATTTTTAGTTTTAATTCCGCTTATACAAAAAAAAAATAACATGCTGTATGCAGCACCGTGCTCCCGCCCGCAATTAAATGTTCATGCAGCAGAGGTGCAACATAAAAACACACACATAACATGTAATATATTTCGGTCCTCCACGGAGCATCCTCAGGAGGTGTTGACTCGGCGGCTCCCGCAGCTCGAAGGCTATCTATTAGTAAACGCTATAGAAACAAAACATGTATGTAACCACTTTGTGCAAATAAATCCTATAAATATTTACAGTTGGTCTCTGTCACCAAGTTACTAGATACTCGACTAGTTTCAAGTTGTGATCGGGGCTCATATTCATGAGCCGCGTACGCGTTGACATACGTTGTGTAACTGTTCTATACCTATTATTAAGTACCGGTACATACAAACAATCTTTCTACATTATTAGTCTCCGTAACGTTGACGGATTAATTAATATTAAGGCTGACTGACACTCAACTAGAACATGATACAACATGGCGGACGCAACTGCGGTTGATAGCCAATCACAGCACGATGGACTATTTACAAAATTTCATTCTACTGTTACCATTTACCAGTAATTTGTTATTGAGGTTTTATTTCCATTTTATCACGAAATATTTTCATTTCAACATTCAGAGCAAGAATCAAATGTCGCTGTTGCCATTATTTTTATGACTAGGTTGAATATAGGATAGGTTCGTTGTAAAAAAAGATAATGAATAATGTCTCACGCTCACGTAGATACCCTAAATTCAATAGGTCGAAGGAAATGGAAAATTGTGTCAGTGAATTCCTCGTCAGGCCAGTGAGTTCTGGCAACAAGCCGTCCTCGCCGCCACTACTTATTTCACGATTTTGGAACACGTTTTTGCGTCACATGCGACGAACGCTTCTGTTGTAAGTCGTAGATATTAAGGTCGTGGGTTCCTTGTTCTATTGTGTTTTTTGCTTCACTTACAGATTTCAGTTATATTTATCCAAACCTAATACCTGTCTGAAAAATAATGCCAGTTATTCAATTAAGAGTTTGCTTAAAAAGAAATGACAATTATCTTACAAAGACAGTACCTATTTATTGCTTTCAATAATCTTTATCAGTTTATCTTTCTAAACACCAATGTTTGTCTTAAAGATTAACAAAGATAAAGATATGGCCCATATAATAAATAGTCTATTAATATTAATTGAACAACAAATTGGAATAATATGAATAAGTTTCCGAGTAGCGTGGAGCGGTGTCGGCCGCAACTGTTGGCGCGTCATTATTTAGTCGTCTCGTGTAACGCGTCACCTACATCTGTGACTTACTAAAGTAGCGCTCACAAGAACTGATCGCTTCTGTTACGTTACGTTCGTAAAATTTTATCACTCTTTTATCCCTTTCAAAGTACGAAGCCCAAGTGGTGCTAATGCACCTTAACTTTGTGTAACCACGAGTGACAGGAATGCGATAGTACGGCGACTTATGATAGCTTGCACATTACCCACAACATATATACTTAATGAAGGTGCTATCTATGTACATACCTGTCAAGAATTCTGTTTGCAAAAGTACAATGGCCTCTACATTTCTTCCAAAGACTTTTATACGCCATTTTTTACAAATCATATTACAAAGTGATGAATAAATTATGAGAAAAAGTTTAGTAGATCTGCTACGGCTACAACTTTATAATTTGGTCATTAAATAGCAATCCATTGCGATTAATTTCATCCTAATTGGCTGCTACCGAAAGAAATAATTATTCAAGTTCTATGATTTGATATTTAGAGCTTTTTATTAAAGCGTATTTTACAGAAGTAAGTATCTGCGCGAATCAAAATTAACGAGTTTAAAATAAAATTTTAATGGTACTTCGTTAAAATTTTATTTTGCCCACTTTCAGTTATCATAGCAGTACAGCTGCAATTAACTTCAGATATATTATAACGTTCGTGCCGGTTTCCGAAATCGTGTATAATTAATCATTTAATTCCGACAGCCACAGAATTAACATATACTTCAAATTACCAATTCTCTGATAACGGGATCGGGGATACGTACTTGAGTTTGTTTGGCAGATAAAGTTAAATAGGAGGAAAGTTTGAATAGCCAAAGATTTGATCGGAAGAGGGAAAGTCGAGTAAAAACAGGATACAGATTAATTGGACTAGTAAGACAGTAGCAGGTTCATCCTTTTAGCCAGAGGATTGATTAGACGCCGTCGGCACGGTAATTAATTAGACGCATCCGGTTCTATTCCACTTTTTGTCTCGCAGGGTTTGATTAAATTTTTCACTTCGCAGCCAATAAGTTGGATGGAGCTATTAATTTACTGACACCTCATTAGCCATGGAAATTAGGCAGACGAGTTAAATTAAGTAGCGTAATCGCTCTTCTTGAAACTGAGCCTAGCCGTCTACCGGTCTGTGAAAATGTTTGGCATTTTTTACATGTTGCGACGGAACGCATGTTATAGAGGTCTTTTAATCAGTTAATTGATCATAATAGGATGTTGTTTTATTGTATAAGCTGGTAAACGAGCAGACGGATCACCTGATTGTAAGCAATTGCCGCCGCCCATCGACACTAAAAACTCCAGAGGCGCTACCAATGCGTTGCCGGCTTTTTAATGGTTAGGAATTCAAGAATTGTTGGGATATCGAGGATTGAGAATGGGGTAATTGGGCTTCCGGTTGTATCCAATGTTGATAACTTTTTCACATATAGCCAGATATTAATATAATTTTCAATTAATTGAATACTCATTCATGTCGCCAACATTGATTAAACATTCTTATTAACTGCATATCACTTATTCCGGACCTAGTAGAGCCATTTTCCTGCAAATATATATAGCAATGAATCTTCTTTTCACGTCTTCGGTTATCGCCCATCAGGTCATCATTATGACGTCACACGGGTGACTGTGCGATGATCCCATGTAGCTGTAGCTTATCTTCTAATGGTGATTGATATATTGACTTCTGCGTGATCAATGACAGTTATGTGTCATGATTTTGTTTTAGTGGTGTCTTAATACTGTATTAATTACTAATTTTCGATTTAGATGCTATTTCTTCCTCGTCAAAATATTGGCATACTGCCGTACAAAGAGATATTTAATGGTTACTTAAACTATTCCTTAGAAATGATTTTGTTCCGAAACTAATTGTCTAGTACTGGGTTAAGTGACCATTAAATGACTCTGAATACGGTGGATAGTTCTAATAGTATAAAACTTACTGCACACTCCTGACGTGATGACTAGGATCAATATAACTGACGTTCAATTTTAAAAAAACACTTACTTGAAAAAAAAAGTAAAACAATCACAAACCATAAAAATGTCGGCAATCGCCACCAATCGCCATCAGTCACCCAATTTGGACAGATAGGGAGTTCCTTATTATTTTTTGTTTGACAAAAGATCCCTTTTGTCGACGACTTTTGTTCTTGAACTAAGAGTAGAATAGATAAGACCATCGGAAACCTTTTAATATTCCAAGTTAAAATGTTCACTTTGTTATAGGAAGTTTTGACCTAATTACGGACGTGGAGTAAAGTTTTATTCGTAATTTTTGGTTTTAACCACATAGTTCCCAATCTCGCGGAATCTCTTCAAAAATGAGACTTAGAAGATATTCCAAGGAACTCTTCAAAAATCAACATAATGAGCTCTGCGTTTGAATTTAATAGATGTATACTCACTTAGGGCATTGAAAAAATTGTTTAAAAACGGACTTAAACTAAAGAAATATTATAATCTTTCCGAACTTAAGATGAAAACTAACTTAAAACTAAAGAAAGCTACGAATTACGAATTTATAACATTTAAAAAAGAAATTATATTACAACATATCCTCTATGCTATAATAACCAAGCTTAAACTAAATAATTTAAAAGAAACGACTTAAATCTAATCTATCTAATTAATTAATAAATTAGACTTACAATTTTATTAAAAAAATTATTTACCATTTTTCTATTCTAAATATTCTGCGACAGTGTAAAAGCACTTCTGTATTAGATATTCTTTTAGTTTTCTGTTAAATGTATTGAATTTGGGTTCTTCTTTAATTTGTTCTGGTAATTTATTAAATATAGCTTTTGCCCGCGACTTCGTTCGCGTGGAATAGTGACTTCCGGCAAATTTTTGGTTTTAACCACATAGTTCCCGATCTCGCGGGATCTCTTCAAAAATGAGATGTGGAAGATATTCCAGGGAACTCTTCAAAAATCAACATAATGAGTCTCTTTACTTTAAAGAGTGAATAATTTAATAGATGTATACTCACTTAGGGCATTGAAAAAATAGTTTAAAAACGGACTTAAACTAACTTAAAACTAAAGAAAACTACGAATTACGAATTTATAACAATTAAAAAAGAAACGACTTAAATCTAATCTAATTAAAAAAAAATTAGACTTACAATTTTATTAAACAAACTAACTACAGTAACTACTAATAATCGATATCAAACTAAACCTACTTTAAATAATTTAACCAGGAAAACCCAACAAATAAACTTTTTAATAGACAAATACAACGAAACCAATTTAGAATATACGAAACAGCAGGACCACTGCAGACAAATAATCATACGACTTATAGCACACTATTTCCACAACAGTACCGAAGCGCTCGGCCGATACCCAACAAATACTAATAATAAAAACGATAGAAAACAAATAAAAATCCATCCTATGTCCTTTCTAAGGTTCTAAACTATATCTGTAACAAATTTCAACCAAATCCGTCAAATAGTTGCGGAGATTAATGGTATAAGCATAGAATGTTCGACGTGATTCTTTAATTTGACATAACTTTTTTATTTATGAACCGATTGACATGAAACAAACACTAAATGTAAATTTAAGCATCCCACAATATATTCGTGAAAACCGCATCCAACTCGGATCAGCCGTTTCTGAGATTAGCGCGCACAGACGAACAGACAAACAGACAAACAGACAAATAGACAAACAGACAAACAGACAAAAAAAAAGTTAATTACATTTTTGGGTTCGACATCGACATAACAATAACCCCTGCTATTTTTTTTATTTTTATTTTCAATGTACAGACAGCACTTTTCTACGATTTTATTATATGTATAGATTTTAGGTCGAGCAGACATTTATTATTGTGCTTCTACTGTATAGAGTGCTAAATTATGCTTTTATTATAGATAAATGTATACTTTACTAGACAATGGTATAATTTGCTTTTGTTTGCTGAAAATTGATTACTGAAATGATAAGTCTATGTTTGTTATGTTCCTGGAATTGTGAACTGTCTGGCAGGTTACCGGGGCTCCGGGTGTCTGCCTATCTGGTTTCGGTTTTTAGTCAGTAAGTGTCTTTCACTCTCTGTTGCCTCACCCAAGGCGAAAGAAGTCATTGGATGATTTTCCAAGTAAAAAAAAAAACGTTTGTTTAAATTCGATTGGAAACACATATCGTAAACTGCATTTAGATATTGTTATGTATTGTTGTGTAGTCACAGAATTATCTACTCATAATAGGAATCTTGGAAACGATAACAGTAATAAATGCTACCTATAGAATTCTTTGAAACAAAAACTTGACTAATAAACACCAGTTTTACACACGATAAATTGCAGAACTACTATACCACTTTCATTTTAGCTAAAAACTCAATATTGGTTAGACACTACATACCCAGTAGTAAATACGGAACTGAGATAGGTCACGTCACTACGTTCGTTCAATCAATGCGAATTCAAAACTTTGATGGCACTACGAGTTCCAGCGTCGCGCGTCCAACTTCGGGTTATGGAGATAGGAGATGCCACTATTGAGAGACTGAGAGACTGTGAGACTAGAGCTAGAGACTCATATGGTGAGTTTACTTAGTCTAAAGTGAAAGGAATCGATTGGAAAATGTTCATCTCACTTTTTTATTGGTTTTTGTGTGAGCAGGTATTTACTTTTGTTCTTTTTTTATCCGACTGTACGAAGGGTTTTTTGACATAATAGTGTATGTAGTCATTCAACACGTTAACTGCCACGTAGTTAACCGGTGACCCAGAGGTTACAGAAAACTGATAAAGGCAAATCCTCATCTAATTCTTTAGCGGCAGGCAAAGCCTTTAGTCAGATTATTTAAAAGTAAGGTTGTATGTAAAGTGTGAGACATGATACCAAGGGTGGTTGTTAGTCAGTAAAAATCTGATAGTTTCTCCATCTTTCCTAGGCGAAGAGACTCTAGAAAGTTTTTGGTAGACTTGATTGCTAAATCACGCTAATCTATGTACATTGTTTTTGTATAATTGATATAGGAATATCGATGATGTAAGCTGATAAACATAGCTTATTTAAATGGAAATAAATAGCAGGCGTCTGTACTAACACTTCGTGGAATATCATAATAATATTACGTTGTATAGGTTGTTTTTGTTATTCATAATATTATCTTTAGATCAAAACAACTTTTGTATTATACGAATTATATCTACTGACGTAGTACAATAATATTTGTATGTATAAGAAGCAGTTTAGTTTTGCCCTCTCGACGAAAATTGGGGCTCAATTTTGAATCGTTTTCGTTTGTGTTTGAAACTTGTAAAGTTGTATAACTTCTCAGGTGTGTACCCTATAAGTATTGACATAGTCTGCTGAAAAGTTACTACGACTAGTTGTATTAGTTTTGTTCATCGAAAATATGTAATAAGTTACGAAACACTTATTTGTAAATGGTGGAAAAAATTTGTATTTTATTTTTTACTGTATTTGTGAAAGATGGAAGGTTACTATATTGTATTTTATTTTGAAACAATTAATACACCAAAATATTTTGATAATGTTTTATTTTTATTCATATTCAAATCTTATTTTCCTACTTACATAATACAATTCATTAATGAACTAATTTACAATATTATTTTAAATGTTAGCCTAAACATTATACTTAATAGTTAGTATACATATATTTATTTCAATAACATTTTGTCATGTACAATATTTTTAATAAATAAATAAAACATAGGCAGCTTATATCATTAACATAACTATATACATTGTACATTCACTATAATACATATAAATCCTATAAACCTAATGAGTTCTAGAAAATGTTTTACTCATTTCAATATTAATTAACCTAGTAAGTAATGTGAATTATTTACTAAAATGAGAATTTTACATTTAATCTCGACCTAATAGTAATAACATAAAGATTCTTACTGGCAAGTGACCAGTATTAGTGAACAGTGATAGTTGATAGTCTATCTAGTACACTAGAAGAGGATTTTTTGTGCTGCCTGTGCCATCTCCTTCACTTTTGCTCTATGTATCTTGCCGGAGGGCGTGACGGGTAATGAATCTACGAAGAAAAACCCGCCGTTCAGTCGCTTCCCTTCCATGTTCTCTGAAACAATAAGTTAGCAATTGAGTAAGAAGAAAATTGTTTAGTCGTGTGGCTAGCTAAGTAATAAATTTGGGACGTGTGTAGTCTCGTGAACGGCAATAGATTGTGCCACCTGCGACGCTGCATGCGAACTACTGCCACTGCGGCCGACGGAGATACATTGAGCTTGGTCATGCATTCACAACGATGATTGACACACAAAGCTCCGTTTAGACTACCATTATAATAAATTACTTTGTCCAACCACTCGAGATACAATTTTGATGGCAGATTTAGTAATTATTTCCTTGTTATTTGATTTCGTCTTTATGATTTTCGAATTTGATATTTCGTAGAAAGAGGTAAATTAATTACGGCCAAAGAGAATTTGTAAATATTATCTTCAATAGCAAGCCTCAAGGGGATAAAATAAGTTTGCTCGCTTTCACATCCATCATCAGTTGATACCATCAATTTATATATCTAATGTACATTTTATTATACAATTTTTATATTTAGACTTTAAGTGGCTTTCATGTTTCGAAGATGTTTTGAATTTTAACAGATTGTAGATTGAATAGGTGATGTTTTAATCTGAGGGTTTTATCGGCAATTCATTAAAACGAACAAGTGAAGTATCAATAAAAGCAATTAATGAATTGTTTGCTGCTTTGTATCAATCAAGTAATTTGTAAAGGAAAATATACCTTATATTTCCTACAGGAGAAAACAGAAATTCATTGTTTTAATAGTTATTAATAACGTTAATTGTTTTCTGCTTATTGCAGATACCAAAATGAATGGTATTTCGGATAAAAAACAGACGGGTCAGAGTTCTCTCTTTACCAACAAATAACATGATTATATTTCATAGGTAATATGCAACTTGCATGCATTTTCTTTATTAACGAATTGCGTTGGTACAAAGAAAATGATGCAAAACGAGGAGATTTCATATTTTCGCCTCAATTTTGCTGTTGCAAACGAAAATTTCTGTATTCACGGCTATACGTTATTTCACAAATGAATTTTATTACTGCGCAATGTACGGACCAACTGTTACACAAGTAATTATGGAGCGAGATATGAGTTTTCTTGAATTTTCATCAAAAGTACACACAGATTAAAGATGATTGTCTCAATAAATTATATGAATCGTGACTAAGAAAAACAAAAAGTACATTTAGGATTTATGATTTAACTAGCATATGCAACCGTTTTGTCCGCGTTCCCGTGAATTAAAGAGTGGTCTATGTGTTATTCAGACCGTTCTACCTCTGTTCCGATTAGATCCTTTCAGCCATTTTGACTTTGCTGCTACATTAGCAGCAGCAGCAGAGTAGCAGCACGACAATCGCCGCGTCGTGTCTCGCGGAATGTTGCTTATGAATATGAACCTCTAGCACGGCTTGAAACTAGTCGAGTACTTCCTCGTAAAACAATTACGTGAGTAAGCCGATAACATAATAATTAATTTAGTATGTCCCACGAAAGTTATAATAAAATTATAGATACGACATGTTCAAGACCTTGAAAGACTTCATAGTGTATTACTTTTTCTGAGTATCCACTAGAGACGGTCATTAGATGATTAGAAGACATTTCATATATAGGACATTTTAGCAATTAGTTTTATGAAACCACACACCTATCCATTTATCGTTGGCACTTAAGATAGATATGATTAGTCAATTTGTTAAAGCTATCTATATAATATCCAATTAATCTATGTCAATATCATATTAATAACATCAAATATAGGTTTACGATTATCATAAAAATCATATCGCATGTTTTCATTAGTACTATTCGATGTAAACAAATACCTCATGGAAAAATATTTGGTTCAAGTTGATTATTAATTAGTTTATCTGATAAGAGTAGATATTCTAATGACGTTGTTGTGTTTGGGACCTTCGGTAATTTTTAGTAACTTTAAGTATCTACGCTGCTTCGTTTTGTACTTTCATTTTATTAATTTTTTTGAGGGGAAAAGCATTCTATTATCTACTTCTCCCGTCCGAGTGAGGCGAGAGGGAGTGTCTTACTGACTAAAAAGATTGTTCGCAGCTCCGTACTAAATGTGTCTTAGAAATAATAGATTAGGTTATGAGGAATACTCACTTCTCAATAACTCGGCGACTTCTTGTGTATCAACTTTGTCACCATTTCTTCTCTGTAGGGCAAATACGGGCAGTTCGGTGCAATCAAGTTGTGGTAGGCTGACCGCACAGGCATCTACTATGGATGGGTGACGCTTGACAATCTCCTCCATTTGTAATGGGGAAAGCTGTTGACAAAACAATTCATTGTTAGCATTTCAAATCAACCATTTGCATCTTTATTACTGTCTCCATTATCTATTTGGAGATTAGATCGGTGCTTTATTCGTAACAATAGAGTAACTCTTGCATCTTTATCTACCCACTCATTCCAGAAATATATTTTCATATCAAATGGAATTACACTCATAAGAACATTAGTAATACTTGGCCATGCAAAATTAATTTGTCTGCAAGAATGAATACGGCTTGAACCGTTTGATAATAACATAACCAGCTCTGAGTGGCTGAGTTCACAGCTTCAAAAATGAATAGAATTGTTCATGCGAGAGCATCTTTTTTAAAATGAATCCATTATAATTTTTTAATATCAATTAACAAAAGAAAATGTACAATGAATTCTATTTGTGTAAGGTGGAGCGATGTTGTCATAGCAACGTCGAAATGCAGACGGCTGGCAAGGATTTGGAAGATATTTTTCTTGTGAAATAAGACTTAGTTTTCTCTTGTCGCATATCAACCGACTCGAGACACTGCTCCACTGGAATGAATCAGAGCGTGAGAGAAATAAGTCTAGCTAAGTTTACGCTGACTGAGTTTTCGCCTTGCATTATTTTAAAAGGTTTTAACTCAACAATATTTCCGAGAAAACTAAGAATGTGATTGGGCAAATTGATTGCATCGCTGTGTTTACGCATCATTGAGATATTTAATTTCAAAGCGCACTTTATTCACTGAAATTAGTTTCTACTATGAAGAAACCTCACGTTCTGATTAGAAAAAGTAATTAAATGGGGGCTAATTAAAAAAGTAAAAAAAAAATAGTTACCAGAAAACCGTAGTGCTTAATTAAAAGTCTCTTGCGCTCCACAAAGTAGTAATAATCTTGGTCGTCCTTGTAGAACATGTCTCCAGTTTTGAACCATCCGTCGTCAGTCAACATGGTCTTAGTCTCCTCAGCATTGTTTAGATAGCCCTGGAAATTGAGCCACTTTAAATAAACGTTCCTTTGATACAAGATTTTCATTGAATATTTTCTGAGAGAATTCTTTGTGTCCTAAGTAATCTTAACGGCTCTATATGGTATTCACAATAATGTGTTTTCGATAATATTCATTTGAGGTTCAAAAGAAAAACGGTTCTTCATAGAAATGCACTGATAACTTAAGAATTTCAATAGCATATTTCGTTTAATATTTTCCGAAGGGATTTTCGTATTTTGAGCACTAAACTAGGCACTAAAGAAGCGTGTTTTGGTATATTTTATTGAGTAACTTTGTCGAGACCGAAGCAGTATTATAGCGTCAGTAAATTATGAATGTATATTCATCCTTGGGGCATTATCATCCGCAGCCCACGGCTTAACTAACGGTTTACCTTTTTGGGGATTGAGTTTCTGAGAATCTTTCTCATACGTTTTGCGTTAAGTACAAACTGAATACTATTTTTGGGTAACAAATTATCAAGTTTTTTG
The DNA here is from genome assembly GCF_023101765.2 of Spodoptera frugiperda. NCBI lineage: Eukaryota > Metazoa > Arthropoda > Insecta > Lepidoptera > Noctuidae > Spodoptera > Spodoptera frugiperda. The sequence continues at coordinate 8,068,812 of NC_064231.1, read as the reverse complement.
TAAACCACAGGATAAGGGTCCCCCAAAGCTCCATAACTTACGATAATGTGTACATTAATATATTCTAGTTTTATGCGAATTTAGATTTATTTATATCAGAATATTTGTTGTTGGTATCGAAAATCTTATATGTTCAGGCTATGCAACGTATTGTAAGTCTAATATGACCAATTCTCTCATTCATAGTATATGTTGTTTTTACCTTGAAGAAGGCGTTGCCCTTAATCCACAGTTCACCGGTCTTGTATGATCCTTCCAAAGTTTTTGCATTGTCATCCACGAGCTAAAAAACAACCATGATTATTAAAATTGCTTAATTTCTTCTTTTATAACCTGTTTTTCAGTATTTTATCATCGAAATAAGCATATTTGTGAGAATATGTAAACATTCCATTAACAACTATAAATAATTTCGGTAATTCTCTGAATTTCGAAGTTCTGATAACTAAAACTGCCAAATTGTTTGTCCAATCAAATTTCCCGATATTAGTTTACATAGTTTAGGCATAGAAAATGTGTATGAATATTCAAATAGAGGAATACATACCTTGAACTCATACTGTGACTGAGGCTTGCCGGTCGATCCGAATGGAGTGTCGTCGTTGTAGTCAAAGGTAGGTACCAACAACTCCGTCATTCCATAAACCAGGTACATGAAAGCATCGCATACTTTCTGCAAATAAATAAGTCTTATTTTATAAAACAGTTCATTCGTTAGTAATGCCAAAGTCAATCTGGCCTAATTTTCCCAAATTTCTCAAAGTTAGCAGGGCAAACAACATGTTATCATTACATTTTGATCCACCAAAACAATTACAGTTCTAAAATTCCATTTACAGTATTTACACAATCCCCCTCTTCTAGGAAAAATGTTTTCGTTACCACAAGTTAAACACGTTCTAACTTCGTAGAGACAAGTCAACTAGATATTTCTTTTCGAAAAATATAAGGCTGGGGGAGGGAATACTAAATTAAGATAATAAGAATTGTTGAAGTGCCTAGAAATCATTAGTTAAGTATTTGCAAAATTCTCAGTAAAGGATGTTTGAAATACATTTCCCTACTAATACTAATGGCTACTTTCCACCATAACAAGAATAGTATTTTCTTTTGTAATAGCCATTATATATATTATTGATCTCTATATATCATAATTTTACGATATTACTTACTTTAAATCTGTCCAATAATGGTTTCTCGATAGCACTGCCCGCAATAACAATGTATTTGAAACACGATAAGTCACAATTTTTTTCGGCGACATTCAGAAAATGACCTAATAAATATGGCGTAAACGCTGTCGTGACGGGCTGAAATATTATCAGAATATGTTTTAGTATCAGTAGGCAGAAATCACAGTAGCAACACATTATCAGGTGAGTTATATATAACACCTGGTGCTTATCGGTTATTGTATTATCATTATAATTACCCTGTATTTGTTGATAATTTGGACGAGTTTCATCGGGGATAATGGTTCGGAGGCCTGAATCCTGGTGGAGCCCTTCAGTGGGCCCGAAATGAAGTAGAGTAGGGATGACATCCATTGTAATGTGGCCATAGCCAGAATACTTTCCACTTTCTCTGGGAAGGGTTCCCTGTAAAGAAATTTAATCTACTTAACATTTTTTTCTGCGAATGATCTGTTTTACTCGGTCTCTTTTTAGTTACTGCAATTTTAGTGTGAATAATGTAAAGTTTTTAAATCACATTTGTAAAGTTCTTGAATATTTAAATGAGAATATAAATGATAAATGTTCGATTTGCTGAAGCTGTGCGGTGAGTCCCAAACATTTAGTTTTGGACAGAACTTCAACTAATACCATTAATTTATTATTTACCGATATGCGATGTTTCGAACTAACTAAACTTGCAATAAGTTTCAGAGCATGTTCGGTGTAACAAAGTTCCGAGGGCATCTACTTGTAATTAATTGATTAGTAATATGAATTGATTTATGAGGATATAACGTATGATAGGCCTCAAAATTATAATAAGCTATAAGTGACTACAAACCCACATATTGTGTACAGGTTTTGTACCTACATTTATATCAATCATACGAAACGAATTTGTAAATGTTATCATAAAAAACCCTACGGCAAACGAGGTGACATCATTTTATAATATCATTTAAATCGTTACAACATTGTGAATTATGATTGTTTGGCAAATTAATGATTCAATCGCTAAAACAGGCGACCGTTATAATCCGGCGCGCCCAAACTAATCGGCCAGTCAAATGACTAAGCCGAGGATTTTGATTTTAATTTATTATTTATTGCTTCAGCATATCAGTGCTACTTTTTGTTAATGCCTTTCTTTTACAAAGATAGTATATGACACATTACTTATATCTTTAAGATTAAATATGAAAGTAGGTAACCTTCCAATGTTTTTGACCTCTGTTGTTAGTGTACTATGGTTATACCGTATTTCTTGCAAATTTCTGTCGTAACTTACCACCAACTGATGATTCCATGGAGTAGAGTGTCAAATGGTATGATGGCGACTTTCGGTAAGCCAGTGGTGCCGCTAGTCAACATCAACCAGGCAGCAATCTTGGAATGGTCGAAAGTGGCAGGCCTGTAAACATCGGAAACATTCAAGGAAAATTCGAATACGAAAATTTACTACATGATAACTACACAATTTTTAAACCTTCAGCCATCTTATCAATTACTACGAAATGATTCATATGTATTACTAATCAGATTCATGAATGGTTATTTCATTTACATTTCTGTACATTTTAATCGTAAGTTGATAATTTAGTAGATAGAGCTGTGTTTCGTCAGCATTATCTTAATTGATCTTTTCCAAAAGAGCCTCGTACTTAATATTGTTTCTAGACGGTTCTTTATATACCTGTAGTCAACTTCAGTGCCGTTGTGCTCCTGAACGAAAGCCTCTAGATCAGTTTTTTTGTCATCAAATACGACGATGAAGCCCTCAAGGTTGTTGACCTTGAACGCTTCTCGGACCTTTTCTTCGCAAGACTTCAGACAGAACACGATTTTGGGGAAGATGTATGGGAATAATCTCACTAGGTCATCTGAAAACAACAAGAACATTTTAATTAGATTATAAGGAAAAGTTAAACAAGCCGATTATTAATTTTTGTCTTTTTATCACAGATTATTTGTTTAAGCTGCTTACTTTTGCCAATACTGGGGTCGATGGCACACATGGGATATCCTCCGAAGTGGCAGGCAAAGTATGGGATGCAGAGGTCCATGTGGTTGTTGCCCATGACAATTGCAGGGTCTCCAGGCTTCAGGCCAGCATTCACCATAGCACTGGCGAGGCGGCTTGAGCGCTGGGCCACAGATCTATTCGTTTCCTCTTGTCCAGTAGTGAAATCAATCTGGAAAAAAAGTATGATATTTAAAAATTGCCCGAGAGTATTAGAGATTAGGATTGTAAAAGAGGTTGATATCATAGCCTTTGACAACCATGTTAATATTATTGTCAGTTATTTTTATATAGCTCACTGAAAGTCGGTCAAATTGGTATAGGTATAGTAATTTCTTAAAGTACTAGTTGTTGTTTACAATAAATTATGCGAATTAAGAAAGACTTTGCGAAAATAAAACGTAATTAAGAACATGCAATATAAGTATTACGTTAGACACTACAAAATAATTAGGTTAGAAGCAATTAACTTTTCTAGATCGTGACTCAGAAAAAATCTCAATTTCGAGATTAAGGTCTCGGCTGATTAATTTCGTACTAAGCTACTTTCAGAATATATTAACAGTTGTTTTTGTAGTCTGAATATAAGTAAAATTGTTTTTATGCCTATCCATATCAATGTCAATAAAAACCATAATGGTTTTTTTAATGTTTATTAAGATAAATTTTCTTTTACTTTAAAAATGTTGTACATAAAAATTTAACCTTTAAAATTCTCAGAACAAACTTTAAAATTAAATCATATTTATAAAGCAGAAGAATACATTGGATCACCCAGATATGTATTTTTGTAACATTGTTACATAGAGTGTTACAAAAATAGGTTAGAATCGATAGAGGGTGGTTTATTTAGCAGCAACTAGAACTATCTTTTCTAGTACTAGGTTGTATAAATGAACAAATAGTTCTCATACTACGTGAGTCCCGGTACTGTGAACTATGTATGTGAACACGTATTCCTTACTGAGTTATTTCAGTTTTACCGCAGTTTGCTTTTGCCTTATTAGTTTTCTTTTAAATTTTTTATCTAACACTTGTAACTATTACTTTCGTGATTTCTCATCTATATTTATTGTAGAAGTTCCTTTTTGGTAAGCCTGTGATAAATCTTTAGGTATTCTGGTAGCGGCTTACAAGTTTGCTAAAGGCTTTTTGGTATTGAAATTCACAGTAAACTTGTATAAATTGTTGAAAAGTGCGTGTGTGGGAAGATTCTTTATGTCTTCTTAGTAAAACTGCTATATGCAATATCGGTTCATCAAAGTGGATGGTGAATTCCAGGAGTAGTGTCATGAAAACTGATCATGTTAGATGAAAAAGATATTCCCAGAACGTTTTTTTTAATAGGTCACCAGCCTATCAATTACCCTTTTCGTTGAATTTACTCTTTGCATAGCAAATTGTTTACATTTTCACTAGAATCTGATTAATGTCTAAATTGCTCTCATGTTACTTTAATAAATAATAATTTAAGATAATGTACGTAATTGGTAACAGATACTTTGAGTGTTTAATAATTTAAAATCTCTCCACGTTTTCACTTGAAACTAATGCACGCCAAGCATCATGCCTTTTATTCCTTGCAGGGGTAAAACGACCACGACGTGTATATGTTAAATGTGCACCTTTAACCCGTCGTATGCCGAAACATGGATCCACGCGAGACACAATGTATTTTCTATTGTTGTCTTATATACCGGCGCATACAAGGGGTTAATGGCTACACAGAATTATAATAAAAAGTTCCTTACCTGGCTGATCATGTCCGGGTCCAGTAACATGGACTCCAGAGCGATGTGGCCAATGTGCACCTCCTTCTCATCGATGTTGTAACGCGCAGCAGCACTCTTCTTGAGGCGGGCCACACGGTTGGTGATTCTAGTCTTAGCGAGAGCGTCGGCAGTCATTTTGTCTAATATTAATATCTTTTATCACAATAAGTAAATACACGAATTAATTATTTGTATTGGATACAAATATTGAAGAGTAGTATCGGGTAGTAGCCCCTTTTTTACTAATAAATTATTATCAGTGCCAAAGCGTTTATATATGTTTCACCCATTATTTTTATCTGGACAGTGATTGCGTTACACATTTTGATCCGTATCTATTAATACCCTATAGCTACACGATAATAGTGATACTGATAACAATATCTTGTGTGAGACTTCAATTCGTGCTTTCGTCACTAGTTAGTGTGTTCAAGGTAAACAAAGAGAAAAGTCGATATGAGCGACAAAAATATGGTTTATTCAGCAATTTTTTGTGACCCGTCCGTCAAGTGTCATGCGGGGATTGCGGCCCAGAGGATTTGGGACAATAAAGCCATTATAAAGATGTAAGCTGAAGCAAAAATGGTTCCTATTTTTAATGAACATGCGGTTTTGTGTCAGTTAAATATGAAGCAATACTTTAATTAGTTGGAATGGAACGTTTTAATTACGGCAACAAAGCGATAAAGCAACGGCTGCGTAATCAGATTTACACACAGTTATCACCGTTAAATAATACTTTAAATTGACCGTTTGTGTTTTTGTGCTTTTTTGTTGAGTTCGGTGTCAGTTTTCATCATATTATTATTATGAACAATTTCGTAAAGACAGGCTTGTGCAGAGTTTCAGTATTTCGCTAGCTGATGTAGCAAGATAAATGATATGGAGGAAAATAAATCGTAACAGATCTGTCCAAAAATGAAGACAATAAATGAACATCCATTTGTTTTTTTCACTGACATTAAATACACTCGTGCCAGCTTTTTGTGACATATCATTTTTTATGTTACATTTTTATATTCAAACGATGTCGTGATAATTGTGTATCAATTGTGAATATTTCTGAATACTTAAGAGTGAGATCAAGACACGGCGTCATTCAATGTGAGCAGTGATATGTCCGAACGTGTCGTGAAAAAATATCTAAAAGATACTTTCCTGAAAACCATATCAAAATGGGTCTAGACAAACGCGAGATAATCGCGCACAAACATACATACATACATACATACATGGATTGATACATACGTGCTTACTTTTTTGAAGTCGGTTAAAAATCAGTAAGTCTTTGTCAGAAGTTGAACAAAAAAATAGACTACATTAAAATTTTAAAATCAGAACGATAAAGCAACATAAATCTAGTCACCTACGCCTATCATTATAGTATCTATGTAGATATTCTTACAGTATACCATTAATTAGATACCTCTAATTACGTGGGTCCTTGACGCAATATCGGTTATCAATATCGATAGTCTAATATCACGTCAACTAGTATTTTTCTATCATATTCATAAAACTTTATGTAAACCTGATATTTAAGTTTATTTGCTAACATCAAAACATGTATTACTTGGGTACTTAGGTACTTATATTTACACATGATTTAAGGGGTCTATTTACAAGTAGTGACGCCTAATTTGGTTTTATGAATAGGTGTGTATGTGTGCGTAGTGTTCACTGGAATGCAATGACATGTTAAGCAATAAATCTTATTTGAAATCCACCATGTGATTAATGTAATACCAGCGTGATTAACTTGACTGATTCATTTGAATAATTATGTAATTATTGGAAAAGAGAGTTTCGTTACGCTTTTTATTTCCGAAGGGGTAGGCAGAGGTGCATATTATGGCACGTAATGCCATTGTACAATGTACACCCACTTTTCACCATTTGTGTTATAAGTCCTATGTTATAGGGGGTGAGCCTATTGCCATATGCCAAGCACAATTTTAGGCTCCGTGCTACTATTAATAAATTTTCGAAAAACCAAAAAAAGTTCAGTAGTACTTTGTCCAATATGGGAAACGAATCCGAGACCCCTTGCCTGGCAGCCGCACCACTCGACCAAAAAGGCAGTCGGAAAAGAAATTTGGTAATAAAATTATTACATAATAAAGCCATGTACGCTGTACGCTATCACCCATGGACACCTGAAACACCAGAGGCGCTACAAGTGCGTTGCCGGCCTATTGGGGGTTAGGAATTTAAGGGTTGTTAGAGAAGTAGGGTTTGAGAAGGGAGGTAATTGGGCCTACGGTAACCTCACTCACACGAAGAATTCACATACTTCTATAAATAAAAAAGATAGTTTATGTTATAAATTAGGATTTTCGATGACAGTATCTATAGTTATGTCTCATACATAAGCTACAATAAAGATTAGCAATGTAATGTGTCAACGATTTAATGTATTTTTAGCACTTTATGTTTTTATTATATGTATGATACGATTAGTTTTTTTTATTATATATTATTATATATTGAATGAATTACTCATAGTAGTCGTAGTTACTTATCTATTACATTACTCATTTACCTATTTAAAGTTATTTTGTAATAAATGAAACAAGGACGTTTTTATTGTTTTGTTAAAGATAATAATATGTGTGTTATGATTCTGATTTCGTTATTTATTTTAAAGTACTTCTTTACATCTGTCAAGGTCAAAGTCAAATCATTTATTTCAATTACAGATAAATAAAGAAATAAATAATAGTCTGTCAGTCTTTCCGTGAGTGAAGATAGGTGCTCGTGCCAATGTGTCGACTAGTGTAGTGTAGTGGTAGTGTAGTGTATACTGGAATATATAGACTAATTATATTCCTACCTAGGTGACCTTTACATACTGATCCAAAATATTAGTGACTGACTGAGAGTGGAGGCAATAAAATATTAATATATAGGTATCAATCAAGCGGTATATATAGTGATATATACTAATCAAAGTTTATCAAAATAAAATACCGATTCTTATCTCTATGTATTTTATGATTATTCGAATGTTTTCTATCTATATCTTGAGGCCACCGTCTCTATTTCTATGAAAGGGTAAGAATTATATACTTACGATAAAAAGACTTATACGAGACTTGCTACATATCAAAATTTACAGAGGTCTCTATAACCCTTGCCTGGGACATGAAAATTAGGGCTTTTTCGATGATATATAAGTTTGTAGACCACGGTAATACCGATTAAGGTTACAAGGAAAGGGTCAGTAATAAATTAAAGCACACATCGATATCGATATTCAAATTATTCAATAACTAACAGTGTTTATTTTCCAACTAACAAAAAGTAATTTTCAACTCTAACTAAATAGAAATTAGTTTCAATATTATTTAAAACTTACACATCAACATCAACAGCCTATAAGTGGCCAGTGCTGACCAAACCGGAGAATGTCTGAGCATTAATCACCACGTTTGCTCAATGCGGTTTGGAGATTTCAAACTTTTAATCACAAATTATAAACAACGGTTTCCTCGTGATCTTTTCCTTCACCATTTGTCCGTGTCTAAATAATCTTAGAAAGTACATATAACTTGGAAAAAGTTACATTGGTACTTGACGTTAGTAGGTTTCGAACTCGCACCCTCATGCAAGAGAAGCGGGCTTCTTAAACCTCCGGGCCACCACGACATTTAAAAACTTCCTTTACCACTTTTCCAAAACTTACACACTTCCTTTAAAAAAATCATAGTTTTATCAGTTAAGTACATAATTGTGATCGACTATCTACCTTAATGCGTAAAAGAAATATATTACTTTCTTAATACGTAAAACGTTTTCCTGCAAATATCCAACAACGCTATCAAATTAAAGGATAGCTTAATCTTGGACGTCATTATAATCAGTTTGATCATGTTTGTTTCGGATAATCAATATCTGCGTTGCAGCTAAACAAAAATTAGCGACTGTTCTATTATACATTACTTATCTCTTCTCATTAAGCAACACACAAACTCTAAAGTGTTTCCAGAAATTTCGATCTATTTATAAGAAGTTATTCGAAAAGTAAGTAAAACAATTAACAAGTTTCGTTTTAAATTCAGGTGCGCTCGGCGTCTTATTAGTAATTTAGTATTTATCTATTAGCAATAATTAGCTCCAAAAGTGGCTGAGAAAGATCAACAATGTCGGATGCGCGCCGCCCAGGATCGAACATAAAACTTTAATGAGTTTCGCCTCTTCTTGTTATCTTAAGGCAGGTTCAACAAAGTTTCACGTTGTTCTGTTTATTGAACATAGCACAGTTTGCCCACAACTCAATATGAAATTATGTTTAAGTTTTAATTAACGGCTAGAACAAACTTAATTCAATTTGTAGTTTGGACAGAACAAACCGTTTTAATGTAACTGCTTGCTGCCTTAGATGTTAAGGTTCCCTTATAAATACATTCTCGTGCTAAGCATAACACCTGAACTTGTTAATATTGCCTTACGTTAATGCTTAATACCAAATTGAAATTCTAAATTCTGTTGTAAGTTTAGAGACCTCTGTACAATCTGTTGTTACGGACTGCTGATATTTAGAAACTTTAATGGCCGATAATCTTAATCGATGACGACAATAGTCGTATGACTAATGCCAAAAATCGATCCACAGATTTTGTATAAATAGGTTAATAATTTCGGCTGTAAATCTACAAGACTGTAGGTTATATTCTCAAGTAGTTATTATTTATCGCTTTACATTATAATTTATATTCATGTATCTATAAGGTATGTGTCTTGTTTCCTAGTTAGCGGGTGAAACCACAGTCGGAACGTTAGTTTCAATATAAGTTTACACGTTTGTCGTCATTTATATTCCACAATGCCATCTGCTCTGGTTTGAACTCTAGTATAGTTTCCACAAACAATATGAAACAGAGTTTTGGTTCCAATTAATGGTCATAGCTATTTCAATTCAATTTCAGAGTTCGGTCAAAGCTATATAACATAGTTCGCCCGTTTGATCAGTTCCGGGTAAAACCATTAAAATGCTTTTTATTTATAATTAATATTAATTATTGTTTCCGATTGCAAATGGACAGCGCCCATAGTGACACTAAAATTACGTAATAGTTTATCCATTGTTCTCTATATTATTCGAATTTACAATGTACCTAATTAGCGTTAAACACCATTTTTAAAAATTGCACTGCATTTAATTAGCGAAGCTTGGATGGAATATGTCTTAATGTTAGCATATTTATATATGCCATCCAATCTAAGACACCTATAATTAGCAAATGGTTAATTACCTAGGTTGTAAGCGCTAAATTATATTTTAGAAAGATTCGTCTTTTTTGCGAACAGACCAGTACGAAAATCTGTATTATTAATGCGAATAAAACCGCAGATAAAAACCAGCATAATATGAAACACCAATGCTAAGGAAAAATGTGCAAAAAAGCAATTACCTCACGTACGTACGACGCTCGCTTAAAATGATATTAGTTTTAACATGGCTGCGTTTTGGTCAACAATTTCGTAGCGACAGCTTGCACGTAATGTTTTGGAAAAGAATATTGTTCAAGTTGTTTTGAACATAATTTTCTCTTACGTCGACCTCTCGAAGAACTGAGTTATTTGAAAAGTAATTTTATACTAGTGTTGTCAAAACTCATTCTGCATTATTCGTATCTACATATGAGTATTGTTGAGATGAAGCAGTCATTGAACTCTATCTACCATTTTTTTATGACGGGGGGAATCTTCCAAAGGCACCTAGCTTTCTAGTGATAAAAGTAGTCTTTTTAGGGATAAAAGAGGTCTTTGTAGGGATAAACCACCCGACGGCCTCTATCAGCATCTGTAAAGGGCACCGGGTTCTCTAATAGACCTACCCCAGAGCCCCCACGGTGCGACGCCTGTTCCAGCATATCCTTAGGAAGACGTGCCTCTCCCTTGAGCCTCGCGCAAGTTGCGTGGCAGCACGTGACCACTGTGCTACCGTCTTCCCTGGAAGAGTCTAGAGAGACCTAGAGTCCCCACTCTATGCACCCGTGGCTCCAAAGGTCAGCCTGCAGTTGATACAGGTGGGATTTCAAACTTTGTATATATATACGTTGAATTTTAAATAAAGGTACAGGTACAATATACTTACTTTGTAACATCGTGTAATAAAGTTGTTAACTTGGTAAGAGAAAAGGTAAATATTTTAATTAAGTTTTATTTAGCTAACCGCGGGCGCGGGGCTAGTTGTACCGTTTAAAATCAAGTAGATGCACGTGGCGGCCGCGGCGAGGTGGCAAGGTGGCAGCGTTAAGTAGTGTATTTCAACGTACATTCACTAAAAACGCGATAGTCAAAGAGATTTTTTTAAGCTTGGTTCAATTACTTTACTGACTGCTTTGTGTATACCATCATTCTAAAAGAAGATGTAATTTTTTATTGCGTTTATCTACGACATTATACTACGCCCTTTTTTTCGAAGCTGTACCTGTTTTGTCAGTTATTTCGTCATATTTCTTGAAATAAAAGTGGGTACATAAGTCTATCCAAAAAGGCTGTTCTTTTGTTAAGTCTCTAACAACTGTAATGCTTTTCCAACGTATTGATATTTTAATATCAATAGGTAATGTGTACATTATTCCTTAATATTCATATTCATGATAAATATTTCCAATAACTGTATTGCATTGTGGGTAAATTTGCATTTGTAAGCCTGTTTAACAACGTACGGTGATCGATTATATTTTCGACGCTCAATTTACCAATAATGTATGCGTCACCGACCAGTAGGTCATATAATATGTCATTAACCAGTCAGCTAACAAACGGCTTTACTAACCTTAGAGGTAAACAAGGTATTCTATTTTAGTAGAGAATGAGAATGCCTTCACATAAGCCAACAAAGAACGTTTTGTCAATCCCACATATGTTTGACTTTTGTACTTTATCGCTAAATGCCACTAGGCTCTTTATTCCTTGTATCATTTATCCTTAATGAGATTCGGACGTATACAGATAAGTATATGGCTATTAAATGTTATATAATATACAGAGATACCTTTTATATCAACCTTTCTTGTAATTCTTTATAGATTTCATGATAATCAAGTTATCGTGAATCAATCAGTGGAAAGATTTTAATTATAATGATTTATTAGCTGCCTTTCAAAATCCATATCTGCCTTTTCTGTGATCACGTGCGACGTGTACGTAATATGAATACTTCATTATGTTAATGGCATCATATTCAATTACAATATTAACATATATCTGATGTGATTACTGCATATATGTAATTGGCTTATCTTTGATTGCACAATGCAGTATTTTTTATCTTGGCTTAATTACTTGTCGTAGTCTTTTGCTTCTTAATCCTTTAACAGTGATCACATTTTTAAAGTTTCGTTTTATTTATACGACGTCATAAATAACTCACATACGAAACGTAATGGCGTTGCTGACTCGAAGCCAACAGTTGTCATTTTGCTAATGTTTCGCAGCTCATTTAGTGGCCCCAACCGAACGTTCACATGAATACTATCGCGCTCTGCCCCGGGAATATTAACGAGCTACTTACTATAACTGTTCACCACTACCACGAATTTCATGTATCAAAAACCAGAAAAGGAAAAATAATATAAAGCTGTGCTATATATCATTACTGGGTCAACCTTAATCGTCCTTTTCTCGACATAACGACATAAAGATATGTATTATACGTATGGTTGAAGGTTCGTGGTACAGGTAAGGAATTGTTTCAATGGAAACTTAGTGATATTGCGTGTAATAAATTTTCTAGAATAATTTATGTTAACAGAACTAGAACTTCAGGTTTACTAAGAAAAATAACTTGTAAAATCGTCGAACAACTTCCCTCACGTCCATTATTAATCCGGTACAGACGAGATCGTGGTTGTTTCAAATGGCTAGCTGTCGCTGAGAGCAAAACATCCCATATAGTCGAGTCGTTCATTGCAGTGCTAAAGAACGTTTTCAAAGTACCAAACTACATTGCACCGAAAACAGAGCAAATGCCTGAGCTCTAACAGAATACTAGAACGTAATAACAGTATTGCAAGAGTTAATGAAGTTGCGTAAATATACCATTTTATTATTACATCCCTTTTCCATTTGGTATCAGCTTATCTCGTTATGGAGGTGTTTGTTAGCGCTAGTCCATGTGAAGCTTATTTCCTGCCCGAAAGCGAAAACATCAGGGCTCGACTGCTACTAAACAAATATAAACAAAACTCGATTCATATACCTACGTCATAAGGGTATTTTCAGTGTGTACACATAAAAGTTAATGTTAAGATTGCTGAGTAGTGAACAAAACGGTCCAACTAACTGGTGCGTTTCTGTCGTGATGCGAATATTGGCCGGTGTCCTACTTCCACGTCGGGCACGTAGGGAAAACAATGTCTCACAGACGTACTTATCTACATAAGTAAACCTGACTGCAACATACCTATACTTACTCCCACACAAATATCTATGCTTACTCCTTTTTCGGACCAGCGAGTTGGTTTTCAGGTTGCAATAATCGGAATTCGGATCATACATTGCGACTGGCCCAATTTTCCGTATAACTTCGCTTTTGCCGCTTCAGTTGGTTGTAAAATAAAAAGAAATTGTACGACGTGGTTTCATAAGTTGGTGCATCTGCACGCCATGTCATGAATTGTACGTACCCGAAAGAGGAATTAAACAAGTACCACATGACACAGTACTGCGATTGTGGTTGAAAACTTTAAAGGAAAGGTGTCGCAGTGGAAGCAGCGCATTTATAAAACTTTATAATGAATTTCGGTAACTGCTTGAGCAACAAAGCCGAAGGTCACCGGCGACGTAGTAAATTATGAAAGTTTCACCTGCATCCCGTGGCTACATTAGAACAAAGCGGAGTCGCCGCTCCTAAATAAACGGCTCCGAAACGTTGCAGCCAACTCCGACTGCTATTTTCAATTTCAAATTTGCCTCTCCAACGACAATAGAATTGCAGCATTTTATGTGAAAAGTTTTTGCGATCTGCCTTTATTCAGGTCATTGGAATTGTAAAAAAGTTCATTTTTTGTCCACTATGTATCAAGCTGAGGTAGTTAGTCTAAATTTTGTTTTGTGGGCTATGAAAATGTGTATGAGCGTGCCTGTTCAGAGGACGTCGAGGCGTTGTTGTCTCGTTTGAGATAAATTGTTTGCGCAGCGAGCAGCATTCGAGTAATTTGAAGTGGCGCAGTTGTCTGGAAGGTGCGTGTCGCGGTGTCTCGCAGCAATTCCGACGCGACGTGAGCTCTAATCACCCTCTTTAAACGGAGACTCACGTTCCCGACCGGGAGGAAACGTTTATTTTAATTCCCCACAAATGCGTGTCTAATTTCAACGGATGTGTTTTGTTTAATTTCGAAGGATTATAATTGCCGAGACACGAGGATTAGGTACGAGGTCTTTAAATGTGCGCTCCAAGGTATTTTGTTATACAGATTGCGATCCTCGAAAACATTCTTATTCTAGTAATAACAAAAGCGCGGGTTTGTTTAGTTTCGATTTCAAATACATTTAGTAATTGTAGCGAGGTTCCACGGTCGGTCGGAATAAAATATTCAGCTTGAGAAAATATTGTAGTACGAGAAGTTTAAATTTCAAATGTTATGAGATTAAAAAAAGCAGTACGGTCGGTTATTACGATTAATACCTATCATCTGGCAAATGTTCCACAGAAAATTGGATAAAGAAAATAAGATTTCATTTTGGAAAGATCATTTCGATTGTCTTGAATTTGTGTTCCTATCGAAATTGATCCCTCGAGGAATGTAAATGTCGTGGGAATGAAAGCTGTTGTTCTACAATTACGTAACACGGATTTATACTTACGATTAATTACATTTCTTACTTCGGGTGGGAGCGATGTACTTTATTGTCTTACGAAATTTTAATTCCTTTATTATTGAATATTTAGATTCTAATCGATACGCTTTGACGACACTAATAATGAGCTTTATCTGATTGTATGATAATGTATAGAACGTAATTTCGTATCGATTAAGAAATTATATTATTAACATTTGAATAATTGGCACGGAAGTAGCAATTAAGGTGGAAAAATTGTATATTACTGAATAGTGTTCAATTTCATTCAATTAAGGCTTATAGTTTTAAATTAGTTATGCATGACGTCATTGCTTAAGATAATTCAGTGATTATCTTAGTAGTGTCGTAGTAGCTTGCTACGTCGTAGCTTCGTAGTAAGGTGGCCTTGCTACGTACTGGCTACGAGCATCGCTTTCCCAATTCGAACAAAAACACTTGAACCCGAGCTGGTTATCAACATTCAGTTCGCGACCACCAGATTAATGAGGTTATTACGGACGATTATTTGTATAAACGAAATGCAGTAATCGACGTTTTAACGATATTCCGAGCATACAAATTCATACCATAGTATATTTTTTTTTCAGAATCGTATCGGAACATTAAAAAGCTTTTAACCGATATGCTAGTGAAATTGCACGGTTTAAAAAATATTTAAACTGGTTTACCTCGGGCTAATTTGCAAGGACGAGCGGGTAACTACGTACTGTTTGCTATTGTGTTGGTTATGAAGAATATTTTTTATTGAATTGAGTTGGCTGACTATTGAAATACATATGTATTTTGAATAATTTTATATTTATCGTTCATAATACAAATCATAATAAGTATCTAATAAAACAAGATCGAATTTAGATGTTAGGCAAGAATATATGAGGGAAAGAAATGAGAGTAATTGTACAGCAATATATCGAGGGAACCACAAATTAATTGGTTTAGATTGCGCACAACAATCGCAGTAAATCAGAACGAACCCAATCGACGAACAGCAATTACAGCCTTCACACAAACACGGGACAAAATTTACGATGACATCTGAAATGAGAAAATTGACGAAAATATTCCGCGAGCCGACACAAGAATGATACACGTCGGCGGCGGATTATTTGTATTCGAAGTGCGTTCATAGAAGTACGTGCCGCGCTTATTAATATCGCTACTAAGTAAACTCCATTTTCAATTACCGTATTTGGTTATATTCTAGGTTATGAATCGCGTAATACGTCAAATTTGAATCGGTACACACCGAAGAGCGAACAGCGGGAAGAATTATGAACATTAATTTGCATGGACGTAGCATAACTCGTAATGGAATGCATTAATGTCGAGTGGGAGGTACAGCGGCTCGCCGAAGAGCACTTTGTAGCAACTCGTTCCGAGCAAAAAGCATAGACACGGACTCACGGACGTACCCTCAGGCCCGACCTGAGTGATACTCCACGCTAACATGTCGGCTACTTACATGCTATTTGTTTTTAAACTACCAATTTATTCATAGAAATCATCATAATTTTACATTACAATGTGATACGTGATCGGTTTTCCTCGCCCGTAATTACATTAGGACCCTTCTCATTTTGCAGACAATATTTGTACCTACGTCATTGTCTTTTGGTCCGCAGTCACATATAACCTAGCAACATTACATTCAGAAAACCTATTAAATAAATTCGTATAACCAAGGAGAATGCTAAAGCTGATGTTCTTCGTACCTTCCTGAATTTGTAAGAGGATAATCGTTGTAAAAGTCCCTCAAAAATATCGAGGGATGTTACTAATATTTTCAGATCAAAGGATTTCTTAAGCGAAAGAAATATTAAGCTTTGCTCAGATAAAATATTTCTTTTAATGTATGGTTGCTATGGAATATCAAACTTAATCCATAGTTTCAAACATACATAGGTAACTAGTAGGTAAATAATTATGTTGGAGCAGTTTGTAGAAAGAACAACGATTGAATGGAAAACGGGCACTCATAAAATTATTGATGCAATCGAGAAGAAAGTAAAGAAAAAGTAGTGAACAGTGAACATTAGCTGTGAACAATTATTTTCCAGCTGAAATGCAATGAATTGCACGTTCCGAACGTTTCCATTCGTTCCTCCACTCAATTGTTTTTTATGAATAGCTACATATTGTCGGTAAATCTCTAGCTACTGCACTATAACGAGGGCTTACAAAATAAATCAATGTTAATGTTGTTTTCTGTATTCGTTCTTTACACAATATACCTTTTCATTTTCTCGTTCGTATAAATTAAGTTAAAATCAGAGGCCTGTTTACAATGGTTGTTGTTTGAAATAATAAAATTAGTATGCGTTTTTTGCGTAAACATATTTTAAATGAAGCAGTTTTAAGCGATAAGTTGATATCTCAAAAGATTTATAAAAATATTTTAATAAATCGGGTGTCGTCGCTATAAGGTATCTGAGTAAATGTAAATTCTCAATAATCTGAGCAGACAGAGATTGAGTGGGTACATCTATCACTCTCGGCTCGCTTACAAGATTTTGCTATAGTTCCGAAAATAAATACTTGACAATTTGCTTCTAGTAGTTTTTTCTCGTAACATATTCAAACTATAGACCGGTAGCTATGTCGTGTAATAAATGGTTCACACGTTATGTCTGTGTGAACGGCCACTGACTATCGATTATGGAAATAAAATGAAATGTCCATACAAATATTATTTATCTATTTGCGCTCTCAATAACAAATCGTTATTGTATTAATATTTGGCTTTAAAATTTCATTAAAATGAAATTGTTGTGAATATAATGAGTATGCAAATTTTAGTGCTAGGTATTCATTGATAAATTTAACGCGACATGATTTATAAGTTATAATTAATTCGTAAATCAATTCACAGATGATTGATGTGATGATGATTTAATTGAGATTACTTATTTGATCATTAAAATATTTTAGGTACTTTGACTAGATTAAATGCTATTTTGTTACCATTAAACACACTCCAGCGATTTTATTCTTTCTTGAATGGTAAGAGGTCCTTAATCTACATAAAACTCAAGACTAAGTACACTTTGCTGTCCTTTTCACGCAAGTGTCAAACAATAAATGCTAAACTGAGACAGACAAATTATTATAAAAGTCAAAGTAAAAACTAAAAACGTTGTTCTAGAGAAATCCTCAAAAAGTGTCGCAAGTTGTTCCCATGTCCCCAAGAGATTGGTTTCCACAGAGTATTTTAAAAACAAAACAGTACCAACATACCGAGAAATGTTTCTTTACAAACATTTCAAAGAGGAAAAGGAGTTATTTTTGTGAAGCTTCGGACAACATTGGATTTAAAGTTTGTATCTGTGCATAAATAGGTTGTATTGTCCCGCGATACTTTAGTAGCCTATTTCTTAAGTTGTTCTGCGAAAAGAAAGAGCCGACTTTATGAAATTGTTTCCGTGATCAACAAAACATTATTAAACTCTTACCTTTGTTGTTGTAACAGTAAATCTGAGAATGTAATTACCGTGATTTGAAAGAGTAAAGAAAGAATTTCTTGCTCGTTCTACTTCTTCGAAATCTTTGCTTTGGAATGAACTCTCAGTTAAGACTTTACAAACTCACAAGTTGAATAATGTACCTTTTATAATGTCCAATATGAATACACGTAGTAGTTGATTTTGATTTAGCCCTCTACATGCAAATAAAATAGGACCTATGCCTATTTTCTAAATGCAAAAACGTACAATATTTTTAACTATTTGTAAGTAGGTAGTAAGGTTTTATTCCAGTTCACACAAGTTGTAAGATATAAAGTGTTAAACGTTACAGGGATTTTTGCACACAAAACTGCCATGTACAATACGGATTAAATCCTCCATGCGGGCTGAGTGCCTCTCTAGTCTTTCATAAGCTCTCTTTCAAAACATTTGCACCAACGTTTTAACCACACGTGTAAAACATAAATAAATACGGTAACTATTGTAAAATCATTACTATGAATAATATAACTATCCGTCCATTCAGACAGTCAGTGTGTAAACACACGGTAAATTAATTTCAATCAAGCGATGCAAATATTATTTCGTCAGTTTTTACAATTGATTTCGAATGAATGTTCTGGAGCTGTAGGCATTGCCTCGTTAGTTTTGTAATCATGTCATGTAACATTAACATTACGCCTGAAATTTTCTACAAGGATAAATACCTCTATCTATAATATACCCACGGTTTACTATTTAGTAAGTACCTTCTTTGTACCACGTTAAAGCAAATAATTTGCTTTCGAAAATTCTGGTTTGCATTATTACCTACCTTAATAGCATTTGTAAAATAGTTGTAGAAAGAAAGCAAAAAGAAAGTAATTCTATTGTTTTCGCAAAGGACCGAGGAACAAGCTGTTAACCTTAAGTAGTAAAGTAAAATTCAAGTGACCACCGCGCAGCCGGGATTTTCCTAACTCTTTAAAAGACTCGGCGTCTCCGCGATCTTGCTTGAAAACAATGTCATTTATTTTCTTTATGTACTCCTGCTTTACGTATTATCCCGGCCTCAGTCCGTCGCTCCAGTTTTTGTATTATAATATTGATGTAGAAACTTTTGTTCGGCGTGATGTACCGCCCAGAATTGTTGTCATTAAATGTGAGAAGTTTTACCTTGAAGAGTTTTTGTGATGACTTTTTCAACCTGTGACATTTATTGTGATATTTGAGTTTTGGCGCGATTACTGTGGGGATACTGAGGGCTGCGAGGTCACCGTGGAGTGACGAAGGCGCGGGCAGTCTCCACACTCGGCTTGACGTGATTAACCTCCCGCCCCCCGCGCGCTGTCACCGGCCACCGCCGGCGCCCGTCCCCGGGGCGCGAATCCAATTTACCAACTTGTACCCCGTTATTGTGTCCGCTACTGTTTGCGTTCCCATAAGGAAACTTTTCTGTATAATAAATATAATGCGGTCAGCATTTATTCTTGATGGATTCTAAATATTATCTTCCAGATACGTTATTGTTATCAACGAATTATTATTGTATTTACACCATCATTTATTACAATAATTGCGAATTAATCAATCGGACGATGATTGATATTAACACATTTTTTTTGTGATAATGCAAGTAATATGTGTATGTGTGTAAATTTCTGGAAATGCAACAGTACATATTTAAGTAGATTAAAATTGTATACGTTAGTAAGTATGAAGTATCGGGTAAACCCCACGGAGTTTTCCATATAAACATTTTTTAGTAGTTACCTACGTATTAATTAACATCCTATGATCGTATACCTAAGACAAGAATCGGTAAATGATATCATATATGTATACAAAATTATCATACGGATTTCAATGACGGGAAGTTCAGTATGTATTACATGTCGTGGGTTCGATAACTGATTGAATAAGGTGTTTGTATAACTCACAAGTAGGGTCTGTGAGGGAAATTTGTATTGAAGCACTCACGACATAGCACCCAGGGGTCCAAGGACTTGTGTGGGCGTATAAAAATATAATCTCCTAATCCAGACACTTTGACATTTTCGCGAAGAAATCTAATCAAAATGTTGTTGTTTTAAAACTTAAATCTTTCTGAGTTTGTAATCAAAAACAATATTATTATTAAAGAGAATATTTTCCGAGATTGTCCTCAATTCGGTAAACATTCATAACAATCGTTTGAAACTCCATTATATTCTGTAATCCGCTTAATTCGATTCTATCGGAACTGTGACAAAAGCTTGTAGGAGGAAAATGTCTTATCGGATGGCTTAAATATAACTGATTGCGACAATTCGATGCATTGGGGTTTATTACGAAAGTTAATATTAAACGGAGTGTTACTTAATCCCACTTAGGGTAAAATTGTAGCAAAATAACGTAATTTCACACCTTTCGTCCTTAATGTTTAGGGAAAATTGATGCAATAAACACGATTTCTGAAAGTCATAGGCACTGAAAATAATTCTTAATATTAAACGTAGCTAGGTACTTATTCCGTGCGTACGTTGCGTTCCGCGCGCGCCTCTAAGAGCAATCACACCACCACAAATAGGGCCCAGTAGGTCTGATGCCCGATCCGGAGCTGCGGACTACCTAGCGGTTTTACCGGGGCTCCGGCTCGAAAAGCAGGTGTAGGAACGGGGCGGTTTTTAGTCAGTAAGAGTCTGACACTCCCTCTCGCTTCTTCCAAGACGTTAGAAGTCATTGGATGATTTTCTCCCCTCAAAAAAAGCTAGTTGTAAAGTTTCAGTTACTTCAATATCATATCCAGAAATATAGGTAAACAAAATTATATTTTTAAACCCTATTCTCAGATCGTGTTTAAAAATAGGACTAAGCAAGGAAAAAGAAAGCTAAACATGAATACTAAACACAATCTTATTATACTGAACATAGAATACAATACCTAAACCATTAGGGGCCTGTCATTTCCCAAACACGTAGGCAGAAGCCCAAAATACACAAAACGCCAATTCTTTAGCAGCTACTTTATAACACTCTTTTATAAAAGAGATGAGCTCTATACTAAACACCGGACACAATTCAAATTAATACACACATAAATCATTCAGTGTAAGCAAAGGTTTTAGTACCCAACAAATATGAAACGGCGAGCTAAAAGCGAATAAACGACGATTTGCCCAACACGAGTTCCGGACTCACACAATGTTAGAAGACCGGACGTCTTAGGTAAAGGAAGCTTTTGCGGACTTCAAATACGACGCCTAGAGCTCTTATATAACTTTGAGAAGGAATATATACATAATATATCAATGTAATTATCGTGTCCGGAATATTTATATGTATGTGTATAATAAAACTAGATATTTGTTCGTGGTTATTTTAAAAAGAAACGATTGATGTGGTTTTTTTAATCACCTAATGGTAAGCAATCGCCGCCGCTCGCGGACACTCGACCCACCAGAAGCGTTACAAGTACGATGCCGGCCTTTTGGGGGTTAGGAATTTAAGGGTTGTCGGAGAATAGGTGATTAGGAAAGGGGGTAATTAGGTCTCTGGTAACCTCACATAACGAAATAGAACGCAAACTGTTTTACGTCCATTTTCTGTGAGGCCGTGGTATCACTCCGGTCGAGCCGGCCCATTCGTGTCGAAGCATGGCTTTCCCACATTTAATGGATTAGGAGGTTTTGGTGTTTCTATTCCTACGGGATCCCGGCAGAGAGATATTATACATTTAGCTCCAGCACCATTTTTTATTATTCTCGTATGTTGTAAGAGCCGACCAAGGAACTACGCATTTGCCAAAGACCAGGCAGCAGAACTTATAGATAAACCCGCCAAGTTTAGATTATGGCATGGCATGCTTTTTAGTCAGTAAGAGCCTGCCACTCCCTTTCTTTCTCGCCTAAGGCGTTATGTTCCTTTTAATACATTTATTTATTTGACAGATTTCGCTTGATGTGTCGAAAACATTTCGAGACTTCTTAATTATTAAATAGAACAAGTTTCTTTGTATTGTTACGAATCTTATTAAGAAATTTATCTAATCTTGGACGTAATTTCAATATCCGATTAAGATATTTTCTAAAATCTCAGTAATCACACATGTATTGAATTAGTTTTTAGATAGTACCTACATATATACATTTGTATATGATTCGGAGAATATTATATTCTCCAAATTGTGGTACAAATAAAAATGTGAAACCTAGATTAGGTGCATTTACTATTTATTTTATTTTCACGCAAAATCTTTGTTTATTTTTTTTATGAATGAATATTCATTCATATTTATTTTGTACAGTTTTTATCGCATTAGGTTAACTGATATATTGTTTATTCATATTTTGTATAAATTGGAATTTCCCTCAGCCGATTCACATGATCAATCAGCCATTGTAGAGATGTCGTCAGGTCAACCTATGCTTATCTACTTATAGAGATACCTATAATATTACGATATACTTAATGAGTGGGGTGATCCGATGTTATCAGGCAAAATCACTAAATGTACGCATTATTATCATTGATGACGCTAGAATAATTATTTAGTACCTGCGTAGCTATGTGATTATTGTAATAATAATTAGGTACCTAAAGACCGTTCCTTGGCCCCCTGCATAAGTACTGATAATGTACCTAAAGTATTATCACACGTTCCTACACGTACAGATTATTGCAGCAACTGAGATTTATCGTGAAATGCATGACTTAAAACTGATAGTATTAAATCGTATCACATGACCTTAAAAGACATCAAAAATGCCTGTACGCACTTGATCCTTCAAGGCCGCGTTGCAAGAAAATTTATTTTGTAAAAAAAAATGTGACGTGACAATACAATCTTCAAACACAACACTACTTCTCATAAAAGCCGTGGCAGATAATTTAAGAACACCTTATATGTAACATAACATTGTACGCAGAAGTAAAAACTATTAAAAAAATATATACACAAATTCTGTGTAAACACACTGTATTCAAAAAAAAAATGCAACACGAAAGTCTCTTCTATGAATTGGTCAAAATGTCAGTGTCAAGAGTATACATACTATACCGGTAAACTATGGCAACTTTACCGGACCCTTGGCAACTTTACCATACTATAGGTATTCGGTATAAACTCATTTATCTAAAAATCTACCCACTAGAATTCTGGTTTGTAATAGTAGTATTTTTTAGAGAAATATTTACTAATTTTGCGTAGACGAAATAAATCTAAAAAATAAAAGGAAGTTCCTAAATTGTTCACAGAGCCTTAATTATTTGTCACTACATAAACTTCCTGTGTATTGAAAAAAATGCAACACGAAAGTTTAATTAAATTTCGACAATTCTAAAAATACAGTATCGAATAAAAAAAGTCAACGTATAGGTTTGATATAAGCTTTGACATTCTTTGTCGAATGTCAGTGTCAAGTTGCCAAAAATTTGTATACTACGGCTATACGTTGATATTTTCTATACCAGATACTACAATGAATCAGAGTTGTGTCTACACTGTACATATTCATAGGGACATACAATTCGGCTCAAAGCATAGTTTAGATAAAAACGTTACCTTTCAAGCAACCTGTATGTTGTCAACGATACAAAAATAAACGCCACAAGTTTCAAATTGACATTGAAATCAGATCTCCTTGTGTTGAACTTTTTATTTTAAACTTAGTGACAGAATAACTTTTTTTATTCTAAATTGAAGTGTTTGGTTTTGGAATAAACTCGTCAAGCGTTTGATAAATCACGCGATGAAAACATAACTTCAAAAGGTGTTTCAAATCAGTCAGTTACCTTTAAATTGAATGTTTAATATCGATTCAGTTGATATAGACTAGAATTTACAACTAGAATTTAGGGAACATTATGTAGATGACAGTTTATACATATATTGAACAAATAAAGTAGTAAATACATCATAATGTATGGTGGTAAACACAATAATCTCTATGCTTCTATTTTTAAACGAACATTTTTATTTCTAAACGAAAAGAGTAAAAAAATTTCTTTCATAAAATGTCATACGAAATAAAAAGAAAATTAAATCTAAAATATATTTTTCTCGTCTGAAAGCCATAAAAATAAACACAAAAATAGACAGAGTTCATAAAACAAACTCATTTTAATAAATATTAAATATCATTTCGTCTTTATGACACCAGTAACATACATATGAAATTATGGGGAAACCCATAATACTCTGGGGATTAAAACTAATCTAACAGTTGTTATTAACAGATAGATCAAAGGTTGGCTAAATAAAGTTAAAGTTTTGATGGAAAACTTTCGAATAATTTAATTTTGTTGTTTATAATAATTTTCACGTACATACGTGGGACGAAGTAATTCGTATGTTTTATTACATTATATACTTATGTACTAAGTTATTTTTAGCATAGTTTGATATTAGGCAGTAGACTTTACTTTGATCATATTTGAGTTGGTGTTCGTATGTAACCAACAAACAAAATCTTTTCTTCGATAATTATATTTTTATTCTAAGAGTAAGACGAAAACCTCACAGAAAATTGACGTGAAACAACGCTTGCGTAGTGTTTCGTTGTGTGAGTGAGGTTGCCGGAGGCCCAATTTTTCCTTCCCAATCCCCGATTCCCCAACAACCCTTAAATTCATAACCCCCAAAAGGCCGGCAACGCACTTGTAACGCCTCTGGTGTTTCGGTGATCACTTATCATCATGTGATCCGTCTGCTCGTTTAGCAGTTTATACCATAAAAAAGCCATGACAGTTTTTCACATTCCCTGGTTGCTCATTAATATTTATACTTTTGTTGATGAGTTTCTATTGTAAATCCTGACTTACAGTAATTGAAGATCTGTGGCGAGCTTATCCTTGTTCAATTAATTTAAATTGATTTATGATTTTTTTGTTGAACCCCATTGGCTTCTTATAAAATAATCACGTACGTATTAGCAGACTTTATCTTTAATAGCAATATCTTACAGATAATCTGAGAATGGATAAAGAATTATAAACAAACATAGGTATATATAGATGTGGTCTATAATTTATATCGAAGTTTCCAGAGCTATTAAAAATCTCGTGTTTATTAAATTGTTTTTCCATTTTAGCTTACATTTTACACCTGTTATATTTGTAAGAGAGCCAGGTTATATCCCCGTCTTTTATTTACAGTCTTTAATAGTAGTTAGAATACAGAATAGGTGTTAAGATTCAGTCATGTCCATTACCTATCTTGAATTTTTACTAATTTTTTATTCAATTATCCAAAGAATCTCTGATCTTATTTATAATTACTTTGCTACGATCCGACGATGGTAACAAAAACTTGACCATAGCAAATCGGGATAATAGCTTTTTAAAAATTTGTGGGTTGTAAGCATGTACTTTTATACAATCCTATATATAACGGGTGTCCCAACAAGAACGCAAGATTTAAATTTGGCGGCATTCGAAGTGTCATTGTTTGACATTTGAACAAGTGTTATTGTTTGTTAGTATAAGGTACGAGGTTAGGAAAATGGAGTGCTACACGATTGAAAATGAGGCAGGTCAAGCGCAAACAGTCAATCATGGTGTTCGGTATCGTAAAATGATAACCAGTTGTTTCGTACCTCGAATTGAAAAAATGGATTTGGAGGGCATGTGGTTTCAACAAGATGGCGCCACATGTCATACAGCCAGAGAAACAATTAAATTGCTGCATCAGTCATGTCCCGGTCGTGTTATTTCACGTTTTGGAGACCAGAATTGGCCGCCTAGATCATGTGATTTATCAACATTAGACTTTTTTCTTTGGGGTTTCTTAAAGTCGATGGTTTATGCGAGTAAACCGACGACGACTCAAGCCTTAAAAAGGAAATTGGACGCTGTATTAATGAAATACCGCATCATTTATGCAAAACGATCATTGAAAATTTCATTAAAAGATCACGTATGTGCCAGCAAAGCCGCGGCGGCCATCTGCCCGATGTATTGTTACATAGATAACCTCATCCTCTCTACTTTACGATATTAAAGCTTTCACGATTTTTTTAAAAATATCTGCGTTTTATTTAAAATTTAAATCTTGCGTTCTTGTTGGGACACCCTATACATGCGCCTATTGCCATAAGGTAATACGCGCATTTCCTATTTATTATAGATAACTAGTGAAAAGTGGATGTCAATTCATCTACAAATATTTTAATATTATTGAAAACGTGGGAAATATTTAATGCAGACGTTATTCTATCAAAATTTGTCTGGTGTAATATTCTTAGTCATAATAATATTACCTAGCGATACATACATAGTCTTATGAAGCGGAAATTAAATTGAAATAATTTAGTTTGGCGTGCATACTGTCGGAAGTGTATGTCAGCAACGATAATATCCGACCGAACACCAACCAAATCTGACATGACAACACAATATTATCACAATTAATTAAGTAATCGGATTCCATTACTTAATAAAGCAAATGTCTTTGATAACAACCTTATAGGATAAAATCAATAATTACCGTACGTATAAATTTTTCGTTCATTCATATTTGTTAATTATACCTACAATTTTGAAAGGCAATTCGGTTAAATATTTTCTGAGAATAAGATATGAGAAAATTAATTATAAATCACGGTTTGTTCATGCATGTTCGAGTAGCAGAGGGACTCTTCATTCAGCGTGCGCAGACGCGGCGACGTCGCGCAGCCCACTGGTCTATTACTATGTACTAGTCCATTAATATGTGTAAGTAAACCGTGATTTTTAGTTAATTTAGTGTGTCTCATGATAGTCATTATAAAAATATTTGAGAAAATACTTAAACATCTATTGTGTTATCAGAATTTCATCTCTTTACAAAAACTTTTATTGCATAGTACCTGCACTTGCATAGACTCACAAAAATATTGATATACAAAATTATTGATATTTTTGTAGAAATCAGGCACAGTATTTCTGTAATTTTATATACAAAACTATTTCAATATTATATCTACATTATGTATTCGAGTTCAATGAATTAACCAAGTTCCATTTATCGTGGTTTTATTACGTGGGTTGCGAAATTGTTTATCCAAAACCAACAATGCAACGTGAAAATTAAATAAGAAATGTTTAATGTAAATTAACATTTATTGATAGTAATGATATTTAATTCAACTTGCAGCTTGTTTTATTTTCCAATTTGTATGTATTTATAGACATAAGTGGATTAATTAATCATATTCTGCCATATTTATTGCTCAATGATTCTCATTTATGTACCGAGTGATATTTCATCTCATGGTTGAAAGAAATTATGTACGATATTATTACCCTGAAACCTCCAGCTATCCCTGAAAATAGATTTTAATTAAAAACTTAAAGAGTTGCTCCGTTCAGGAATCGAAACCCAGACACCACGCTAATCATGCAGTAAGCTCAATTGAAAGTTTAAGACGACAGAGAATTTTGGCACAGAATTCCACTTCACTCATAATTGGACATACATACAAGTATACATTGTAAGTTAAACTAGAGTGTGTAACAAAAATCATAGCATAATATAATAATGCGCTTGGTGCGAGTTGACATAAAGACAAACAAACAAACTTTCGCATTTATAGGTAGAAAATATCTAAATAATATATTGTGATCAAAGAATAATTCAAAAAGCCGTCACTTCCAAAGAACACTTAAGAGCAATCAAGTATTTCTTGGTATTCGATGTACTTTAATATAAACACTCACATATACCTAGAAGAAGCCTTTTCAATATACTTACTTATATAAAATAGAATAAGGTTACTTTGCAAAAATCCATGCTCAACTAACGATACAATATTTTTTTTAGTTTTTACTTTAGTTATAGTCGACAACTCCAGAAGATGCTCCGTGGAGGAGCGAAATATATGTCGATTGTTTTGTTGGGTGTCGCGTGTGTGTTTTTGTATTGCACCTCTACTTTTTTTAAAGGGGTATATTCATCCAATGACTTCTCACTCCTTGGGTGAGGCGTCAGATTCTTACTGACTAAAACCACTCCGTTCCTACTCCTGCTTTTCGAGCCGGAGCCCCGGTAAACCCGCTAGGTAGTCCGCAGCTCCAGATCAGGCATCAGCCCTACTAGGTTCCATCCATAGCGGTCTGATGGCTCTTTGAGGCACGCGCGGAACGCGAAGAGCCTTACGCACGGGTCTGGATCTGGTTGGGCGGCGAACTACCCTTACTCGCCGTCTGTAGCACAGCCCGCACCTCTGCTGCGTAAGTATTTAATTGTGGGCGGGACGGTGGTGTTCCACCGCTGAAAATACATCTACAAGCGAAATAAAGACTAAAATATAGTTGTATTGTTAGTGTAATATACCTGCTTATTCAAAATTCGATTAATTTTATCACGATTCGATCATCTCTGACGAATAAAGAAGAAAGTATTTTATCAATGAAAACCTGCTGTGACATAAGCAGGATTACGTATTGACGCACGATGGCACAATTACGTCATACATAATGTGAATGGAAATTGCTGATGTAAATTTTGCGATAACGTTTCAAATAGTTTTCATTGACAATAGTGTAATTTTAGCCTTTAATTTCTACTTGTATTATAAAAGCGAAAGTTTGGATGTTTGTTTGTTACTGCTGTATACGTCCTAACAGCAGATGGGATCGAGAGTATAGACACAGGGTATTGTCCCCGGAAATTATATGCTTTTTAACTCAAATTAATTTAATATACCCATTAATTTAGGTTATCCGTTTCTGTAATCAATAAATCTCTAATCTATTACCTGCATGCTGTTTATATACATGCACAATATTACACGCACTTCGCGATTCATTTACATAGGTACCTATATTAAGCACTAAAATTAGCAAAGGGAACTAAATAGAAGAACTTAAATACATACATAGAAGCTATGAAGCACCCACATACGAAAACATAGCAAAGACATAATATGGGATCTAGCACACGCGCCATATTTGCGGTCGACAATCGTCGATGTACTCCAAGTTGCTTGTAACCAATCCTACGCTTTGCATCTCGTATCATACTACTCTAAGCGTCAAAGACCGGAGAAATGCTTTTCAAATCTCCAACATACGTTCGAATATCGATGTTCACTCTAAAACCTATTTAAAACCGCGAATCGCGATTTAGTTACTCCCTATTGTCGATAATACGCTTAACATGAATGGCAAGTCTGCTTGGGGCACAACGGAAACCATAAAATAATAATCAACGTGTAACAATGTAATAAAATGATCATTCAACAACATTATCGATATGTAAATTGATAAAAATTATACATTCCAGCCGATTAGTGACTGATAATCGAGGTTTAAGTCAATCGTTATCGATTTTTGATATTATAGTAACGTAAGGTAGACGAACATCTTATTATTTATTAGTACTTAGATATCAATAGGTTTATGATAGATAGGTTTATGGTACCTACACTTAAAGTAATTAAGTCACACGAATTTTCTTACTGGAAAATTTTAGTTATTACCGGAATTTTCTGTATTGAAATTATCAATAGTTGAATCATAACTACGCTCTTAAAAGAAATATGTTAGCGACATTTACAATATTTTCATTTAACCTTATAAATATTTTATTTATTTATGCAAATACATATTCATAACTTAGTTCGCCTGTAATCACAATCTTAATTTAATAATAAAAAAAGAACACAACGAAGCTCAGAGCGATACGCGGCGCTTCTGTTCGTAGCTCACATGACTGACAGCTTGACATTTTTTGGACAGTTCACCTCATGCACAGCCAGAAACAATAACAATATACTTTACGTATAATATGCTCCATAATTTTATTATTTAACTACACTTGAGATGTTCAACTTTAGTAATAAACTCTTGTTATTTCCCGAAGATCAAGCGGCACTTGTTTATTATATCCTTTTTAAGCCGGAGCCAGCTGACGGCGACAGTTTGTGCCCGTATTTATGAGGGAAACTTAGTTAGTAGCCCAAACTAAGTTCGTCATTCTAATGAGATTATCTCCTTCCGTCGCCGTATCATTTTCTCAAAGAAAGGATGCTCAGAGATCTAATTTACGTGGACCGTCGCGGAATTTTATATGACTAGTGAAAACAGTTGGCCAGTTATTGATTGCTCGATATTTGTTTTCGTTTCCCTGATTCGTTAGTTCTGTATAGTTGTGAAAGGACATGGATATAGTACCAGTAAACATTGTGTAACGTTACGTCATGTCACATCATCGCTTACCACCAGGCGAGATGGTGGCCAGGCGCCATCCTATTAAGTATAAAAAAAACGTAATTATATTTATCCCACGTATACGAATGTGCGTTTTTCATCAATAATGATTCATTTGTTTCTTCAATAGTAGTAACATGGTGTATTCTAATTCTAATTATGGGTCGTGTCTATTATTGCTCAGTTCCATGTAGAATAAATATACCAATAAGATCGCTTCCTTACATATTATATAATATGCTACATAATATTATAGATACGTAAGTCTGCACCTGCACTAAAACGGACGTGACGTCACGATAATTTTTTACCTAATTTTTAAGTAGAAATCTTAATTCTATTTAATTCTTAGTAAGTAGAATTAAGATAATATAATCTCACGGCTTTCTTTGACTTAAAATGTCGACACGGCTTGTACTGCACCCATATT
The DNA here is from genome assembly GCF_023101765.2 of Spodoptera frugiperda. Classification (NCBI taxonomy): domain Eukaryota; kingdom Metazoa; phylum Arthropoda; class Insecta; order Lepidoptera; family Noctuidae; genus Spodoptera; species Spodoptera frugiperda. Next base: position 8,037,991 of record NC_064231.1, on the reverse strand, counting down.
TCACCAGTTAATTTATCATTATAATCTATGACGTGACCGGAAGTAGGTACATATTATAAAAAAAATATAAAGCCAATTAAAACCTAAGTAATCCATAACAAACAATAGAGATGGAACTGAAAAGAGAAAAGGTGATCAAAGAAAAGATGCATTTTTTTTAGGGGGGAAAATCATTCAATGGTTCGCACTTTGGGTGAGGCGAGATGGAGTGTCAGTCTCTTACTAACTTATCCCGTTCCTACTCCTGCTTCGAGGCAGAGCCCTGGTAATCTGAGCAATTGTTAACTGTATGGGACTGACATACATTTTTACACGTGTCAGTGTCAACCCCATACATTGTTTGAGTTTCTACTCTCTTTGTAGACAAACGCTTAAGTGGCTAGACTCTAGCCACTAGAGGCTCTGTTAAGTAGTGGGCAGCTCTGGAAAGAAATGATGCTTGGTGTGAAGAACTTGAATGAAACAGAGTTAGAGCCTCTGACAAGAATGAAAGAATAAAAATAGATCTTGCGCCAACTTTAGGAGCCTTCATAATACCTATATGATAGAAAAAGAAAGTAAGTTACGACACAAATCCAGGACATTTTACTTACAGAAACACAACATCTAGTCATCCAAATTTGCATACCATGAAACCAGTAGAATATAACACAATTCATTACATAAGAAACAAAACACATTAGACAGACAACAAACAGGAAAAGGAAAAAAGTATGTAACAATTACATAAACATAAAATGAAATAATCTTTTATCATTAATGGAAATACACGTAGGGATTTAAAATTCTAATAAGTAGAATAAGTAGATTAAACTGGCTTGACTTATAAAATATAAATCACTCTTTATTTTTATTTCCTTTATCATTGTTTTCTTTAGATAAGCTAGCATATAGATCAATATGTCAATCCTCGGGAAATTACAATCTGTTTACTGAGTCACGACCTTAATCCAGCCCTGGATTATAATATTATAACACGTTATAATAACAAACGTGTATATTAGTTGCTATTATTATTATTGTATTTAATCATAGGATAAGAGTGAATCATATTCGTGAAATTGGTACTAAAATAACATTGTCTGGTCATTATAATGATAATGGCTGAAAATAGAACGGATACCTATTTATAGAAATATGTGACGAAGGAATTATTGGAGAGGTCACATACCTCTCAAGGTGTCTTCGTGATAACATGTCTACAACATCGGCTACAATGAGAAGATAGAGTTACATATAATACAAGGTTAATTGTTTAAACTGTTTAAATTGTTTTAAAATTCAAGGTTAAAACTAGGCGTCTTTTGAAAGGTTTCCTCCTGTCATCAAAAAAGGTAGAAACTGCAGAGAAAAATACAAGTTATTAAAAAAAATACATTTGGATTATAGGTGTATTATTATTCTAAGCATACCTAGTGGTATGACATTTGAAATAACGAAATTACTTAACATCCATTACTACTCGAAAGAGTTACCAGGGACGTACTACATTATATCCAATTTAGTAGTCCCATTTTATGAAACTTTTCGCCATGTCAAGAGAATATAATAAGGTGTAGTAAAAGACTGACCATGTTCTTTAACAACAATGAATTTCAGTACTATAATACTTACATCACACAAAGAGCTTTAAAAAAAGAAACACCCTTAAAGTGGTAATTTTTCTTAATTCAAGTAAAAAAGACATTATGGAAACTGTATGAAATAAGAACTTTTGAAACATGAATCTTTATTTAAAGTCAAGTTTTACGAGTTTATCAAGCTGCTTTTTTACTGTGCTATTTTGCAGGCCGCCTTTATTCAGGTGGCTTATGATAGTACACGTGTTGGCTTAAGTATATTAATTAGTCACGTATTAAATAAGCAGTTAAGACCATAAGACCAGGCAATTAAAACATCTTGGATTATTATAATCAGAACCAGACTAATACTGATGATAAAAATTAAACTCGTTTACTAGAATAGGACGTGTGTTAGTTACCTACATACATTCAAAATAAAGATAATTATCACTTGTTTGTCAGACAGTAGGTACAGATGTAGAATGAACTAAAAACAAAAAAATGCATGTTTATCTTATGATAAACATATAAAAGAATATTGTGTCTGAAAATCTTTCTACTTAATTAACTAAAAATCACGGTTTACTTACATATATTAATGGACAAAAGCTCTACTAGTTTCGAGTCACAGAGGGACTCTTCATCATGAGCAGCGTGCGCAGACGCGGCGACGTCGTGCAGCCTACCGAGCTTTTATCCATTAATATACTTGAGCAAACTGTGATTTAATTTAGTATGTCTCACGATAGTTAAATTATAAAAATATCTTTCTACTTTTTCGACTTGGGCACAAACCAAATATGTCATGCTCGGCAGTCTCAGTCAACCATGCATCGATCATTAAAGCAATCGTTATCTTATAGACATATAATTGATGTTTTTATTGGTGTGGTCACGCCATATCGCGCCATATTATGACGTAGTAGACGATGAGCTTAGGTATTTATACTTACATCTTATCTGAGAGGAACAACAAACGTGATGTTACGTTATGCTTGAATGTAGATAGAAATCACATTTTTTTATTGAATATCATAGGCATTAGTCACGCCCTTGGACACCTGCAACACCAGAGGCCAGTGAAGTCACAAAAGTATTGCGTGGCCCTTTTAAAACGACTACGCAATTTTTCTTGAAAGTCGTATCGTTTCAGACATATTCTCGCAGATCAGAAGTGTATACTTCGTAAGTAACGTTATCACACTAATATTATAAATATGAAAGTTTGTTTCTCTGGATGTTTGTCCGTCAATCACGCTGAAACTACTGAACGGATTGAAATTGGTATACAAGCTGACAGGGATGATGGAATCCTTTTAATCTACCGTATATACCTAATTATTTAAAGCCTTATAGTCGATTGCTAAGCACCAGACCGGATTTAAAAGCATAATTTTCAAGAAATTGAATAGACATTTTTTAATATTGACGCCTTTGACCACTAGTCTAACCGGGAGTAAAATGAATACCTATAATGATGAATTCCTTTAACAGCAAACTAAACAGTGACGTCACCCTTTTATATTTCACAATTATGAACATTCCAGACGATGATGTCAATGTTTAATTATTTTACTTATAAAATTTGATTAGATACATTTTCTATACAACTGATTGAACGTTGATTAACATTTTTTGTTAAAATATTATTACTGAAGTATAAAATTGTCTTTGTATAGTTATCACTAACTCTATTAATTGGAATAATAAACAATAAATAAGCTAGGCTAGTATCTCTTCGCTACGTTATTCACAAATTTCTCGGAAGTATTGCTTTGAACAGTAGTTTAATTTTATGAAAATATTTATTACGTAACTAGCTTCTGCCAACGATTTCGCTCGCATTCCCGTGGGATAAAGAGTATCCTATCACCCAAGTCAGCTCATACTGTGTTTGTCTAGTAAGTTTTATCAAAATCCGTTTAGTATTTCAGATTTTACGTTATTATTCTTATTTGACGACTTTGTTTTTTTAGGTAATAATATTTATTTTGTTTTTTTAGGTAATAATATTTAATCTGGATTTTTACACCAAATAAACATTTTTATTTTATTTATCATTTATTAGTCGTTTCAGCGTGATTGACGGACCAACATCCAAACATCGAAACAAACTAACTCTCAGATGTATAATAGTGTAATAGTGTGATTAGGCAGAAACAGTTTGAGCTAATAACTAAAATTAATAGGTACTCTATACCTGTAATAAATAATGTTGTTGAAGTACTGAGTAGGTACTATTGACATTGGTTTTCGTTATTTGTTTGGTTGTAGGGATTCATTAAAAATAATATGACAATTTAATTATAGTCTTAAATGTATATACTTTGTTAGTTCCAAATATATTTAGGTAACTTTTTTAAAGGGGGAAGGTTATCCAATGACTTCTCCCGCCTTGGGTGAGGCGAGAGGGAGTGTCAGACTCTTACTGATTAAAAACCACACCGTTCCTACTCCTGCCCTTCGAGCCGGAGCCCCGGTAAACCGCTAGGTAGTCCGCAGCTCCAGTATTTAGGTACCTATTTTGTGATTTCTTGTTCTACTTATTTCATGAAGGTAACTGTTTCTTACTGTAGTCATAAAATCAAGTATTTATGTAAACACGATAGGTATCTTTACTTATAATAACGTTTCCGATTGATACCGAAATGTTATCATTTTGTCAAAAACAGGTGTCAGGTGGTAGAAGTTTAAAGAACAAGTTTCCTTTAAGATTTTATCTACAGATTTTATTTACTTAACACACATACGAATTGATAAAATAAATATAATGACGTAATCAGACGTATAAATTAGGTACTGTAAGACTCAGATATTTTTTTAATTGCGTCACCAAGATAACAAATTGTATTTATCGTCTAGATACCTAAACACTTTTCTACGTAAAACTAACAAAAATATATTTTTAAAGCAAACTAAAATTGTCCATACCGAGAATTTATGCACCGCAAAACCCAACCTGTCGAAACATGACATAGGTATGCAGATATGCGGTGTAAAATAAAACAATTGGACTAAAAAACAAATAAAAATACGAATCCACAAGATCAGTTTTCATGAAAATTGAAAATAATATACATACGAGAGTGTAAAAAAATACATAAAATCGTGACGTGCAAATAGCGCATTGCACCTATATTCCGATATGTTTCGTTTATTTTTCTGGAATTGTATTATCTTTACAGTTAATTACATGTGATATCAGCTAATCCACTAACCGCTGTCAGCTGAAGTCATTAAACGTCAACCCACAAACCAATCTTACAGTATAACCCACAACCACATTTCTCTCTGATTTTCTCGAAAATTGCTGCACTGGATCGATACACGTCCATTATCTCGCGGGTCTGTTGATACAAAGATGATGAGTATTTAGCCACACATCCAGGGATGTCAGGCGCACAAACATGAGGTCAGAACAAACAAGGCCTTGTTGACAGCGGGTCGCGTGCGGCGATCGCATGTCAACCCTGTCGATGCCCGCCGCATCACTCCTACTTTACAATGCATATTGACGGAAAACTGACAATATTTCATGTCATCCTCCGTGGAAAACCTTGTTTTGCACAGATTTTATCTTTGCGTTTTCTGAATCAATGGTTCTTTCTATTGAAAACGCAATCGGTTGTTACGACCGATTACGTTTCGACTTTGATGTTTTTCTTAGTACATGTGGGAAGGAAATTTTCAAATTGATGTCTAACTTCTTGTCTTTTACTAAGAATCGGAATTCAAAATGAGGTCTCTAAAGGCTTGTGAATTATTTTATTTATAGCCTTCTTACTCCGGAATGCTAACTTATTAATTCGCTTGAAAAATAGATATTCTTCTCGCACCAAAAACTCTGATATTATCTAATTTGAAAAATTGTTTTAAGTATTTCTTAATGCTAACAAATATTCATAGCTGAGTGAAGCTACAAAGGCCCGAAAAGGATAAAAATGCGAACCGATTTACGTAAAGAACAAATTCTGAGCGAAACACGGATTAATTCATTTCTCAGAGGGATTTCCTTTCAGTTTAAAGAGCACTCGCCCTTGAATAGGCATCGAGTGGGTTCTGAGGTCGGCTTAAGTGGCAAAGACTTAATTTAGGAACTCAGAAGTTAAATAAACAATATTAATAATTAATTTCATTCTATGATTTTCATTTTCAAATCACGTTAATTAAGGGTTGTATAATTGATGTTGAAGATGTTGGTACTGGAAATTGTACAGTAAAGAGGTTGTTAGCTATTCAGTTTACTTTAGTTTAAATTATTAAAAATGTTTTGGTTAAATATCTTTTGTAGAATTTTGTACTTAAACATGGTACAGAATACTCGTTACGTTAATCTATTCGTTTAATTATACTCTACTCGTTTAATTATTCACTGAACTACAATTTCTTTAACGCGTACATATTACTCTAAATGTATTTAGCAACAGACTCGTAAATACCGAACACCCCACTCATGAGTGCTTTCTGCGGCTGTCCAGAACACGCTCGCGGCTATCACAAACAAACTTTAACTTTGCTTTTAAGACCAACTGTAGATTTATTTAAACTTTTACTAAATGAGCATCCCTTTATTTTCAAAGTCCATAATTTCCCTGGCCTGCGTCTACCGTAATCTATTTAACTTGTAAACTCACGTTGTTATTACTTAAGCATTATAATTTATGAATTTTTCATTCGATTTACTCGTAAACCCGTTTCTATCGAGTTCAAAGTTAGTTAGGGGTCACGAGCTCCGTCGTCGATTCATAAAAGTTTCATTTTCACGAAACTGGGGGAATAATCAATGGGCAAGCAGAAAGGGCTCTGCGGGCCGTGATGGATTTGGTCCAATCAATGCAACTGGGTAAATGAAAAGAGCGCCTAACGAAGAGTCCAGACAATAGTGTCGGCGGGCGAGAAAGCCTTAGAACGGGATAACTGATTGTTATTGGTTTTGCAATAGCGCCACACGGCGGTTGCCGACATTGGTAAATACTGGAGAATAAATTGTTGGTTTTGTTGCGGGTAAGCTCGCCCTGCCCTGGGGCGGCGATATAATAAGTATTCGCCTGTATCAAAATTACCCATACGTTCGTAAATGGATTTTCCAGCGGTAACATTCCAATAATAATAAAAATAGACTTTCATTTTATGTTCTAAACAAGCGCTTGGTGGGTAATATGGCCTTGTTTACAAACAAATTATACTTTAATCCATCATTCTGTCGATAGCACACGTGTCGGGAAAGTTATTTTGTTATTTTATTATCTTTACTAAGAACCTATTCTCACTCATATACCTTCGCAAATTAGAGTCCATACAAGTAATACATCATGCTTGATTCGAGCGCGATTAATCCATTTTCTCTAACAATAACTGCTCAATAAATGATTTTCTCCATAAGGATAATGGCTGGATTTTCTACTGTTTATTGTGGACTCAATCTCCTACTATGATTGATTGAGGCTTAGGTGGAACTCTTCCAAGGGGAAATTACTTCGTTATTCTTCCTAAGTACGTGGCTGTGAGCGGGAATGTTGTCTATACAAATAATATACACTAAGTGTTATATTATTTGTTTGCTGCCCGTGTCGCCTCTGTGCTTATATAATTTGATGAGTACCAGACTTGTAGGTATACTCAAAGTAATATTGACCTTAATTAATGTTTTTATTAGAACGTACTTTTAAAGGAACTATATGTGATGTGAGGGTACAAAAAACATAGGCATTCTTCACGAAATTATCCAATGAAGAAATAAAAAGTTTTTATAGACAAATCCAACATATTTCTTTATTCTATTCATTCATATTCATTTACATAGTTTTAGACGTTATAACTATATATTTACAATGTTTTTATAACAAGTATCTAACCTTATAGACACGTCCGACATTTAAATTCATCTTAAAAGTGATAAAAATCTTCCTTCAATCGAAATGACGAAAGTGGCTGATAAAATTATTATATTTAACGATAAAACAGTACATATTTGAGTATAATAAATAAATTTTATACAGAGAAAACAGAACCGCATGACATGTATCTTCCTCGCTTTAATCTTTATTCATCAGTCTTTGTCAAGGGTAAAAAATATGCCCCAACTTATAATGAAATTAAATTTTCTTTTACAAATATAGGTATTATACCGTTGATACTTTCAAGTATGGAAGATAAAGTTCACATAGGTTGTGTACAAGGTACTTTCCAACATACCATTAGACTAACAACTTTAATTTATTAGCTATCACATTATTATGTACAAGTAGTCCGCGACATCAACGTTACACGTCTTCAAGATATAGTTTTTGAATTAGAACAAATTCTGTATTTATTAGGACTTTAATTATTTACATAAAATATATATTTAGTATTAGGATTCTTGTCCCTTGGAATTTCGATTAGAAAAATGCACTAGTGACAGTTGTTCTTTTTAATTTACTAATAATTTTATTTATCGGACAACCTCTACAAAGTGTATAATAATAATTCACCTAATCTTACATTCGGATTAATTCTTTATTAAATCTATTTGGCCAGTTTGACCTAAGACTAAAAATATTATAAACAATTCTCTTTTTAAAAAACAATATTCATATTCATATTTTGCGATATTCGCATCACTATCTACTCTTAAGAAAATAAGACATTGTGGTACAACGAAATATACGTATTACGTAAATTCATGAGATTGGATATGTTCAATGAATTTGTACACAATGAGAGTCATTTTAATGTGAATAGTACTTAAAATAACTTTGTACTTAATTAGTAAAGTTGTTAAATGAACTACCGGATACTGTACAGCAGTGGGATGAGGGTAGTTGGTATTCGCCAAAGTCTCGTTGAATCTGAAACAATATTGAATTATGTTATCGGCGTATTACGTAACTTCACACCATTTATTCCCCGATGGGGTGAATAGAAGTTTACATAATAAATGTAAACGCGACTTTTGTACATAACTGAGAATGAGTTATGAATATAATAATACTATCATGTATTTCAGGTTCGTGACCCATACATTTGTATATAACTGAGTATGACTTGTGAATATGATACTAATATCATTTATTTCAGGTTCATGCCCCAAAAAATACTGGACCTTAGAAATACTGCTCGGCCAAATCCAAACATACACTATTTAGAAATGCCTAATCAGTATGAGTTTAGGAACTCAACAAACTATTTTCTCAAAAACAGTATCGAATCGAATCCGATACATCTTGGTTGGCAATCGCACTTGCAACCAGTAAATCAAAAAGGCAGTTATCGCTAAAACAGAACAATATTTCCGACAGTAAATAAAAGAGTTATTGTATGAAGAAAATGTATCAGGAATACGTGTTCAGTGTCCTATTTATAGTGCTGCCAGGGGAAATTTGCTCGAGATCTAAACCGCATTACCGGACTGTGCACTTTTATCCAAAGCGGTCCGCGGCTATTTAGGTCCTGCGATGCACTTTATTTTTATATTTAGTTTTATTAGATAACGTGTGTACAACGATTGTTAAACTTTAGGTATATGGATAGTGATTATATTAAAGTTAGATGTTTCTTCTCAATGTATTTGATTTTGATACTAGATAATTTTGGGGTTCTAATCGTATTACAACTTTAATTCCTAAATTACATTATTATCTAAATATTTGGAGTGAAAATGGTAGGTAATACACGTTAAGTAATGTCATGGCCATAACCTAGACTTAGTATTACAAGATGATATGAGGAAAGTGTTAGTGTTTTATCCCGAAGCTATTTCGCGAGCCGAAGTCGCTCCACAAGTATCGATTGCACTTACCTACTGCTCTATTACGGACGCCTAGCACGGAGGCAACCTCTGGCTGCTCCATATCGAAAATTAGTTCGGCGCGTGCCGCGTACAAGTTGTATATGCTCGCTATGCAGGTCAGCCGGAGACTGCCACGCTCAAACGCCTCGTTCCGAACCACGAACGACACGTCCCCGACAGACGGCAGCCGGTTATCTGGACCCGTTCTCTCGAACGTCGGCTTCAAACTCTCCTTCGGAGGCCTCCTGATCTCCTCTTTATGCAAATTTATATACGACTCATCCAAGTACTGTATATTCCCTTCATCATGAAAAATATTAAAGTTCACATCGTCATCTGGCTGCTCCGTAGTTGTAGTTTCAGCCTTCGGAGGCGGATCCCATTTGAACCATGTCGGCAACTCGTGTAGCAAAGTCTCCATGTCGATCTGAGAAAAATACAATATAATAAAATACTGAGACGCACCCAGCGGTGGAGCGGGAAATATTACGGATATTACACAGCTCTACGTTAGATAAAGGAAGCTTATATAGCTCTGAGCTGTTTTGTGATTAATGAACTCGCCTACGCAGCGGGCAGTGACGCCGGCAAAAACAACGGTCGCATCAAAGTAAAGCAAGTAGAAACTGGTCCATTGTTCGGCCGTGGACATGGCGGACCCGCCTGTAGCCGTCCGCTGAATGCTGATCAAACGCATTTTTTAATATCAATAGTTCGTTCAGTAAAATATTTGCGTCTCATGCCCATATACACTATATTATTCGCAGAGATATTATTGCTAAAAGGAATTTCTTTTACCATTTCATTCTCGTTGTATATAGACAGCTACAGAATAGAGTTGTTTGCAATTAATAAAGGGTTGAGATATTACGAAAATATTTCGCTCCTCATGTGAAACAGCCGTTGAAAATGAAAATTTTAATACAGAAAAAACAACGTTTGATGTACATATTAAATGTGGTATTCACTAAAGTCTGAAAATAGGATTTACCCAAATAAAAGCTATTTTGAGAAGACTATATTTAGACTTACTCATTTGGTAAGTAAATATGTATGTTTTACTATACGCAGTCTTTAATAGAACCATACTTATTAAAATGTTTGGAATAATAACAATTTGAATATTGACTAACTACTACAGTTTTAGATATTTCTACTTAAATATCTCGGATGCATAAATGAGATCTGTATCAGTACCAAAGATAAATGTCAGTATGGACTCATAAATTGCATTTTGAGGTGCTAATATTTTAACTTAGTTTTGAAGTTGAAACTAAGAAACTTTGTAAAGTTTACTACTAATATATTGTTAACACTCAATTATCTAAACGACTTGTCACTACTAACGACGAATTATTAAATGAACACAACAAACCAATAAACAATAACAAAAAAAAGAAACTATAACAAAAATACCAGAACTAAAACAATAGCACATTATAAAAATAATTCCAAAGATAAGTTGAAACTACTGAGATTAAAAGGTTAGTTTAAGCCCCCGGTGTAACATGGTCCGGAGTTAAGCGCCTAATGTCCTCTCAACCCCGTGGCCTTAATTTCTGTTAAACATCCACATTAATGGCTACAAATTTCCTCTATTTTATTATATTTAACCTATTTTCCGTGCTGATACGGCAACTTAGGGGCGTTCGGAAGATTTTCTTATCTTTATGGTTAGGTTAGTTACATGATGCTCACCTGACCCTAACATCTATTTAACTTTGGGATTTACTTTGCATTGTCTTGTTACAAATAGTCTTAGTATAACCTACTGTTTCTTAAATTTTGTTTAAAAAGAGAAGTTTAGCTGTAATATCTAAAAACTAGCTTCTGTCCGCGGTCCCGCCCGCGTTCCCGTGGGATAAACAGTATGTGTTACTCCAGATCATAATCTGACCCTGTTCCAAATTTCATCCCAATCCCTTCTTGATTGAGTAGCAAATATACACACAAACTTGCACATGTACTAAAAAAATAAAAATAGTAGGTACTCATTCTCACTAGACAATGAGTACTATTTTACGTTAGAATTTTTAATCTTTTACATACAGGAGACTCAAAGTCCAGCAGTGAACTATCAAGAACTGTTGATGATGTCTCGTGAAGTGCTCGAAATTGTCCATTACAAAATACTCAGAACCTAATAGTACGGAGCCTGAGATAGCAACCTGTTTTCGTCCATAGTCCCGCTCCTATTTCAATAGAACTAGTAACTGGTGAAAAGCTTTTCATCGTGTACTGATATTGCTGTGTCATGTCATCGCTTAGTATCTGTTCTACATTATACAAAGTTTACACAGAATATTGGTCCAAATCTTTCATGACATTTACTCAGTACTTGCTAAGAATATCATACACGTGGAAGCCCTGAAGACCCGGATTATGAGCTTACTTATATAAAATTTGGTTTGCCATCGATTTCAAATTTCATTTCGGCCTAAGATGGGTAAGTAAACTTGTGAAATTATTTAATTATAAAAGATCAGTCTGCAAACAGTGTTAGATCCGTAATAATATCACATCGATCTGCTGACCTATCCGAGTTATTATTACAACGCCGTACTTTAGTTATCTTTGACTTCGGTCACTAGCTGCTAGAACTAATATTGATTTAAACGTCAAACTCGAACAACACAGGTATATTTTCTAGTCGTTCTAAACTGTAATTGTGTTTTCAAAACTACTGTTTGTATGTTAGGTATGTAGTGTGTACCTACGTTGTGTGTGTGGACTGGCCTAGGTAGTTATTTCATGAAAAATAATTCATCAATTGTATGTGGCAGTCTACTGCTGGAGTATGAGCATCCTGTACAGGGTTTGACATAATCCCTTTTCTTGGTAGGTGGGTTGGAGATCACAGTTGAAATTTGCTTACTATTTATTGTTCTTAATTAAATCTGGAAATTAATTAACTATACTTGATAACAAAAATTTAAATATTTGGCGACTATAATATATTAGTCCTAAGACCCGTAGGCTATCTCCCTATCAATTTCGATTATGGCGGCCAATTTCGAGTATAACTGGACTAGCCCACTACACAGGAGATGTTATAGTGCACAAGTGTGTGCGCAAATACAGACACCCTCTTTGTCCGCACAGCCTCTGAACTCAATGGGAGACCGACACGACCGGAGAGAGGTCAGACGCAGGACCAACGGCTTTACGTGCTTTTCAGCCACGGGTATGAAACACTGCTGAGCTTCCTAACTCCGGGCTAATAAAGGTCACTTTACTTATAAAATGCCTTTATCACTTATTGCACAGGAATCGAGCCCAATCACTGCGCCAACTGTGCTGTCACCCATATAAGTATTTACACAGCAAGCATGAATACATTAGAAAATAATGATAAAAACTTTACTGTGTTGATGTGCGTGACGATGTGTTATACAACCATAACATCATTTATTTTATTAATGGTAACAATTGATGAAAGTTTAAACGCTTTCATTCAAATACGGGAAGTTTCCATTTAAACAAAAGAACGAGGTTTACCACAGTAGACTACACGGTTGGCGCGGTGGCTGGGCAACCGGCTGCCATGCAATGTGTAGTGGGTTCGATTCCCGCACGGAGCAATTCTTTGTGTGATCCACAAATAGTTGTTTCGGGTCTGGGTGTCATGTGTATGTGAACTTGTATGTTTGTAAACGCACCCACGACACAGGAGAAAATCCTAGTGTGGGGCAACGTTAAAAAAAAAAAAAATGCCTCATTTGAGCAAATACTGAATGAAGTGTGGTGAAAGTGGTGACTTTGTGGTGAAAAGTTAACCACTTGATTTTTCTTCTCTATAAATGCTTGACAGTCACGACAGTCTGCACGGATTTGTAAATAATTATTCGTGGCTTCATATAACCACTTAAAAAATCCATGCTTTCCGTTTCATTTATGTGTTGAATTGTCAGTCTCGCAGTCATCAGACTTATCAAGTGGAAAATTAATATCCTTATGAGAGTCACCAAGGGATTTGGAAAACTTAATAATAGCAGTTCATGAGAATGACAGTGATATCCTAGTTATTCCCCTTTCCCTTGGTATTTATACATAATTACATACCTATTTTGAAACTATTCCTGGATTTTGGATGGTGTAATTTAAACCAAATTAGTCACTTGGTTGTGAGGCTAACGAACAGCCGAACAGGACATACGTTTTTATTCTGGAGACAGCTAACTTCTTCTTCTTCTTACCAAATATTAAGTAAGATTCGGATGGTGTAATTCAAACCAAATTAGTCACTTGGTTCAGAAACTAACGAACAGCTGAACAGGACATATTTTTTTATTCTGGAGACAGCTAACTTCTTCTTCTTCTTACCAAATATTAAGTAAGATTCGGATGGTGTAATTTAAACCAAATTAGTCTCTTGGTTGTAAGACTAACGAACAGCCGAACAGGGCATTTTTTTTCAGGACCAAGTTAACTACTAAATATTATGTTTTTTTACCTCACGTCCATTTAGTGCGAAAGTCAGGTTAGCTGGTGGATGAGAAGGCGGCGAGGCGCAGGTCGATCACTGATCAGTGCAAGAGGGACGGAGCTATGTAGGTTGTATAGCTCCGTCCCTCTTGCACTGCTCAGTGATCGACCATTCTGATACAATTGTAATAGCAGACTAAGGCCCCAGGACATGTTTTTTTTTTCCAGGAGATAGCTAACTTTTTTTACTAAATATGTTTTTTTTTTTACCTCACGTCCATTTAGTGCGAAAGTCAGGTTGGCTGGTGGGTGAGAAGGCGGCGAGGCACAGGTCGCTCGCAGCGTAGACCCCACGCCGTACCACGACCGGTCTGACACCAATTTTGGACCCCACTCCGGAGCCTCTGCACAGAAAACAATATTTTTAGAAATTATACACTGTTTCTTTCCCTTTATTCGGAAGTTATGGTGATCTAGACGGACATTTTAGTCGTAGTAGTTATCTACCAATAATATTTATAACATAGAAGGCTATTATCAAATATCTGGTACATATTCAGACTTATTCTATTATTAAGATTCCCAAAATCGATAATGGGAACCCGACGTCTCAGATCTATATAGGTTTCAAACCAGAAATCTAACTCTCCACAATCACACTTATCACGGCTCGACAATAGAAGTACCATTACTTTGTACCAAACAAAAATATTACAAGTAAAGAAATACGTACACTTTTGTCCTCTTTTTGTGTTCGGAAAATTATTATCATAACAAGAAAAACTTCCACTACACGTTTAAGAACTGATTTGTAAAGATCGGAGGGAAATAAAGTTAGTTTTCCGTATCATATCGGATATGGATAATGTTCGGGGAAGTTTGACCCTTACTACATTAACATATAATTATGTGTGTATTGTTATACGAGACTTTTTGGAAATCCCATTATGAAACAAAATTCATATACATTATTTACGCTTTTCTTGTTGCCGTCAATGCGACAGATGCTAGAGGCTATTGTATAGAAAATTTGAAACAGTTTTTTAAATCAACCTCTGTTTGTAACTAATCCATTTCAGTCCCAGTACGTAGTTTAAAGGAACGACCAAATTAGCTGGCACTAGGTCGGCCAGACTTCGTGAGGATGTTTGTGACCATTATGTAACCTAAATGGCTTTCTGTCGAATACAGGTCTCTCCAGTGGCGTCATAACAAAAGCTCGCAGGCAGCTTGTATCTACCCAGACAAGCCACCCTCTATGTGCCACTATTAAGGTTTATTGACTAAGAAAATGTGTCGCAGCTGGAAAGATTCCAACGCCGGCTTATCTTGTACAACATGGCCTGATAAAATTAACATACCGTCTATTAAAACTAAAATGTCATAAAATAACGCTTTTATACTTCCAACCTTTTTTGTAACAAGCTTATCGTGAACGAAAAGGCTTTTGCCAAGTACATAGCACCAATTTCGTTGAAAATTCGACAAGGGTCATAAAAAATTCGTAAAATATATTGATGCTGTGCTCTCAGCCAGCACACTCACCACAAAGTAACGTCGTTACATTAATTAGTACCTACGTACGTGGTTAAAATTTTTTAATGAACGTGGTTACTTTACATTCGAGTTGTACGCGACGCTTGACATTCAAATGTAGGTAACTAACCACTCGGCTGGCATTTTGATAGCTGTACCATTTGCTAATTATCACTTCTGTGTGGTTAACATATACTATTTTAGACGAAAGAAACTTATTTCACGTTGCTACATATGTCAGCGTTGTAAGAGGCAAGATGAATATGGCCATATTAGTTTGGTCTGACAAAAACATGAGATTCCCTTTATATCCAACGCAGGAGAACACTCAAAAGCTTTCATGCCGCAGTTTGTGTAATGCCTGCAAAGGTTTAGCTCGCAGGTCAGTGGGACGTTACGGAAAATTGAACAATGTATACACACTATATTGTGTACACTCAGATTTGTAATAATAAAATAACTGTTATAGACTGCACGGTTGGCGCGGAACGTGCAGCGGATTCGATTCTCACTCAGATCAACTCTTTGTGTGATCCACAAATGGTTGTTTCGGGTGTCATGTGTATGTAAACTTGTATGATTGTAAATGCATGAACGACACAGGAGAATATACTAGTGTGGGCAACGTTTTAAAAAATATATATAGACAATAAGCGATATCGATACGTAAGAACGTGATGTATTAAAAATATAGGTATACCTTCTTCGTGTAGCTAAAACAGGACAATATAAGGTAAACGTTTCTGTGTATCTAGTAGCCAGCAAACCAACATGACGTTACCAAAAAATATTTACTTATCTACTACAAATAAAAGTTATGATTAAATAAAATGGAGGTATACTTTGTTCAGAGCTATCACATTAATACAGGCAGCTGTGTTTATGGCACGTTTGTTTACCCTCCTTTGTGGGTCACGCCGTGTGTTCCAGATAGGAAAAAAAATCAAGGCGCTTACAATCAAATCTCTTTATATTAAGGGATTTGTTTTACTTTATGAACCCTCCCTAGCGTATAAATAAATACCAACGAACGTTCCGGGAATACGTGATGTATTTAATCTCACCGTAATTATAAGGATGTGCGTCGAATACCTACCCACTCGCAACTATCACATAGGCGCCCATTCTGGTAACTTTGTTTGTACCTACACGGAACATACAAAACGTGGCTCTCAAATCTCAAGAATCCTTTGAAGCTAATTAATCCATACAACGGCATTACCTGACACAAATGAGCTCGTCAGCCGTGATTCATGGCGGAGAATCACGTCATGATGGGACACGTAAAGCTCTATAATTTAGAGAGGTGCGCGAATGTAGTAAGTCACATTATTATGGAGCCCGGGGGGCCTATTACACGATGAAGAAATACAAAGTTTCGTGTTTCGTTCCGGAGTCAATGTCTATCGCGTCGTTCCAAGGGCCATTAACAAAATATTATGGCGGCGATCTTTGAAATCGCAATAAATACAAAATGAAGAGCCCAAAGTTTACGTCGGTTTAGAAGGAAACCGCATTTCTAGAAATCTGTAGACTAAAATCTTCTCAGAGAGTTTAATGCGATTTCTTCGATCTAAACTGCTGTAACAAGCTGTGCGGTAAGATGGATTTAGTGCGACAAAAAGTACTCGGTTGCACTGGATTTTTCAATCGAATTCAAATATCGGGAGGGATATTTTAAATCTACTTTCTAATGTCGTTATTTATCTAGAAATACATACATGTTTATAGAAATGGTTTTTGATATGTTAATATACGTATCAAGCAACCTCAAATTATATTTTCATTTTATTATTCCGTTTTTGAATGAAGTAAGGACGTCTGTCACGTTTTTCGCGCGTGCTTGGCGTGTATTAAACAGCATAGCTTCCGTAAACCATAATATTTCGGGATGCCTGTTTCAATCAGAGGAACAAAATCACGTAGAGATTGCTACGGATTGCTATTCAAATAAGATTCATATTCGTTCTAAGATTCCTTCGTAGAATCGAGGAAACTTTCTATATGACCGATACGAGGTAATCATAGTAAGTTACATACTTGCTGATTCGGTATTAAAAAAGTATTATATCAAGTAATTGTCTCAGCTACAAAGTCGGTCACTATGGACTACTATCTATTCAGCACTTGAGACGTGTGCAAAGCGTGCGTGTCTTGTGGGTGCAAATATCAACCTCATTCGACACACGCATGTGACTTGTCATTCACATGATTTTACGCTCAAAGCCAACAAAACCCGAGTAAACAGTTCTTAGAGGTACAACCAACCACGAAAGCGCAACTAAGAAAGAATGAAAGGAAAATAAACTGAAAGAAAGCTCGAGGGCACTTGGGGATTAATCTGCTTGGAATTTAACGTTTCATGAGGACATCTTACGTAGAATTTTGTAAAGCGTACAAAATCTTTTTGAGGAATCAAATTGTTAGAAGAATATGGCACTATGTAATATTCTTATGTACGAGTATGTAATACGTGACATTTGTCGCGTGTGTAGATATGGTTGGTACAATTTAAAGACGTGTGAATATTGGGACTAAGTACCTACTGTTTCTTTGTGAGATTCAGTTACAGAATTCAATTGAGATTTAGGAAAATTTTGGCACATTATAATATTTAGATTGATGTTTTACTAATATAACCGAATTTTTGTTATAAAATTGTTCGTATACTATGAAAGAAATACTATTTAATTTTCAATTACATCAAATTGATTTTTAGTATTGTGTGCTGAAAACTGCAAATTTTCTTAAAAACCCTCAAAACTGTGAACAAACAGTGCTGCTTTCAAATTACGGGCTCTAATTCCAAGTTAGTACAAACTATATGGTTCAAATGATTGGTGTAAGAGACTGGCGGTGGCAGGCCATGGATAATTGTCGCGTGACCATGAACAGTAGCGTTTGACGTTCCAAATGAAATCGGTAAATAACATGGAGGACGTTTTACTATCGATATTAATACTGATACTGTTTACGCAACAAATTGTTTGTTTTTAAATTGACTTATTTAGTAATTAGGTTAATGAACTTCTTTAACAATGCCAATGTGATTGTTGTAACGAATTTGTATTATAATCTTGTTAATACGACTTGGAAAATGTGATTACAAGTTTTTTTTATGTCAACAGTCTCATTCTCTAGCAGTTGTAAGTAAGTAAAACTTTCCTCACGCCCCAGCCGTCGCGAGAGACACTCCGGGCGTCGGGGATCGCGCGACGATCTCCGGCCACCGTAAGTGCGG
The DNA here is from genome assembly GCF_023101765.2 of Spodoptera frugiperda. NCBI lineage: Eukaryota > Metazoa > Arthropoda > Insecta > Lepidoptera > Noctuidae > Spodoptera > Spodoptera frugiperda. The sequence goes on along the minus strand of NC_064231.1, from coordinate 8,019,456 downwards.
GTCTGCGGACGGTGAGCAAGGGTAGCTCGCCGCCCGACCAGAACCAGACCCGTGCGTGCGGCGCGTCGCGTTCTGCGCGCGCCTCAAAGAGCCATCAGACCACCACAGATGGGGCCCAGTAGGGCTGATGCCTAATCCGGAGCTGCGGACTACCTAGCGGGTTTACCGGGGCTCCGGCTCGACGGGCAGGAATAGGAACGGGGTGGTTTTTAGTCAGTAAGAGTCTGACACTCCCTCTCGCCTCGCCCAAGGCGGGAGAAGTCATTAAATGATTTTCCACCCTAAAAAAAAAAAAAAAAAAGTAAAACTGCCTAGCAAAGAGTTTTGAGTACTTTGATCATTTATGCCCGAAACGCCTTGTATCGGGGATAAATATATATAAATACCTATTCTTTTTTCAGTACTATTTTTAAATCACCAATTCTAACTGGGCAGTTACTGGATGATAAAAATATTACAAGAAGTTAGGATACAACACATTTCAAATATTTAGACTGCATCATTGATCGAGTGGTAGCAATTGCGACTGCCGGGCAAGGGGTCTCCGGTTCGATTCCCGTGTCGGGCAAAGTATTACTGGGCTTTTTTCGACTTTTCAACAAATTTCTCAATAGTAGCACGGATTTTGGAATTGTGTCCGGTATATGACAATAGGCTCACTCCTTATTAGATGGGATTTATAAAACATTTGGTGAAAAGTGGGTGTACATTGTACAGTGGCTTTACGTGCCGTAATGCACACCTCTGCCTACCCTTCGAGGACAAAAAGCGTGACGTTGCAAAATATGCGGATGTTTATTAATAGCTTTGGAATAATATTAACTTGTTACAAAAATATGCGAAACATGATTCAATTAGACCTGCTATCAAGTTATCGAGTATTAAATGAATACATTTGTTCAACACCCACTTTATTCGATTAGTTCGACGTATGAAATAAAATACCGAATTGTTCAAGTTTTAATTGATACGAAATCGTTTAAAACTTATGGGTATTCATTTTATAGTAGAAATTTAATTTTAGTTGTATGTGTCTTCCAAGTGATGGTGATAAGAAATTTTATTGTAAGTTATTCATGTAGATATCATTTACGAGTACTAGTATGTACTTAAAGAAATACCTACATATATCTTTTTAAACGTTGCCTCACACTAAGATTTTCTCCTGTGTCGTGGGTGCGTTTACAAACATACAAGTTCACATACACACGACACCCAGACCCGAAACAACAATTTGTGGATCACACAAAGAGTTGCTCCGTGCGGGAACCAAACCTGCTACATATTACGCAGCAACCGGTTGCCCTGCCATCGCGCCAAATGATGTATAATATATTTACTCAATATTGTTTGTTTACTTGTCTGTTGAAATATCACTAATGTGTCTAATATAGTGTCTGAATGTAGGTCATATGGATATTATTCTACAATCCCTAACGATAGGGGCGAGCCTATAGTCTGTTACATAGAGAGCTATTTAGGTTTATTTCTTTGTCTACATGAGTATGGTATGGACTTGACCCGAATGTTTAGTAACAAAAAAGCCTCATAACTTTGTCCGTATTTTTGAACAAATCTATGGTAGAGTAATTGGTTACGTTTGGTAAAGTAATTCAAACAAGACGAGTTAAAGAACTTATTGCCGTACTCATAGAAATTTAATAATTACTTAAAACTAATTTATTAATTAATTAGATAGATTAGATTTAAGTCGTTTCTTTTAAATTATTTAGTTTAAGCTTGGTTATTATAGCATAGAGGATAGGTTGTAATATAATTTCTTTTTTAAATGTTATAAATTTGTAATTCGTAGCTTTCTTTACTTTTAAGTTAGTCTTAAGTTCGGGAAGATTATAATATTTCTTTAGTTTAAGTCCGTTTTTAAACAATTTTTTCAATGCCCTAAGTGAGTATACATCTATTAAATTCAAACGCAGAGCTCATTATGTTGATTTTTGAAGAGTTCCCTGGAATATCTTCTACGTCTCATTTTTGAAGAGATTCCGCGAGATTGGGAACTATGTGGTTAAAACCAAAAATTTGCCGGAAGTCACTATTCCACGCGAACGAAGTCGCGGGCAAAAGCTATATTATAATAAATCTGTAGAAGGGTCAATTCTGTACATTGAAAATATAGAAAAAATAAATAGTAGGGGGTGTTACTGGATCGATACCAAACCCAAATATATATATTTTTTTTTGTCTGTCTGTCTATATGTATGTTCAAGCATCACGCATTTATTTTTCAGTTTCATACTACAGAACGCGAACTCAACAGCAGTAGCTCAAAAGAGGGATCTCCTTAATTATTATGGGCCTCGCCGTATTTGGGTCCAATAGATATTTATAAGATGTCATTGTCAGAGTTACTCAAAATGGAGAAACAAAACTTCCACGCGAAGACCGACATCCGCGCGGACGGAGTCGCGGGCGGAAGCTAGTTATGTATAATATATTTACTCAATATTGTTTGTTTACTGGCCTGTTGAAATAACACTAATGTATCAAACATAGTGTCTGAATGTAGGTCATATGGATATTATTCTACAAGCCCTAACGATAGGGGCGAGTCTATAGTCTGTTACATAGAGAGCTATTTAGGTTTATTTCTTTGTCTACATGAGTATGGTATGGACTTGACCCGAATATTTAGAAATAAAAAAGCCTCATAACTTTATCCGTATTTGTGATCTAAGTCAAAGGTAGTAAGTAGTTGCGCTTGGTAAAGTAATTCAAACGAGACGAGTTACAGAAATTATTGCCGTACTCATAGAAATTTAATAATTACTTAAAACTATTTCTTTAGTAATGATTTTCTCTCGCCTTGGGCGAGGCGAGAGGGAGTGTCAGACTCTCACTGACTAAAAACCACCCCGTTCCTACTCCTGCTTTTCGCACCGGAGCCCCAGTAAACCCGCTAGGTAGTCCGCAGCTCCGGATGAGGCATCCAGCCCTACTGGGCCCCATCTGTGGTGGTCTGATGGCTCTTAAAGGCACGGTCGGAACGCGACGCGCCACACGTACGGGTCTGGATCTGGTCGGGCGGAGAGCTACCCTTACTCGCCGTCCGCAGACCCGCACTTACGGTGGCCGGAGATCGTCGCGCGATCCCCGACGTCCGATATGTATATGAACGATGATTTTGATTTTTTCTGAGTAGGTATGTATTATTGTGTGACTTTAAATAAAATTCACATTACGGAACTGCTTACGTCGCGTCGTCTACAAATGCTCTATCATGCGTTACATTAAAATAATTTTATCCACTATCAATAGCTAAAGGTCAATCTCAATGGACTTTAAATTGATCATGGACTGCAAATGATTTAATTGATTGTGGCTTGATAAACTATGTTTATCTATTATACATCAAAGCATTTAGGTAGTTGTCACCTTCATGATTTGACTTTATAAATTAATAAAATTCAGGTATAACAAATCTCATTTATAGCAGAGGACTTCACACTAACACACATCAACAGCCTATAAGTGGCCACTTCTGAAAGAAGGCCTCTACTCACACGGATAAGGTTTGAGCATTAATCACCGCGCTTGCTTGGTTGGCGATTTAAAATTAGGAATTAATCGCCCAGATTCCCTCATGTTTTCACCGTTTATCAATGGAGCCTACATAATCTTAGCAACTACATATAACTCGAAAAAAAAAACACTTTGGTTATGACTTGCCGGTGGTAGGTTTCGAAGCCGCACTTTCATGCATGAGAGGCGGACGGGCATCTAAAACCTCCGGCCCCCACAACATTACGTAAATTACCTACTAGACTTAATCTTCTTATTTTTGGCTTATTATGGCTAACAGTGACAATAGAATATCAACATAACGAAACATAACCTCACACTTGTCTCCCATAAGGGTCCATGGGAGACAGGAGTGGGGCAGAGAAAATTGAACTCTAATGCTACGAATCACACCTCTTTCTAGAATGTAAACAGAATTCATAATTGTAAAATGATCTTTTAACCTCATTTAGATTAGGAACAACGTCCTAAAGTCCAGGATTGATTAATGATCATGTCTTTTAAGAATGTTGTTCCTCAAACAACAATCATTCTTGATTGCATAAAGTTATCTTGTTTCTAAAAGCATTAGATTAGGTCAAAAATTATATCTTTTCCGTTACATCGATAGAGCAATTAAATATCGTTTTATATATTTTTTTATCGTTAATCTAAATTAATAACGTGTAACATGTGTGATATTGTACAAATATTGTTGGGTAATATTGATTGATTTTCGCAATGCAATTATCAAAAGACAGACATTTTGTATATAGATAGTTTTAGTGCAGAGATGAACGACCTTTAATTACTTAATTGTTACAGACAGTCTGATTCAAACATTGTGATAAATCGATAAATCGCTTATCGGGTCACTGAATTTTGTGTTAATACTTTTTTCACTTTATATTTTGATTTTGGTCAGTAACAACACGAAGTTTATACATATAAGTGTAGAGAGTCATGTTTCGGCACGAATGGGCCGGCTCTACCGGAGTGATAGCACGGCCTCACCGAAAAGCGACGTGGAACAACGCTTGCGTTGTGTTTTTATTCGTGTGGGTGATGTTCCCCAAATCCCCGTTTCCCCAACCACCCTTAAATTCCTAACCAGCAACGCACTTGTAACGCCTCTGGTGCTTCGGGTGCCCATGAGCAGCGGTGATGGCTTACCATCAGATGATCTGTATGCTTGTTTACCGGCTTATATCATAAAAAACATAATCCAGACTTCTACAACAATACAACACGAGTGATATTAAAGTAAATCGTGAATTCGAGCTCTTTCGTTGATCGAGTGGTCTCAAGAGCAACTGCCGACGAAAGGATCAAATAGAATGAATGAATATGAAGGAGGAAATTTTCTAATTCTAGATTCAGGGCCTCTGAGGAGAATTCTGAAAATTTACTTTTACAGTAAATCCCTGACTCTAGACATAGCTTCTACATCTTATATGTGAAGTTCTACCTTTTTGGAAACAAGAGAGATGTTAATTATTTCTGCCAGCGGCTTTGCCTGCGTTTCCGTAGGATAAAAAGTCCTATCACCCAAATTAGATCATACCCTGTCTGTATACCAGTTTCATTAAAATCCGTTCAATAATTTTAGCGTGATTGACGGACAAACATAACAAACAAAATTTCGCATTTATAACATTAGTATGATTAGTAATGATTACATTTATACTGAGAAAATGTTTATCGAAGCAATACCGAACACATTCAGTTCTATCCATCTATTTAACATAGCATTATTTCAGGCTGCATTCCAAACGGTTTACATTGAACTGAACCAGTTTAGTTCGAACGGAAAATCTGATTCCAATTAAACTATCGAGCTATTAATCTGCGACGTGTGGTAGCTCTTACTCAGTATTACGTAATGATCAGGCGCTGATAGCAGTAATTATATAGGTATCTATTATGATAAGCACAGTATTGAAAGGGAAGCTTAGTCCTTATGGTTTTAAGTGAATTACCGTATAAAAGGTTTCACTAACATTAGAACTGAATACGTGATGTTTACCATAAAACTCATAGAAATTATTAATAAACATGGTAAATATTCCGTCTTCAGTTCTAATGTTAGTGTTAGTGACCATGTCAGTTTAAAAACTTATAAAAGGTTTTAGTTGCAAAGAAGAGAAAAATGTTTAGATTTTATTTATCAGAATACCAAAGGTGTGCTGATGCAGACCCCATGCGAACTAGGTAACGGATTACTGGGGTTACATTACAACAATGGATTCCAAATAAATAACAATTTATACAGAAAATACTTAGAAATCGTGACTTTGACTTACAATAGACATTCTTAGTTCTCAGAAATCTTTCACAGACAACCTAACTATTACAAGGAATTCCTAGCGATTCATTTTACGGATGAATACGCCTCATACCTCATAATGTAATTGACAAACGTTTGAATGGAGTGCCAAGTATGTGTCAGTGTCGATTATGTCAGTGTTATTAATAGAGTATCAAAAATCTCAAACGGATAAATGCCAAATGTACCACATAGTACAAATATAGTATGTAGGTATTTCTCGCATAGTAACTCTACTAGAGTATTCTGCTAAATGTTCTTATTTCATCACATCACATCAACAGCCTATAAGTGGTCACTGCTGACCAAATAACTCTTTTTGTACGTAGAAGATTTGCGCATTAATCATCACGCTTGCTTAATGCGGGTTGGCAATTTTAAACTTATAATTAAAAATTATAAACCCAAGTTTCCTCTCGCCATTTTCTTTTAGCGTTTGTCAGCAGTCTAAATAACCTTAGAAAGTACATACAACACAGAAAAAGACACATTGGTACTCGCCGTTGGTAAGTTTCAAACCCGTGCCTTCATGTATGAGAAGCGGCGTCTTAAACAACGGGACACAACGGCTTATTTCATCGTAAAACAGCAAATATAATGATTAATTACAAAACAGTCTTATCAAATACGCTTTAACAAAATACTTGTACACAACTCTAACATTCAGACTCGAATAAAGCTCAACAGATAACTCGTTACCTAATAAAACTTAGTACTAAGTAAATATCAGTGTAAGAAATACTCAAAATTGACTTAGTATAAATGAGAAGTTTATAAGTACTCTCAGATTAAGTTAGTATCTGAACAACAGACTGGAGAAAGATGATCAAGTTGAACATTATAGTTAATCTAACAACTTTAGTTAAGTTATTACCTTGTTATTTGATAAACTTGGCAAACCTCAATGTTTTGTCTTGTTCTTAAAAATAACAAGCTCATTCAAAGATATTATTATAATTCGAACCAATTTAGATAACATAAGTTGAAACCTATTTAAGAAAACATGGCGTAATTTTATTTTGTGTACTTTATTAACGCCAAATATACTTTGAAAAGTTGAGCAGAATTACACCGATTGTTAATAGGAATTTTACTAATAATGGTAATTTCGTGGAATGTGGCTAATATTAGAAAAAGTCGTGGCTAAGTTAGTCCTACGCGGCCCAACTGTTCTTGCAAACTACCCTTCACATCAACAGCCTATAAGAGGCCACTGCTGACTAAAGGCCTTTTCTCACACGTAGAAGATTTGAGCATTAATTACCATGCTTACTGAATGTAGGTTGGCGATTCCAAACTTATAATTAGAAATTATAAGCCCAGATTTCCTTACGATCCGGAGCTGCGGACAACGTAAAAGGTTACCAGGGCTCCGGCTCAAAGCAGGAGAAGGAACGGGGTGGTTTTCAGTCAGTAATAGTCTAACACTCCTTCTTGCCTCATCCAAGGCGGGAGAAGTAATTGGATGATCTTTCACCTTTTTCCTTTCCTTTGATTTCCTTACGATGTTTTCCTTCACCGTCTGCCTTAACACACTTCTTAGATCTAATCTATCGACAATTTATTTAATCTTACGAACCATTAAAAAGACTTTAAACCAAGATATCTACTACACCATGTAAAACACTGTCATTTATTTCTATAAATTCAGTCCCAAAACTCAGTGAGAAAAAGGTCACGAGAAAGAAATGTTGTGTCGTGTCAGTAATGTCGCTCAATGTAGTGGAATAACGTTTAGTTGTTGGTTCAAGAGCTTCTTCAGCGAGCTCTGTCGGGCTCTCGACCCCATTCACTGTCACCGTACCGTATGTATTTACAGGTCTATCTTCAAATTACATGTCTACCTTACCAACTGTTTAATTTAATTACACTTAGATATGTGTGTAAGTTAGTTATATGACTCCTGCTCTTTGTGTGTTGAATGAAAATGTGTTTTATTTAAAATATTTTAAAGGTCTTGGTTGACATGTAATCATGTTACAAGTTTAAATGAACATGAGACATAATATAAAGTCTCAGAGTTACTGCTGAAAATATCTGAATGTCTTTTTATGGTATAAGCCGGTAAACGAGCAGACGGATCACCTGATGGTAATGAATCGCCGCCACCCGCGGCCCCACCGCTGGACACCCGAAACACCCGCGGCGTCACAAATGCGTTGCCAGCCTTTTGGGGGTTAGGAATGTAATAGTTGTTGAGGAATCGGGAATTGAGAAGATTGGGAAGGGGGTGATTGGGCCTCCGGTAACCTCACCCACACAACGCAAGCGTTGTTTCACGTCGGTTTTCTGTGAGACCGTTGTATCACTCTGGTCAAGCCGGCCTATTCTTGCCGAATCATGGCTCTCCCACACTTAAATGCCTATATAAATCACTTTCTACGTTTTAATATGGAATCAAAATATTAAAGCAACTATCTGTATGCTGGATACCTACTACAAGAGATTTAATCATTTTCCTTTTATTAAAATACTGAGCATATTTGCGTGAAAATTTCTCTCACTTCTCAATTGTACTATTCCCAGCTTGATATTTCCAAAGTTGAAATTAATTTCAGATTCCAATGTCATTATATATTGCCTTCAATAATTCCCCAAGTTATGGTAATCCTAATCCCACGCCAATTGCTGGCCGGCCACTGCATTAATTTTCCTAAAATATGGTAATTTTCATTATTCCGCCGAAATTATAACCTACTTATTGTAATGGAAATATTCTGGACAATTCTGGAACTTATAATCACATTATAAGTTCGAAAATCCAACCGTAAGGACACAAACTTGTCTTTTCTTTTAATGTTTTCGTCGTAATTCTACGTAACACGAACATATTGATAAGTTTATAGATAGACAGAAAAAATAATAAGACCTAATTTACTCATCTACCAATAGCTGTTGTTTCTTTGTTTATTACCTATTGCAAAACTTTATCAGTTAGGAAAGAATATGGTGGAAATCGACCACCGGACGACCAATAGTAACAATAAATCAGTACTTACATATTGGCTATTTTAGATTAGATTACGGAATCATAGAATTAATTATTAAATCTGGCTCCACTTACGTTGTTGTTTAATTGCGTCATAAGAAGTACTTTAGGAATTAGAAACTATTCAACTATCAATGATAATTTCGAATATCTATTGCGCACTGATTGATTTGTGTAATTGTTTTAAATAATTTGCTATTACTTACCTATTTCTTTCTAGACTATTTTGTCAATCAACCAAGATACCTTGATTCACAAGTCATGCGGATATATATAAGGATATCTAGGTTTTTCGATTTACTAGTGTCGTAGGTGTACTGGTACTATAGGTACTCATAATCAGTAGGTAAGAGGTGTGATTACTACGTAATCACACTAGACCAATTAATAATTTCACCTTTTATTTTAAGGAATTTATAATATAACTTGTGGAAAGTGGGTGTTTTTTTAAAACTACCAATAAAGTATTTTGACGCATTTAAATGATGATATTTCATGTATTTTACTAATACCTGTTTTGTAGGTATAATTTATATGTGTGAGTATAATCTTTTATGTTTGCCTGAAGATTAAGATTCTCGTACTGTTTAGTAAAGATGAATTTTTCCTTAATTAGCGAGACTCATGTATTCCGAGACTTGTGTTTAATATTGATAACGATTACAAGAAATAATTTCGTGGACTTTGATATTTTCCAAGTTTCCTGTTATTATGGTAAATAGAAATAATAAATGAGAATTGAATTGACCGTTAATAGGATTCTTTCTTTCTTACATTTTTGCCAAATTAATGAATTTGTATTTGATTCGATTCAAAGAATTGGTTTTGTTCAGGAAAAAATATTTGAGTCAGAAATAACTACAAGTCTAAGGGTGCCTTTACTCACACAGCTACAAAGAATCTTCAAGCAGTATTATGCTACGTGGCTGTGGATACGTTTGGCTTCCACCAATTATATAAATTGGTACACATAGCTTAGCACTGGCGTAAACGGCCTCAGCTAAGCTATGTTTTTTATATGGAAAGCAGTGTGCAATGGATGGCTTCCCTACTATCGCTACATCGCAAACTTAAGCTGCTGTCGTATAGCTACATATCTTAGAATCCGTGGAAACGGTCACATAGTTTCACAGCTTATCTATTACATGTCCTTACCATAACTAGATAGTACATTTCTGGTGGAAAAATACCATTAATATATTATCGCCTGTCGGAAAAATACCAAAGAAGTGTTATTATAGAGGCGTACTTCCACATTCAATTTCCGTTAGTAATGTCATTAGTTCGATTCTATAAGGTGGTGGGTATTTCTAAGGAATCAGTCAGTAAGAACCAGCCTAGAATACCTGATACTTTACTTTCAACAGTGAACCACGACCAAGAAGATCTGTCTTCTGTCTTAATGTTCTTAGAGTTTCAATACCTTTTTGGAGAAGAAAAATTTATAAAATTATATTTACCAACGACTTCTAAAGGTGCTGATCGTATTTCTGTGTGGAAGGTCGGTGCGTCTGCGGATACCTCGCACCGGAATCGACCTGCCATCGCCGGCGTCGCCTGCTGTAAAACCACGCGACGAGCACCCGATCTAGATATCTGTGAAGAGGAAAAAAGCATTTAATTACAATAGGATATTTTCCGCAATTATATGTCGAGTATCTATTTCGCAATTATTTTGTCTATAAGCCTGTATAAATCTCAGAGTATAATCTAGGATCAGATGTTCGCTTATCATTAGGGAATTATGTTTTGATATTTTGTTTCTACTGCCTCATTATTTGAGTGATCGCTAGTGCTTACTAATTGAATCTTGGGTTTCAGCTTCGATTTATGAAGATAAAGAACCTACCTATTTTAAAAATGTTTAGTAACCTTTAACTATACTCTTACCCGTTTTAAGAATGGATAAATATTTTTTAATTTACCTCCAATCAACCTCTAATGAACTCTCACTAATTGTCAAAACATTATTTGTAGAAATATGATCAAAAAAGAAAAGATTAATTTTATCATAATAATATGGTCAATCACAGGACACCGATAATTCTACTAAATACCTGAAGACCTAGTTGAACATACAATAGAGATAGATAAGCATTATTTATTTATGTTTGATGTTCATGTATTGTCGAGTAGAAGATTAATAAAAAAAGAAGTTTACATTACACATGCATACGCACCTTCCTACCTAATCATGTTCACGACTAACATTGGGGTAGGCAGAGATTCTCTCTATATAAGATAAGCTCTTTAAACAGTACCAAAAGGTACAAAGACGCTGATCGATTTTCTAAATTCGAAATAGTATGGAATCTCCATTGGTTAAAGCAAATATAGGTTCGGTAGCCTCCTAATGAATGGGACTTGCAACGTAACAGGTGCAAATTGTGTGTTACATTTATAATGTGTTCACAGCTGCAATCCATCGGGTACCGTATAAAAGGTGTTGTCATATTTTGTTTAATGTTCGTTACACCTATAAACCTTTAATAAAATCAAAGCAAATCAAAGCCCAGTTAAAGACAACATACGTTCTATTCAGAAGAACGATAACATTTTTATTTATTTATGTTTACTAACCCAAAATCTTCGCTATATTTTTATTCTATACAAACGATTCTATAGAAGTAAGTAGCCCGCCCACTTTAGTTCAATCGTGTTTATTAATCCCACGGAAAGGTCGCAAACCTAATGCGATACACCGCAATATCCCAAAGCCGATTTATTAGACCTCTACGTGGCGATTATTGGTCATGAACTCATGAATATTTTCTGCTTTACACAACCTCTTTTATCCTTTTCCTCCTTTAATCAAGCAAGGTCGGTAGTAATTTAAAAATCAATACATCGTCATATTGATCGTAATTTCGAGAGATTTTGCTCTGTGTTATGGCAGTGAAATCGCTACGTATAATATTTTAGATTACATTATGACAAATAATGTTTTAATTTCACATTATGTCCCCGTCTGCTACTTTCCTTAGTGAAGGCACGTAATTTGGAACTGCCCCATCAAACATGCCACTATGCCACTATCTATTATCATATCACATCACTCAACAGGAACCACGGCTTGTACAACAATTAATTATAGTCACCATAAATTCTACCGAAGCATTCAATATCGATCATATAAAAAGGTTCATTTAAAAAGCGCCCTTTCAAGGCTAAGTACCCTAAATACTACAATTTGTAAGTAATTTATAGTGCCACAAATTAAGATTAATGTTACTTGATATTGGGGTGGCATCCGAAATAAATGTTTTAGTGCGTAGTAAAAATAAGAATTAGTAACATCGTCATGTTTACGACTGACGGGTATCGAACTGTTAGTCGGCAGTTTTACTGTTTTACGCTAGCCTTTGTTAGGAATGACTTTAATTTTATTTATTTTTATCCTGTTGATTACAGTTGAATTGAAGTAGGTACAGGTAACATGTATTAAAGTGGATCAAGCTCCATATACCGACAGTTTCAAACTCAAACTCAAATTATTTATTGCATTCATGTGTACATTTAGATGATACATAATTAGGGGCATTTGTCTCAACATGAAACCCGGTTAGGGTATGGCAACGGCACAGTTTACTAACTCTCTGCGAACAATACCGTAATAGCACCTCTGCCATCACCTTCGGGGATGAAATGCGTGACGTTGAAAAAAAAACAAGGTAGTTAAAGAACTAAATAATATTTTTCAGCAGTCTTCATACTACGCTAGTTACATATAGCATAATATAACAATTAACCCAAAATCACAGTTTAAATCAGTTCTATCGTCCAATTTCTTTTCTTGAGTTCCATTTCTTTTGGCCTGTGCGTGACGATGAGGGTAATTAAAGGAAAGAAAGAGGCTATTTGCTTTAGTTGTCTGTGTTTATACAGGCACAGTTACACGGTCACTCACGTTACTTCTAAAGTTGATCCTCTAATTCGTCCTTTTGATTCCAAAGCTACGAGTCAAAGAGCACATTACAAACTTTCAGATGTCGATTGAGAAATAAAACTTTGAATGTATTTCTAATTCTGGAAATTCATTGATTGGAGGAAAGGTTAGATTTTATTTTGGGATGTTTATGGAAAACAGTAAGTCTTGACAATGTTTACTTATATAAGGTCTGTTTGTCAAATCGTTCATCAATAGGGTAGATGACTATTTTTTATTTAAATGTCCGTGTTGTAGATTTTATTAGAAAATTAGACATGTATTTTTTATTTTCTTATGGAAACAATTACTTTAGAAGATACATTGATTTGAAATATCGCGTGACGTCAGTTCTAGGTACGTTTTATTCGAAGAATTATTGTAGTATTTGCTCCCACTTCTAAACTTTGATTTTTATCTAAGCATTGTAGTCTTATAAACAAAAAAAAAAATACATATCTAATATTTTTTCATTACCTATCGGCAGTTAGCCGTTTTTTTTATTTTCATACCCAGTCATCATCCTTATTGGTAATACATCATCTTTCGTCAGACCTGTTGCTATGTTGCTAGAAAGTAAATCCTTCGTATACTTAACTAAGTGAAGCAAAACCGTCTACAACACTCGTTATGTTTCCGAAAGCCCTTGTCCTACTTTATAATCCAGTAACAGTTACTAAGTAACAAAGAGAGCTGTTTGATATTAAATATTAATAAATGAATGTTCATCAACTTTTATCCTCGACTGTACGCCGAAGTTTTCCAAGTAAGGAGACAAGAAGTAATTTGTTGAAATCCATCTCTTATTTAGTGTGAAATCTATGCATTAGGTGACGTCAAACTTTCTCCAGCCAGCTGCCACGTTTCGGAATATTATTCGCATATTCATTTTATAACTTCAGTTTAGGTGAACATCGGTCTAACTTCACAGAGAAATTCGTTTGTTTCATCTACTTATATAGTCAGATGAATTCACATGTGCACTTGAATGTAAGATTTAAATACAGACGAATATCTCAATACTAAAATCTCGTTCGTTATCCTTTGCCAAATGTAGACGTCTAGTCGAACCTAGATGACTCAGCACTCACCCTGAATTAGTTAAGAATATTCTAAAACAAAACATTCTACTAGACAAAATAATTACAACTAAACAAACGCACGTAAGACCTTCGGCACAAAATCCATTAAGTCGACATTTTCTTCATATATTTCTTGAGTAAAAATATTTTATCATTGTCGCACGTTCCTATTAGGGGCCGATCTAATGAAATCGTACATCAGATTTCATCTCGGAATTGCTTATTTCAGCTTCCAAAGCTATAAGAAGTCGCCTATCAAAGTTAGGCGGGGCGACTCAACTCAATATAATATTTTCTCATAATGTAATTTTGTTGTCTTATTTTATGCTCCGTTTTGTCGCGCAGCAGTGATTTTATCTATTTTCTAATGCTTTTAATTAAACAATTAGCATAGACGATTATCTTTGTCTAGATAAATCGCATTTATTATTAGCCTGCTATCATAAAGCGACGATTATATATTTTTTGCTTCTAAGGGTTTCGTATGAATATCAATGAAGGTAATTTGGTTACAATGTATAATTACGTTTCGTGCTAATACATTTATTTACAAATGTTGCGTAGTTATCGTTTAAAATATATCACATTAACCGCCGTACTCAGAGTCATTAAATGGTTACTTAACCCTTGCCAATAGTATTTCGAACAAAATCGTTACTAAGGAATAGCCTACGTAATCATTAAATGTCTCTGTGATTGATTGATCCAATGTAATTGAAAAACTTGAATGGTCTTATCACTACACTAGCAGTCTCTTCTTGGCAACTTTAGGATGCATGTAACAATGTTACAGTACCTAAATAATTATGCAGTAAACATACGAAAATTGCATAAGATATATTTCACAGGTTAATGAACTTTATACGACATAAAGCCCAGAGACCCCTAAAGATTACTTCTAGAACATTGTTCGCGAAATATTATTAAAGTGTGAACGTTATCTGTTAAAACATCCGGGTACTAATTGCTAATCTCCTATTGTAACTGATCGAACTTCGGCGAGTGATTAATTAATACCTGATTAAAGCGTAGGTGTGCGACTAAGTAGAGAAATAATGTCATTAGATCGCGCCGTGGGCAAAATTAGGAATAATAAATATTATTATGATTATATCTCTTACTATCGGGACAGATAATGGAATTTCTACTACGTACTTACAAACCTTTGTAAAAATATACCTACTACAACGTTTTAGTTAATGTCAAGCTGTTCTTTTTGACTGTAAAGAAATCGCTTGTATATAACGTAATAAAATACCAAACATTCCTATTAGGTGCACGTAATTCTCAGCCAAACCCTTCAGGTGTTCTATTATCGTTTGTCCATAAGTTGAAGAAACCCTAAAACTTGTAATCATCACCCAAAGCTATATTTTCAAAGTCTCAACCCCGTGGGGGTCAAAATGAGCCCTCCGTTCCCTCACTAGACGTCATCCCATCACTCACTTTAAGTAGGTACTTACGCACACTGCTGATTAGATATACCAATTACGAAAGTGTCTACAAATCATACAAATTACCTCATAATCTAAGATTTGTTATAAGAGTTAATTATAAACTTCATTACCAAGTAATGCTGTTGTAATTTATTAATTATTATTTCATGATAACTATTTTTGTATTTTCGTGCAAAGTAAATCGATAAGGAAAATAATATTTTTATTTTTTATCATTTTTTTATGGAATTGGTGTTAACGAGCAGACGAGTCACCTGATGATAAGCGATCAGCGTCATCCATGGACACCCGCAACGTCATAGGAATCACATGCGCGTTATTTATAAAAGACATGTTACACAATCACATGAAATCAAGGACAGAAAAAGAATTAAAAAAAAATCGTTAACCGTTCGTTTCGATAGTAAACTGTTCAATATTGGAGTTAAATCTAACGTTAAATAGGGATTGGTATTGGAATAGTAGCTTAAGATAGTTGTACTTCAGTCTTTAGTTACATCTCCTAGGATTAGTCCCGCAATGTCACAAGAACTATCTATTCAGTAACTAACTTACTAGTAATATACTATTGTTTGACAATCTCAACACACTAAACTCTTAGGAGATCGTGGTGTCTCAATATGAGAACTAAATAAAAATTCTAGCTTCCATTTTCAAGCCCATCTTCAAAATAATAGTAAGTAACAGTAAGCAACGTGGAAAGTCAAAGAAGCCTAATAAATATTAACCTAAGTAATTACTTTTATAACAATTTACTATTCTCACTGAACCTGGGCCTGTTTCCATTAAATATGTAAGCTTTACTTCAACTTACAACACAATACTCGAAAAACTTTAGTTGACGAAAGAAAATGAAGATTAATAATATTACTTGTAAATAAACCTTTAATATTTGAACAAAAGCAAGACTTATACATTGACTTTAAAGAGAGTCTCTCAAAATAACTGGAGGCGTATTACATTAACGTAAAGCTAATGAAATTATCTTCGAATCATCTGAAAATTCTTAATCTGTACCGTTTGAAGGAAATGTACAGTAAAAATATAATTTGATATCATCTTTTTCGTCTTTGTCCTTTATACTTCTATCATGTTGAACAGAGTCTCTTTTTATATAAAAATACGTGTGTAGGTGATACCAAATTTTTTTTATTTAGTCATTTCGACGTCTTGACAATAATTTCTTATTATTTCTACGGCTAAAACCATTTCACAATTGTATACCTAAATATAACTATCGCCAATGGAGACATGAATAAAGGGTAAACCAATATTTTGATGAAGGAAATTATAGTGCTTAACTGTAGATTTCGTTAGTCTCCATTGTCATGTCCCATTTAGGCTATCGTAATTTTATTTTCATTATCTCCGAACTTTTCAACAACTCATTGGACTTACTTAACAACTAACCTTCTATTTTAAGAACTAACAAGATGGCAAATACCCTTGAAAGTCTGGGTCAAAGACAAAGTCAAAGAAAAAATGTTATTCAAATTAGACCGTAAAAAGCACTTTTTCACGAAAAACATCACAAAATACGTGTCTAAACATGTTCAACAGACTATCGTTTATGAAACCGAATGAGGCTCAACTCAAGAATGTCGTACATATATCCTTTAAAGACTCGGTGCCAATCCCAGATTAGTTAATAAAAAGGTAAAAAGAAAGAAAGTTGAAAAAGCGAAACGAAATCTCTAATAAATCCCATTGTTTGTAAACCGCTGTGTTTAAAGTAAGTTTATCTTGAAGATCCAAATATAGTACGTTCAATGTAAACATACCTTAAAAGAGTGTTAATAAATAAACTTTTTCCGAGAGTGTGTTCTCGCCTGACTAACAACTGTTGTAAGTAACTTCCAATATACCATAAGTGCTTCCAGATTTAAAGCCATAAAATTACACGTTGTACCCGCGGCTTTATCAGCCTCGAACGTGAAATTTGTTTGGAAACTTTTAAAGAATGGATTTCCTTGAATTTTCCAATGCATCTTTGAGACTTGGAGATATTATATGACCCAGAGGAGAATAAAGTGCACTCCGGTAAAGTTATTACTGTGCTAGTGCCTGTTTTACTGGCATAATGGTGATTTTATTTTGTGTAGCGTTTTGAATAAGTGCTGTCGCATTATTGAATTGCACCTTTAAGGTCTCAGCACACATATGGGATCGGAAAGGGATCGTAACCGTAACGCCTTTCGCCTCGCTGTCAACCAGGCGTCAACCTACCGTATGCACGTAACGAAAGCGTATCAGCAGCGCCTGTACGTCAACTCGGCTACGGCTAGGCGACACCGACTAGACTAACACGATAGTTAGTCGGTACGGAGAGACGTAAGCGCGGGGACGGAGAAACGTAAGCGTGGGGACGATGAGCCGTAAGCGCGGGAATTCAAGTTCGGAGCCTGTTCCGAGGCGAGGCGATTACGTTATTATTCCGATTAGTGTGCGTTGCAGTAGGGAGTTTAATACAAACCATTCTGAACGGCTCGAGGCAATACGGTGACGATCCCTTTCCGATCCCATATGTGTGCTGAGACCCTTAATTTCAACAAAATTACTCGTTTAATACTACTACTCTTATTCGGAGCATTACCGCAAATTCTTCCCAGGAGTTTCATAATGTTCGACGCTTAATTACTTAAACATGTATGAATGCACGGAACCGTAAGATTTTCTTTTATTTATCCCGGTCCACTATTTGTTTCTTTTTCTATCGGTAAAGCAAGCGGTATTAATGTTCTGGCCAAGCAAAGCTATAATGAGGTTTTACGCGTTTCCCAGTTTATATTCATTTGTAGCTTGTTCAATAAATGATTACTTAAGGTTAAGGCAATGTTAATTAGTTTCTGTGTATTTATAGTTTTACTTACATCTACTTCAATTCCTGGTAGTGGGAATACTCTGGTGTGTGGTAGTTCTTTGGGTATGTATCGGTAGAATTCTTCTCTCCCTCGGTACCATTTGACACTGTATAATGCTTCCTCATCTTCTAACTGCCAGCTACATTCTAGTGTGACTGTTTCTCCCACCAGCACTGCGTTGGGGACGTTGATCTCCAGATTGTGAAGACCTCTGACACCTGTGAAAATGAAATCGTATCGTCATATTACAGTCGTTTACTCTGTTTTACCAATGGAAGGGAGAAGCGGTAATTACATTATTGTCAATCTTCAAAAGTATGTACGCTGCTTACTAAGCATTTTTTTACTAATGATTAGATTTTGTCAAAGCTGTGAAACATTATTACAAACATCAAGGATGTACCTTAATGTTTTTTAAAACAAAAATACTCGTATGTACAGTGTACACCAAACTGAATGAAATAACCTATTTTCTCACATAACCATCACGGATAAACCAAAACACCTTTCCAAACGTACATTCAATATATCGAACATCACACTGAGCTGTAATTCTTGGTAAAGGTAGCATATGATGCTAAAACTAAAAGCACACCAGATTTTAACCAGGTATCATCAGTACTAATATATTACAGGTGCTTTCTGTTAGGTGCATCGCACTTAGAGTAATATTATTAGGCCCATATACCTGATAGAAATTTTCAGAATCGAAACTGGCACACGAGCAAAATAAAGCGAATAAGCCAATAACGATCGCTATTCCACTAAGCAGATTTACCAACATTGGCCCAAATGAAACTTGTGTTGTAGCTATCACAATTAGGAGTTCCATTACCAACCGCAATGAAAGCAGTTGTTGAGCCCCGAATAAACAATGCTCTACTCCGATTCCAAAATGCCATAGAAAATAGACTCCAACTTGAAATGGCTTTACGTGTGTACCTGCCTACTTAGATGTATTGGAAACAATAGGTACTTTTTGTATACTTATGTAGCTCGGTTGATCGTTTATTGTTTTGTTTGGTGAATAATGGCCTACATATTTTATTGTATTGATGTTACACTGACTATAAGGTACTGACAGCAATTAGCATCCTCTAAACGATTGTTGATTTAAAGCAATATAAACCAGTTTTTAGAAGGTCCGTATTATCTATACATATAATAAAATCGTAGAAAAGTGCTGTCTGTACATTGAAAATAAAAATAAAAAAAATAGCCGGGGTTATTGTTATGTCGATGTCGAACCCAAAAATGTAATTAACTTTTTTTTTGTCTGTTTGTCTGTTTGTCTGTTTGTCTGTTTATCTGTTTGTCTGTTTGTCTATGCGCGCTAATCTCAGAAACGGCTGATCCGAGTTGGATGCGGTTTTCACGAATATATTGTGGTATGCTTCAATTTACATTTAGTGTTTGTTTCATGTCAATCGGTTCATAAATAAAAAAGTTATGTCAAATTAAAGAATCACGTCGAACACTATTCTATGCTTATACCAATAATCTCCGCAACTATTTGACGGATTTGGTTGAAATTTGGTACAGATATAGTTTAGAACCTTAGAAAGGACATAGGATTCAAAAATCAAAAAATAAAAATAAGAAATAAATTTATTCCGGACATACAGGCATGTTCAATTCCGTACTATAAGTACGAAATTGAACAATAGTGGTCCTGCTGTTTCGTATATTCTAAATTGGTTGCGTTGTATTTGGCAATTAATAATTTTATTAGTTGGGTTTTCCTGGTTTTCTGGTTAAGCTATTTAACGTAGGTTTAGTTTGATATCGATTATTAGTAGTTACTGTAGTTAGTTTGTTTAATAAAATTGTAGGTAAGTCTAATTTATAAATTAATTAGATTAGATTTCGTCGTTTCTTTTAAATTATTTAGTTTAAGCTTGGTTATTATAGCATAGAGGATAGGTTGTAATATAATTTCTTTTTTAATTGTTATAAATTCGTAATTCGTAGCTTTAGTTTTAAGTTAGTTTTCATCTTAAGTTCGGAAAGATTATAATATTTCTTTAGTTTAAGTCCGTTTTTAAACTATTTTTTCAATGCCCTAAGTGAGTATACATCTATTAAATTCAAACGCAGAGCTCATTATGTTGATTTTTGAAGAGTTCCCTGGAATATCTTCCACATCTCATTTTTGAAGAGATCCCGCGAGATCGGGAACTATGTGGTTAAAACCAAAAATTTGCCGGAAGTCACTATTCCACGCAAACGAAGTCGCGGGCAAAAGCTAGTAAGAAGAATAATTCCGGCTAATAGTTAAGATTTGTCAGCCTTATATTTGAAAGGTTGAGCTAAGAAATATGTGAATTATTGAGACGTGAATTTGGACTTGGAATTCAAAGGTATAACCATATCACAGGACAAACGTGTGTAGTTTTTAAACCTAAATAGGTATTTCATGTACCTACGTTTACAACTTTTTTAGGTAAGCGTATTGCGTACTACTTTGTGACTATAAATTATGTGTGACATGAAACCTATTTAAGCTAAGTGCGATTTTATGTTATAGGCTAGAAATCGAATCCATTAGCAAATTCATAGGAGATGTATATCAGATAGATAAGGGTGTTTTTACTAGTTACATTGTACACGTGGTGTGGCAAAAAGCGAATGTACTAATTACTATAATTGTTCACGAATCTACATATGTAGATCGTGTTCTAACGTCGGATTCACAAGAAATTGTTTGTTAGCTTACATATGGCTATACATTAAACATACTTCCCAGACTCTGCGCTATTTACTCAATACTAATTACCAGCTTCAAGCTCCCTCAAACTAAAAATAGGTATACAACGTCACGCCTTTTTATCCCTGAAGGCGTAGGCAGAGGTGTACATTATGGCACGTAATGCCGCTATACAATGTACACCCACTTTTCACCATTTCTGTTATAAGTTCCATGTAATAGGGGGTGAGCGTATTGCTATAATTATATTGGGTACAATTCCAGACTCCGTGCTACTACTGAGAAATTTTGGAAAAACCGAAAAAGCTAGCATTACTTTGCCCGAACCCGAGACCTCTTGTCCGGCAGTCGCATTTACGACCACTCAAAGAAAATATAATATAGTGATATATTTATCGAAATAAACTAAATGAAACCAATATATTAAGTTTTTTTGTATTTGAAATTCTTTATCCTCAATTTCTTCGTAAATCTACACACACATTACAAACAACAGATATTACTGCGTGCTCCTGTACCAATGAAACTGTTGTCCTGCATACGTTCATGAGACCTTTCATCTCCAGCAAATTGACCATTCATGCATACTTCACGACCGTAACTTATACGGACCTTTACGAGTTTGAGAATACAAACAAAATGCTTTTTTGCATTAATTATTTATTTATTTATAACTTTAGCAGACGTCGTCGCTTATATTTTTTAACCTATGTCAGTAACAGATTTGAGATAACGAAATTTATAATCGTCTAAAGTACCCGCTACGAGTTTCTTTACAACCAATTTCATCTAGAACAGTTCAGCAGTTTCAACGTAAAACCATCACGTTTGCATTTAAGAATCTACTGCAAAACTTCATAGCCTTCTCTTTGTAACAGAGTTCCCATAATCACCACCACCACTGCTTCGCTAACGGATCCCCACGCAATTTAATAGGTTCAGGTCTATCAGAGAGAGGTGCTATCTAATTTCGGTTCTTTTGATACTCGTGTAAAAAGTACAACTGCAGGTGTTTTATCGTCACAACATGGTGCACATGCTAATACATCTACCTACAAAAAAGTAAGAAAGTAGAAAATCATAAGTTTCATCATAAGGTATTTAAAAATAACAATGTTTTTATATTTATCTGCTATCAGAAAATTAGAAGAAGGTGCGCCAATATTGAGTATTTTTATTAAGATTTACGAGATACAATAACATTGACTCATAGGCAATATAAAATGATTCATTGCATTTATCAAACTCTTTTGATTTTATCTATAAAACCAGACTGATGTTTAGATATTCAGGTGTTATGTAAAAATAGAACATCGTAATAGTACCTAGTGATACAAATAACACTTTTTTCGAGAAGATATTATCGATTATACGAGATTTTTTTATCTGCCTATCCATAAAACGCGAAATAAAGAAAGCAGTGGACATTTAGTGGATAACATATTAATGTTGTATATGTAATGTAACAACGGGGTATACTTTCACTCAGAATTACAAAATCTACAAATCCTCTAAGTACCTACAGATTTTTTTAAAGTCATGATATCTGTATATAATTATGTCTTAAATATGTCATAGTATAGAGTATGTATAGTACCTAGTATGATTTTTTGTTACTATTACTATTATATTATACACTAGCCATTTTTCGTTGATTTTTCACTTATATCAAATGTTGACTGGGAGAAAATGCTATATATAAGTCTGCTTTATGTACCTTTATTTTTGTATGTATTAAAGAATAAATAAATAAATGTCTTAACTTTTACAATGGTATTATCTAACATTCTTGTAAGTACGTTACTTGTCTAGTAGTAACACTCCGAAACAAAGTGTGAACATCTTCATTGTGAGGATACGAACGATTTACCAATTCATGGTTCCAAATTGATCTGATAACGTTGGAAGGATGCTGCTTATCCTGTGCGAATATTAGACAAATGAGGGCAAGGAATCAACCGGTTGTTGGACAATGGACACTTAGTATGTACCGTCTATCATCACTTCAGTTATGTTCTAGTTAAACAATTTTGAAATCTAAAAATAAATAATAGGTGTCACAGTCGTATTGCTGAGCGATATATTTTATGGTTCCTATTCAATTAATTAATCATTATTATACGTTTTACATTCAAAGAGTAGGAAACATTCATTATTTAAATTTTTAGGAGGAAAATTATCCAATGACTTTTCCCGCCCGAGTGAAGCAAGAGGGAGTGTCAGAGTCTTACTGACTAAAAACCACTCCGTTCCTACTCCTAATTTGATCTGGAGCCCGAGTAAGCCTTTAGATTGTCCGCAGCTCCAGTATATTACTATGTATGGTCGATGGCCATTACAGTAGTAGGTAAGATTTATATGTCTAACAATCGCAATATCGACAGAGGTCCGCGTCCGAAGTTAACAATGAAGCACGAACGTTTTACCAGGAAGAAAATCTCATACGAGGCAGAGACTACCGTCTCATTGATCAAAATGTCTTCTTATTGTAGCAGGAAACAATAGATGAGGTCAGAGCAAACAACATTTTAGACTGGCCTACATTCCCCCTGGGCATCGGCCAGCTCCAAAACGTTGTTCGGAAACGTTCAAATATACTGAATAAATAAATAGAAAACGTTCTCTTGAAATGAGGAATAAAATAGACATTCAACCATCAAAAGAAGAATTAAAGAAGCTTCGTAAGATTACGAAATGTATAACAAGCCTCGCTACATAAAACGTGGCAGGGACCAACTGAAAGAGACAGATTTCACGGATAAAAGAGTACCTAAAACGAAAAAAGATGTGAATAAAAACACATTTGCTTCGCTTATAAAACGTTAATTTTTTTGATTCGTTTAATCCATACGGAATATGTTCTTGCCTTGCTCCCGAGATCGGATTTCACTTGTCATACCGCACTGACATGTGGAAATAAAAAACACGTAGTTTATGTAATAAATAATATAAAATGTAAGCTCACTTTCTAATCCATATAATGTAGTTTATGTAATAAATAATATAAAAAACTTGTATATTATTTATTACATAAACACGTAGTTTATGTAATAAATAATATAAAATGTAAGCTCACTTTCTAATCCATATAATGCGAGTAGAATCTTCCGAATGGAGCTGGATTGTGCGGGTGCTACGTGACGTCATCGCAATTTCCAATTTTATTTACATACGAAACTCCTAACTTAATTCTGTTCAGACTGAAAATCGAGTACGAATGGTAGCGATCTTTACAAGCTCTCGGAATTCCTGTTTGTCGGAAACCTTCCTAATCTTATAACAGTAAGTAAAGCTTCAAGTGTTTTTGATGTTAGAAACACGAAAACATTTAGGAATGGGATATAAAAAATATATTTAGAAACGTAAAGGAATGAGCGTGAGAATATGCAAGGTGCTTACGAACAAATAGAAGTGTTCAAGTTATTATGGAAATTCCTGTACAAATGTTTATCAGGCCATGTCGAAGTAAAAAGGTCAAGTATAAATGTGATATTAAAATAAGTAGCGGTAGCTTATATTGCGTAGTTTCCTCAATATTTCTGGTTCTACAGTAGGTATGCCGAAGTTCATTACCTCAGTATTAATGAAAATGTAGGTACAAATACCTAGAGATATTTTCGTATCTTAATTAGTTAGGTACTGGCAAGTTTGTTTACAAATACACTGTAAATAAGCAGAAACGAAATGACTAACATTTTTTGCTTTGTATACATCAAAATAATAATGTTTGATATTAAATTTAAAAAATTACGTATCTTTATCTTAAGTAGGCAATTAGTCACAGTTAGTCGTAAGATATGGTGAATCATCGATTTCCTAAGAATATCATATCAGAAACTAAATCCACAACAGATATCGTTGTATGATTTTCGGAAATCTTTTTTTTTTCTTTTAGTTTTTGAATCATGATCCATAAATAACGTGACCTAAGATTTGGTAATGAACAACAAATTATTGAATAACACTTATATCACTTGTTTTGTATTTCCCAAATAGAATAGATAGACAATAAAATACAGGATATTTTTATTCATTTGTACTCATGACGTACCTTTTTGTATTATTCATTGACACTTTTGTATAATTTACAATACGGATAGGTAATCAAAAACAGTATTTGTTTAGACATGTTGAAATGATAAATTCATATTTTGTTCTTAAAAAAACATTCGTCATTATTGTTTACATTGTCTAGCATAATACCTAAATATCTACCTAAAAAACCTTTAAAACAGTTTTGGGTACTACAAAATGAGCTTTAAAATTGATATTATTTCACCACAAACATTATTGGCAAGTGAAAATAATTATTTTTCATTACTAATTACCTATTATGATGACTATTACAAAATCAGTGTAGAGATAAATATTAATTACATTAGCAGGTACTTAATTAAGTTAGTCCATCAAATTTTATGATTACCACATCGCGGTACATCACATCAAATTGCAATATGTATACATTGTTACGTACATTGTTGGGTGATATAATTTAATTTATAATCATAATAGGGACATATTTAAGTGTGGGAGAGCCATGCTTCAGCACGGAGGGAGGTTCGGAGTGATACCACGGCCTTACAGAAAACCGACGTGAAACAACGCCTCGGTTGTTTTTTGTTGTGAGTGTGAGGTTACCGGAGGCCCAGTTACTCTGTTCCCAATTTTTCCAATTCAAAACCCTTAAATTTTTAACCCTCAAAAGGCCGACAACGTACTTGTAACGCCTCTGGTGTTTCGGGTGTCCATAGGCGGCGGTGATCTTAGGTGATCCATCTACTCGTTTACCGGCTTATACCATAAAAATATGTATATGAACATAACATGGTATTGATTGTTTTTCGTTGGAAGTGAAGTAGAGCTGTAATATATTACATTAGATACGATGGTACCTTATGTTGAATTATTGAATATGTAAAGGATCACCTTCCAGGATTTTATGGAATTGGTGGCAAGCAAGCATCGTCGCTAACGTCCATGGAAACAAGAACACATACATACATATTTTTTTGCTTAAAAGCAAACAATAGGATATTCATTATGTTCAAAAAACAATTGTCATCCTAAATAATACAGCAACACATTCCATTTGCCACGAATATGAAACTCATCACCTAAAATGAGCTCAGCTTTACTAGACATAGGTAATATGTATCGCTGGCAATGTTTTACTACCGGGGCACTGCGCAATTATCGAAAATCAACCCGGAGCTGTTTGTGTTAGTCCTTGAGTGAAGAGTGCGTTGGGCGGAAGGTTCAGATTCCCTTGGCAAAATAAATCACCTACGTAGAAAAAACAGTATGTTTGCTATCTAGGCACTGACTGACTAGTGACTTAGCTTTATAATCTAGTATTATGTATGAATACAATATACAACACTAGCTTTGTATTAGGTTATGTAAGCTGATAAAAATTCTGTGACACATAGTAAACATTTCATAGTCAATCTTGAGTACGGTACAGAGACGTGAGTATCTAAATAACACAACATTGTCTATGTAGGTACTAGTATACGAGTTCGGAATATGTACCAACTTTGAGAAAAAACAACAAACGCTCCAGCTGGAAAACATAGACTTTACAAAAGACTATTTTAGCAAAATCGACAATATGGCGAGACTAAAAAAAAAGGATTTTAGTCTCGTCTTTTTTGAGGGGGAGGAGGGAAACATTGAATTTCTTCTCCAGCTTTGAATGAGGCGAAAGGGAGTGTCTGACACTCTCTTACTAAAACCCCATTCCTACTCCTGCTTCGAACCGAAGCCCTTGCAACTTGTTAAGTTATCCGCTGCTCCGGATCGGGTACCAGCTCAACTAAGCCCATGTCTGGTGGTCTGATGGCTCTTTGAAGGGCACACGATACGCGACTCTCCCAACACATGGGTCTGGGCTTGGTCGGGCGGCGAGCTGCTCGCCGTTAGTAGACTCTTGTAGAAGTAGTGTCCTGGTAATTAATAAAACATTCAATCTTTTCTTCGAGCTAATAATGTCACCATATGTAACTGCCAAATCTTAGTAATTCGGGATAAAGGGAGAATGAGAAAAACATCTAGAGAAATAGTAAACAAAATAAACAATAGACTATATTAGGTAAATTTATCTTCTGTGAAAAGAGGACATCATATTTACATTTTACTTATAACAACTATTGCTAATTACGCACCTGTCTGTATTAATAATAATCAAGAGATAACACTATGAATAACCAAAAATAACCTTTGTTTTATTTCCTGAAAACTATACCAAGTTCAAGTATATCAGGGATCGCGATAACTAATCTGCTGATTGTTAACACCATTTAACATAATCAGTCTAATTGACAATGAATCATATACCGTCTAGAAATAGGTTTTGGTTTTACCCTTGTTCAAAAATACTATCGGATTTAACAATGCCAGAATTTTCAGAATCGGTTAAAATTTACACGTATTTTATTGTGCAAATCAACCACTTTGTAAATATGGCAATCAGTCCAATTTGTTTATTGGACTAGTTACTCCCACGCAGTGTCACCCAATGTCACCCACTGTTGCTCGCCCAATATACCACCCAACACAAATATAATTTCTCAAATCGAACCAATAGTTTCTGAGACTAGCACGTTCAAGTTAACAAATAAACTCTTCAGCTTTGTATAATAAGTATAGATATATACAATTTAATATTATGTATAATAGGGATGATGACAACTAATTGAATTGAAAGAAAATTTAATTTTTTATTTGTTTCATCGTATTATGTAAATCGCACTTAACACACACACAAACACTCATTAAAATTTATTATAAGAAGTTCCTATTTAAAAAATGTCTTCAATATATCGTAAAAAAATTATGATTCTACATGAAAAGAAAAAAACGCTATATCTACGATTTAAAATTAATCCACCAGACGGTGTAGTCATTATCCCTTTAAATACCTAATAAATTAATGTATTTTAATTAAAATCAACAAAATGATTCATTAGCTGCACCCATCAGTCATATTAGCCTAATTTGATTAAGTTATCGTTAGTAAGTAGTAATTCATCATATCATACGACGTTTCTAAATCTTGAATCTTACACAAAATCTAAATCTAAAATACATTGTCACCATGATGATGCTCCTTTGATTTATTTTAAGATCTATGATTAATTAGGTAGTTATGTACTTATAACAAACACTGTTTATATATTTTTAGATATCAGACAGATAGACTATGACTACTAGACTATAATTTTATTATAACATTTGTGAGACATACTAAATTAATTACTATGTTATCGGCTTACTCACGTAACTGTTTGACGAGGAACTCGACTAGTTTCAAGACATGCTAGAGGCTTATATTCATGAGCAGCATTCCACGACGCGTGTCGCGACGTGTGTGAAACTAGTTCAGTTTCTCGTCAAACAGTTACGTGAGTAAGCCGATAACATAATAATTGACTACAAGACTACGTATTTTTATATTTAGAACTTTAAAACACTGTAGATTAATATCTTCTGTTTTAACATATTTCCAAATTACGTCTATCTAGTTTATTAAAAAGAAATTATGCACCATTATGTATGTGAATGGATTAATTAAAAATAATTCAATTTATTATCAAGTCTGATTATTTATTATATAAGAATATAGATACTGTTAATCTGCAGATATATACGACAAATACTTACATAATATGTATATGGCAGACATTAGAGCAACAAAACGTACCTAAGTGCTTTAGGTTGTACCTAGAGTTTGCGAGATGAATTTAATTTTATCCACATTTATGGCGTAAATAACATCACCATGTAAGTGCTATAAACCTCAAGTTAATTAAACAATATCCCGTTATCGGTACTTAAGTAACGAGAAATAATTTCATAACATCAACAACAGGCAAGCGCTGGCGATCTAATTTATCTCGCGGCGGTTAAGCTTCACTCGTGTTTCCTAGAACACAGTTTGATACGTTCCTAAATACATGCACATAGGAAGATTCAGTATGTACACAAGTTTCTGGGAACGTTCACAAGTTGTGCAATTATCTACTTTACGAGACGCGGCAACTTGCAGCTCACACGAACGTTCACATAAACGCAACCCAATGTTACGCTCCTTCTAATTTCGGTGACCAATTTAATTTGACTAACAACCATCACGATATATGCGTATTTGAACTCTAATATTTGCTCCACGACCTACTCGTTATGGAGAATTAACATAAATAATCTGTAATAAATAGAACATCACACTGAAGCAACTGCAGTAAAATATATTCATGACATCCGTAATATATTCGCTCATAGAGTATAGAACAATCGTAAAACCGGGATGGATATGAAGGCGGACACTTAATTTTATTGTGCGGGACAAGTATTCACGATGACATTTGAAATAGAACGAGCTGTCCCACAACTCACTGAATGCCAATCACGCAGCTGACATAAAACCAAACGAAATAACATCATAACATTATATTGTGCCGTATTTATTCGCCTTATAACATAACATGTCTCAAAGAAAATAATGTACAAATCACTTGAAAGCTAAATAAGGGATGAAATATCAATGTGAGCCTGAAAGGAACGCCGCGGAGTCGATCAATCATGCGGACACTTTAGCAGGAGATATCAATGACTTTGGGTTCGGCCTGTGTGTTCTGTGTACTGTGTGTATAGCTACACAGCCCCGAGCCACTGTTTGCTTCATTGAATTACATTGCGGGCCCCTGCTACCAACCCAATATTGCGTAGCTGCCAAGATCACTTTACTAAGTAATTTGTTTCGTTAAGATTTTGGTACGTTTAGTAATATTGATGATAAAAGGGATAAAATAATTAGTTTAGTTACGTTTACTCAGTTAACCGCGGCGGTTGAGCGATGTTTGTTACAGCTACCATCTAATTGGATGAGTAACCATTTACAATCTTCAATCTTTCTAAGATATTAACTTGGTCCCCTTCAGTGGGCGGCGAGAGCGGAACGCACAAAAGTTTCAATTTATGGAAAACTGTAATCTATCGTCAGATGTTATTATACAACGGCTGATTACTCATTCATTGTCGTTATCGAGTGGAAACTTTATTAATGGGTATAGTATCTAGTATCGTTGATTAGATAGGCTTTGTTATTTAATATGATAATACTAATACGCTTGAGTTCATTATCTATTCAAGTAAGGGGCTTAAGTCACTACGAAATCATCACCTGGCTGGCACGAACAAGTTACGTGGTTTTGTAAAACAGAGATTATAATGATGAAGATTTTTACACAAACAAGTCTTGTCATAATCCATAGGTGGGCTGATAAACATCATATTGTTTTAATTCCCTGACCACCACACTAATATTATAAATGTGAAAGTTTGTTTGTTTGTATGTTTGTCCGTCAATCACACTGAAACTACTGAACGGATTTTAATGAAATTTGATATACAGACAGGGTATGAGCTGATTTGGGTTATAGGATACTTTTTATCCCACGCTTACGCGGACGAAGCCGCTGGCAGAAGCTAGTAAAGTGTAATTGTATTATTTAACTGAAAAATATTCTGTATCTCATTTGTTTACAATTTCAATCTTTAGCTGTAAATAAAACAGTAGGTTTTAGCTATCAAAAGCTTTTCTACACAATCCCAAATTATTACCAACATACCAGAATGAGAGAATATTAAAGTTTTCAATAAACTTAGTCGGTCCGCAGCTGCGGTATCGTCATAGAAATTGTTAACGAATCCGACTAATACATACTTTAACAAAACTACTTAGAACTTAATCCATAACTATTGCTAGTATCAATTCTCATGCATTTTCTTATAACTTATTCACATCCCGATCTTTTTTTTTGTAACTTAAATAAATAATTTAAATCCAGTTAAAAATTTTCTATTTCCATTAATCAACAAAGTAAACCTTTTGCTAAGGTCGAGTGCACATGAATGAAAGATTGATGAATCAACTTAATGTGGCGAGTTGGAAAGTCTGAGTCGACCGCGTAGCCTTTGTTTCAGACTAAGTCAGGACCTGACATTAAGACAGACTAAAACTTGCGAGGCCTCATTACTAAGCTAAGTAAGGCCTTCGTACTTACTGGTATATATACTAGCTTAAATGGAAAGTTACAATACTAGTAACACAGGTCACTAATATAGAAAGACTGAGATTAAAGATAAGGACTACCCACTCACAGGACCTAAGCTTAAGTATATGTAAAATTACTTACTTTATTATGTACGAAAATAGAAACAGAAAGGGTAGCGTCCAATGGTCGTACTGGAGCCAAATCTTTCCCGGTACATTCAATGTTTGTTCAGGTAACCCTCTAGTCACATTTTCCTTGTTTAAAAATTCATAAATGAAAATCAAAGACTTCTTGCAAAGATGATTACGTTTTTATCATTCAATCAGTTCTTTGTAGGTAGCTGGAATGGCGCCTAAAATGTTCCACTAAATACAGACAAATATGGGGAGTTAAGGAAATAATTGGCAATCTATTATTACAATAAAGTGTCTCCCTGCTTCGGTCGCTAAGCTTGACGTCATGACGCGAACAAATTGTGTCGCGCTGAAATCAACGCGCGGATGGCCGACATTCGATATTTAATTGCATTGATCTATTGATCGGCGTGGACACTAAAATATTACAGCTTAGATAGCCTCAAAAACTAGAACATAGTTAACATACTTTTAAAACAGCAGTTTAAATTTTTTGGAGCTTGAAAAAACTAAGTAACAAACTAAAAAAATAAAAGTAAACTAAAATCATAAACCCAATTGGCTGTAGACGTAGAGCAATAAAAGGTGGAAAACTAGACTTTATCGCTCGCTCTGGCGGGAGTAAAAGGAAAAGTTTACCTTACTAGAATAATAATTTCTAATATTTACTTTTACTTGAATGTAATACAATGAATTTCCCGACATTCGGTACACTCGCAGCGCACTTCGCTGGGGACATTTTGTACCGCCGGGAAACGTGTAAAAGATTAACAAACCATGAAATTATCCTTGAAACTAGTTTATTTCCGTAAAAAATGTTATGTCGAAAAGACATTTTTTCTCCTACTCTTTATAAAACTTGGATATAAATGAGTCGTATACAACAATTGTACAAATTTCACAAACACAACAAGTTTTATTCACAAAATGTTTTCCATGTCTGTGAATATGGTCGTTAGAAGTGTTAGTGATACACTTACTGAATTCCCTTACTTATAAAATCATACTACAATCACACTGGCTAAAATGGTTGGAAACAAGCCAAACTTGCGCTCCAGCAATACGGCCCAGTCTCTTTGTTGATTAGTTATATCCACAGGATAATCTATGACATAATTGTGATAAAGTTGTATGCGTATACGTGAATAACAATAACCACACGAATCCTATCAAATATCACAAAAGGTAATCCGACTTTTAGACTTTTCCAGGCAGCTTTTCGAACAAAATCGATGCCAAAAACGGGGCAAATCACGCCCGACTAACTTGTTTTTCTCTCAAAGTTACAAAACTTATTACGAAGCCTAATTCGACGATTGATTGTAAACAGATACGTTTTACTGATGAAAATTTACTTCTGTTCCAACAAATCCGTGAAAAGTCAGCAAAAGGCGATGTTTGTCTAACAAACGGGTTTGGTTTTGACCAAAATGGAGATATGTTTGCACCAATTGGCACTGACTGAGACAGATTGGTAGTTTCCTGCCAGCGAGTGATACAAATGTCATTTTAATGGCTCCTAGAGACAAGGGTTAATTTATTTGACGACAACGAGTGCGAATGTGACTTCCTCCCGTCGTCTAGTGTTACTTGAACCCTTTAGGACTAATTTCTTCAGAAGAAATTCTATTACTTCTACGAGCGACAATTAACAGCTATATACTAATATGCATGAGCTCACACGCTAGTACTTACACGCTACGTACAAATAAACGTACGTACGTAATTAGTTTTTCGTTATTTGAACGTTTGATTTCATCATTTAATTACAGTTAGTTTACAACAAATTTATTCGATGATCAATTTGTAATTTACCGGGGCTCTACGCCAATTTTAAAATGTTCGCGAATAGTTAATTAGTGCGATTTAGTACCGCATCAAATCGCTATGGTTTTACTGAAATTAGTGGCCGTATCAATTTACATATCATTATGAAATTATCGTGGCGGGAATAAGAAAGAGTAATGTTTTTCTGAATTAGATATTTTTCGATTTATAAGTCACCTAAATGATGAACATTTCGGCCTGGGTCTGAAACAAGCGTAACTTTATAGTCGCTTTATTGGAAACTCTGACAGTAAAACAAAAGGGATCTTGCTTTTCGCCTTCAACGTAAACTAAATTGAGATTCTTTATTGTTTATCAAGCGATAATATTATATTTCGTATAATACAACGAAATAAATAGAAGCTCATTCATAATTCTTTTGTGTCGACATGTTCAATGTTAACATGGGACAAGCGAGAGCTATTTCCATCATTTTTACTGAATTACGTTTGTGTTCCATTTTCCTTTAGATGTCGTCCAGATGTAGTTGTTTTTGTTACCGCAAAAACTTTGCTAGAGCATTATATGGAATTCAAGGAGGGAACGCTTTTATTGGCCCAGCGATCCTTATTACGTTATAAATCAAAGTTGGATATGTACTCCTGACGTCTGACCTTCATAATGGAATAATGCCTGCATTATTGATAGACATGCTTCCTGGAATCTCCTTATTCTTATCAAACTTTTATTATATTTAGAAGTAACTGTAACAAATAATAATTGTATTTACATCGTTTATATGATAAACCCTGAAATAGACGGGCACAAATCTAATTTGTAAGTTACCTTTTTGGTGTGTAAGTAACGAGTAAGGCAGTTAACTTTGAGGTAAAGGGTGGGCAATTGAAAATGTCCCTAATGGCGACACGCTATATCAGTTGGTGCCTTTTCGGAAGCTAACGCAATCAGTCACGAGCCGTGTACCCTTCAGCCATTGGAAATCACACGAGTGACACTAATACACAGTTATCACATAAGCGATATAATAATATATTGACTCGAAAAGGTCCTAATAGAAGATTCTAGGACATGATTGAATAATATCCTCCCTACTTCCAACGATTCGCGCACAAAATACATTTGATACTGAAATATGAATTTATTTACGAGTAATTTCAATTTGTAGTCGAATAATAAGACTTATTTGTAATTTTCATTTGTAAATTATAGACTTTATTAGTTTGAATTTGATTAGAAAGTAAGTCTAATTTACAAGTTATTTTGATAATTTGTTCATAGCCATTACGTTTGACAGTCTAGTTATAGAAAAGGATTTCTTGTGATGCTGATAAACAGACTCTAGACTAAGTCTTTGTGGAATACATAACTAATCATGATAATAACTTAGCTTTACAAAGCCTTTTAAGTATCCAAACCTTTAGACTTTAATCGATTTTAAATTTAAGCCAAGTTGAAATTAAATTTTGGTAGCTGGATTTGAGTTTGTATTTGTTTGAGTGGATAGCTGAACAAAGAAACTGATGATTAGCTTTACTTTTTTGTGTACTATTTTTAAAATTAAGATTTTTAAATGTAAATAATATTTTTTATTTCACTTCTAAACTAGGTTCTTGACGTATAAAATTACGTGGACTCTAACGTGACGTCCTGTGTTAGCGATCCAGAAACGAACGCGAAGCGATACGGTGACAAGCGTATTCAACGCGGGGCGTGCCGCCGCTGCGGCTATGTCCTACGTGCTTGTTAATCTTCTCGTTTTGTTTCTCTTTCCGAAATTATAAACAAAAACGTGACGGAATCGCGTCTAGTTCGCGCGAAAATATCAAGCCAGTTGCACGCGTTCACGTCACGCCGCACCGCGCCTTACCGCATCCCACGTGCGGTTTGTCACATTGGCCACGTTAAAAATTTTGACAGATTCATGCTTTTGCGCCGCGCCGCATCGCATCGCCTTCGCGTCTAGATCGCTCACGCAAGTCGTCGTGTTAGAACGCCTCTGCCTAGCTCTTCGATAAAATAAAAGCTTTTAAACTGTATTTTATTATTTTCATCATCATCATCATCAGCCGAGAGACGTCCACTGCTGAACAAAGGCCTCCCCCTTAGTCCTTTTATATTAAAGAATATTATAGTCACGTACTATTACAACCTATTACTGAGATCAAAGTCATGAGCTTGTCTTCTATATCGAGGGAAATATTATTATTACATTTTCCTATCCTAAACTTCGTAGTAGCTCATAAAGATTGAATCTCTTGTGAGAAAATAAACTGGCTTTCCTTCCTTTATACTCATGATAAGCTGCATAAGATTTACAATATTGGTTTCAATAAAAAGCCAATTAGATATTATGATACTGTTTAAATCCGTACTATACAAATGCATATAAAAGTAGATAGTATTAGAAAACCATTAGAAGTAACTTTTAAGTATTCACTATTACTTAATACTATTTAAGTATTCACCTAACCCCGTACGAAAATTGATCCATTTCATAAAATGTTGTAGAATTTAATCAAAATAATAAACTAACGTATCAATCTCAAACATCGTACTAAAACTGGAATGAAGATTTTGGAGCTACCCATAGATTTTAATTAAAATCCAATTTTACTTAGTTTTGAAGGTTCAAGACTAAAAGGGTTCTTACAAACTTATTTAATCGACTCAAAAATGTTATGTAAAGCTCTAACCTTTAATTGGCCTTTATTGGTTTATTTCCTCAAATTCTTTTAAGACCCAAGGATTTTATTAATCTTAAACCAATCCCTTTTATTTTGAGGAGTTTGTTTTTGGCATGTATCTTATTAGAATTATGAAAAAGATAAATATTATAAAAAAGATACTAAAATATCAAGTTTAAAAAAAGAACCAAGATATACGCAGACAATGGCGTTTATATTTAGATTCCTTTTTATTATATACTATCTAACAATATTTGTAGATTTAAATACTTATAAAAAATTACACCTATACAATATTTATTTTCCTTTGACATAGAACTCTCTAAAACACCCACGTGTCACCAATTTTATTACGTTACAATATCCATTGTTAAGTTTTATAATACATCACTCTTTTTTATTATTATATAATCCACAATGCTTTTATGGCAAATACGCGTGTGACATACAACAATGCCCACTATATACCTATATAGATTTATTTTAAATAAGCTTAAACACCTACGGTTAATGTTGTATTCGTTGCTTCCATTTTTAATCATAAAAAGTAAAGTGAATTAAACAAACTTACCTACGTAGCGACGTTTTATAAGTATATTTCAACTACTTTTACTTTATATATAGAACAGAGATAGAAGGTACATAAGTATGATTACAAGCACTTATTACGAATAGCAATCTAACGTAAGTGCACGTTTTAAAGATATTTATTTTCCTAAGGAAGTAATTTCTATCCGTCTCGTTTGTTTTGGTTCCGACGTCAGATGCTTAGATGTAACTGTTTGTCTTAGTAGGAAAAATAAGATCTTTAAGTTCGATTCTAGAGTCAGAAAATATAATAAAATATGTATATAGTTGTCCTAAAAATATACAAAACAACCTTAGCTTGAGAGAGTATTGTAGCTAGTCCTAATGACATAGAAATACCTATTTAATAACATTTATGTATGCTGGAAAAACAGCCTTAATATTACATTATATAAGGTGTTTATTATATTACGCTTACTAGATAAGTACCTATTATATACCTACATTACCTAAATAGAAAACGTAATGTCTAATTCCCAAACATAAATTCGTTAAAACAGGGTGTTATAAAAATATAATGAAGTAAAACGCGTATAGAATAATTGGTATTTAGAGGTGCTCCCGTTTCATTTCGAAAACTCGTAAATTGGTAGCTGCTATCATAATAAAGTCTTTTTATTATGAAGTAATATCAATCTACCTTTGATCTTGCTACTTTATTTTTGACGTGGTTAAATATTGCAATCACTTTAATACTCTTTCGGGCGTTGGTTACCTTTTACGCGAAGCCGTATCCCTTATCCATAATGTAAAAATATAATAAGTGTATTTCATTTTTTTCTTACTTTACTGGGTCTAGTATCATGGCGTTTTTATGTTAATATCTACTTTCAATTTTATTTAGATATTTTCTTACTTGCCGTCTCGTAAGTTGCGTTATAACATATCAATTTATATCATTATGTAATGCAACTTATATTAAAGTTCTCAATAAAATTACTTACCTATAATGTAATTATGTCGACACGTCCTAAGTATAAGTAAGTAACTGAAAAAGTTAAATTTTACAGGAGAGCGAATTTAAGATTGCAAAAATTATAAATTGTCATATCTTTGTCATTTTAAGGACCTATGGTTTGAAATTTGGTAACTGAGTTTAAAATTAAGTACAGTTTATGTTTACAAGGAAATTTTGTTTGTAAAGGTTTATGGTTTTGTTTTATAACACATAGATAATTTTACTCCGGTCTTAGAATGTATCAAAATACTCTAACTGCCACATCCACACTTTTTCAATGGAATATTTATCGAATATTTTACGCGATATCCATGGAATAAGTAGTTAAGTGCCTAGATACATTTTACAATTAAAATTGAATCCAGTGTATAAATGTGTAACTACGTAGATACACACTTATGCACCGGGAATGGCTAAAATTCCATAATAATTATCATTAGGACTTACCCTGTCTAGGTGACGAATAAATCTCATTTGGTGGTGACATGGTGAGATTCTGTCGCCTTTTAATTGCATTTTGCTTTAACGATACTAAGAATTTATAGCGTTCACTATATTAATAAAATATAACGCACCGCTCGCGCGTGCCGCTCGCTGTTACCGCGAAGAACTGAGCGAGCGGCAGATGCCCGCACCCCGCGTCTCGATGCCCCCGCGTACTACTATTTAACTGGAAGTTACATATTTGTACGTTGTATTTATTTCCTAGCTAATTCAGATAAATACTTATGCGTCTGAAAAAAATCATGTTCGGCTGTTACATTTTTTTTATATTTTATTATTAGATAAATACAGGTACGTTGAAGCTAAAAATGCAATAAAAACCATTTCGTGTATCTGGCAGATACATACTTAGCGGGTGTCGATGTGGTTTAATGTTAGAATGAGTGTCAACAAGAGACCCACTTTTTGACACATTTTATATGTATAGGAAAGATGTCAAAATATCCATCAGTTTGATTAACAGACACTTAATCAGTCGTAAAACAATCCTTAAGAGTGCTTTTTCACCAGAAATGTGCCATGCTACGTTGCTATGCCTGTGCGTTAGTTACACAGCTTAGATATTACATCTTCGTAGCATAGCTACATAAGCACATCTTTGATGGAAAAGCACCCTAATGCTCCTAAACTTTACGATAGTGCTAAGCATACCGTAGTTGGGTTCTTGGGTACGAATCTCGGCTTAAAACGGCGATGGGGAAGGGAAAGGCAACATGGGGTAGTTGGATCAGATCTTAAATTATTTAAGGGGCTTTTGGATTACGGGCTTAACTCGAACTGGAGTGAAAGTCCAATTCCGCAGAGGATTGACTACAGTATCGCACATTGATATGTAAGGAGCAAGGAGTTCGACACGTTTGGAGTAATATTTCCGGGTATTCGGGATCTCAAAGAGACTGAGAATACTTAATTACTTAGTAGGCGTAAAATACTGATCCGGAGCTGTGGACTACCTAGCGGGTTTACCGGGGCTCCGGCTCGAAAAGCAGGAGAAGGAACGGGGTGGTTTTAAGTCAGGAAGAGTCTGACACTCCTTCTCGCCTCGTCCAAGGCGGGAGAAGTAATTGGATTATTTTCCCCTCTCAAAAAAAGGCGTAAAATATTGACTTGTAGTCAAAAGTGATGCTGCTTTTTTTTCAATGACGGGAGAATCTTTGGAAAGGCAAAGGCTTTACGAGAAAAAAGTAAAGTGTGTCGGAACCTTACCTCACTAAACCACCCTACTATCAACACCTATAAGGGCCACGGGGCCCTCTGAATAGACCAGCTGACCCTCATTGTGCAATGCTTGTTACGACACATCCCTAGGGATGAACTTAACCTAGTTGAGCAATGGCCAGAAGAGAATTGTTTGTTCTACTTAGAACCTTATTGCTTAAACATTAGCTATTATAATACAATCAGTCAATGTATTATGTATAGAACCGTAAACAATTTCGAAAATGATGTTTAAATCCATCGTCTTAATGATCATTTACTGTGTTAACTTTGAATTTCAGAGAACAATACAGATACTTGGAATTTAAACCAAAATGTTCACACATACATACATAGGTAGGTATGTGTGAGAAGGATGTACTTACAACATAATTCACTTCCGCGTCGACGAAGCGTTCCTATAATTGATATCTTATTGAAAAGCACTTTAAGATAATTAAATTTCACGGAAACCATAGCCAGATTAACACCTAATCAAGAACATTGAACGGTTGGAAATATATCTACTTACGTAATTAACTTGATCAGTTATTACATTTCATATAATTTATACATGAATGGTAATATTATGTTTAGTATACTGGCACTTCTAATTGAGTAGTAGGATTAGATAGAACAGTTGATTGATGGTTGATTGAGGCATCTTGGGACCGATATACACATTTGAAAAACAAAATTCGATTATCGAAATTTTTATTTAACTCGAATGCACCTTAGTTCATCCCTTTGGGAAATAAATGAGATTAGTTTATGTTATTAAAGTTTGTATTACATTTTTTCGATTAGGTAACATGAGTCTACCACATTCATGATGTAGGTATCACAGAGCTCTTGCCCAAAAATTAAGGCAGAATTATTTGTGTGTAGACTGTAGAACTATGATACTAACAATCATTTGCAACAATATGTTACTTCAAGCTGTTACTAAACAAACAGTGGTTTTAGAAGTGTTAGAATTTAGTGTCTATTCCACTTGTGTCTGCTTACTTTATAACGTGAACCTTTTCGACAAACACACGCAAACAAAGTTGCGGGTGACAGTTCCCATG
Organism: Spodoptera frugiperda; assembly: GCF_023101765.2. Lineage (NCBI taxonomy): Eukaryota > Metazoa > Arthropoda > Insecta > Lepidoptera > Noctuidae > Spodoptera > Spodoptera frugiperda. The sequence continues at coordinate 7,979,612 of NC_064231.1, read as the reverse complement.
TTTTATACTGTAGGAGTTCGAATGTTTCTCGTTGTTAATGTTGTTTATTCAGTTTAGTTAACATACCACACACGACATATTGTTTTTGCTCGATGACCTTTCGGTTTCTAGGCCTGTCTCGCATGAATTTAGTATCACATCCCTACATCCTAACTTGGCATTTAACCTGTATAGGATACATAAAAGATCGAAAAGAAAATGTTACAACAACAGAAACGATTGAAAATGTTTTCAGTTTGGATAAACAACAACGTACATACTTGTGTCAAGGTATTGATTGTGTAGAGATTTTTATACGAACAAAAGTATCAATAGAGTAAGTATTTATGAATAAAAACTCTAGGTTTAATTACAATCCAAATAACGGGAACATAAATATTTTTGTAACATTATATAAATACATTTTTATATCGTTAATACGAAGGTAATGCTTGTTTCTGACTGGACGTAAGATTGTTTCGAAATAACTAATTTCAAACATTAGCAAACAACAAACCGTAAAGACATTTAAGTAATTAGTATCAATTAAGTTAAAACACTCACCCATTCCCCAGAAGACAGTAGCAAAGAACGCCACGAGAATGCGGCTCCCGCTTGATGGTACGACCTCCATACCACCTGATACTCGCTCCAAATCACACTTTAACACGACACTCTCAGCTTAAGTTCACAGTACTCAGTACAATAGAGTCACTCCTTTACTTCAATATTCCGAGTGTTAGTTCGCCACACAATCACACACATCTTATGTCAATACCACTTCTCACCGAACCTGAAAAAAAGAGCTTATTTTCATAACACCCTCAAACTGCGCTCCCTGTAAGCGTATCATGAGGATTTCAAATGTAATATTAGAAGCCTGATTTGCGTACAAATATAAACCGAGATCCCCAGACAGATTAACGTTACGATGAACTTTTACGAATTCTTTTCCAATGATTGCTTTGGATTGGAAGACTTAAATCGAGTTTAGTACTCGGTAAAGGAATATAATTTGGAATAATAATAAGTGAATCGCTCGTCTATTAATTAAACTTGTACCACCAAGATATCTCCTCTCATTCGTATCGTTCTTACAAATAAAATCTCTAAGTTTATTTGGACGCGTAAAGCCTTAAATTTCCTACGTTTTAGACGCTTATTAGATTTTATCCAAATACATTCGCATCGAAAGCGACAACGTGTTTTATGTAGGTCTCAAATATAGCGACGGAGCAACTTGTGTCCGCAATTCAAGTTTTTCTCCTGAAACTTGTAACAAGTTCTCGAGTTTTGATTATTTTTTTTGTTACGTAAAAAGTATATTGTTGTGACAATAACAGAGGCAATTTGGTAACGCAAATTTATTTTGTTTCGGCACATAAATTAGTTTACAATATTAATTAATTTCGTGTTGTTTTAGTCGTGTTTTGGCGGAAATCTAATTGAAAATTAATGACACGTTGCGTCTAGTAGGTTTGTTTGATGAAATGTTAATGATATACATTTGGGCTCGCAAGTATTCGAAAGTCTGAAGGGTCCTACAACATCTGGAACATAAAGGATCGCAGTGAAGAGAGCGGCAACATGAAACACAGCTGTCACCGATCGTCCTGACCAATCTCGTCTCTGGTTCTTTGTCCTCCGTTTCAATTTTACATTTATTCGGGGTTGAGAACCGAGCCTTTCACAGCTCTTATCATATTGACACAGACGGAACATTTAATCCTTCAATTTGGGCTGCCCTTTTCAATATCAAGCTCTAAAGACGAATTTTGAAAGTAAGTAACCGCGTTTAGTATAATGTACCTACAAGAGAAATAGAGACTTAAATCTGGGAATATTTTGTGCAGCTCTGTATTAAATCAACGTTCTTTGCTTTGAAAGTTATTGGAAATATCATAAATTAAATTTTGAACGAAGACTTCAGGTATTTGTAATTTTGCGCAGCGATTGCAATTTTCAAATATATTTTAATAAACGTTCAGACTGAAATATAAGTGAAGAATAACTTTTTGATTAAGGCAGAATATATTCTGAGACTAAACCTACATCTTGAGTTTATTGATGCTTGAAATTTTGAAAGGTTCATATTCGACTAAAATAGGTAAGTGAGTAACTGGAATTAGCAGATATACCTAGTTCCAAATATCTCAAATTCCAATCCAGGCAAATAGTGACCTGAAATTTAAATTATAAGCAAAATTCTATATTTGTATTAATAAAATTTAAATATATATCTATGAAAAAACATTGATCCATTGATTAAACGATATTTTTATACTTGTATTTCACTCTTGCTTATAATATTTTTCGAAATAGGTCTATCTTTTATCGATATTGAAAGCTGAATGATACTTAGTTTTTTGTAAGTCTAATTAATAATTAAAAATATGTTATACATATTTATGATTCGATATAGGTCGAAAATAATTATTTAATAGACAGATATAAATTAACTTAAAATAACGGTTTACTCACGTAAATATACTGAGAAAGGCTCTACTACTTTCGAGTCACAGAGGGACTCTTCCTCATGAGCAGCGTGCGTGGACGCTGTGACGTCACACGACCTACTGTATATAGGCTGTAGTAAACATTATAATTGTAGAGACAGATAAAAAATACTAAAGTTTCTAGTTTTCATTTTTGTTTTGCTTAAATGTTGAATTTATATAAAATTTCGACTCAAGGGATTAGACAATTAAATATTAACCCATTTTACGACCTACTTTTGTGTTTTCAATGTTAATTTTAATACAAAGTTTTCGTATTCAAATATACATACCTATATACACCTACAGTGAGACTTTGCTCTCTTGGAACTTTATTCTCTTTCTCTTTACTTCTCTTCTTATCTATACAATGCTTTAATATAACCAAGTCCGTTAATTGTTTAAAAGTTTCAAATGAAGAACTTCACGATTCGCTTATGTACACAGTTATTTAACGTAAAGTTTGACTCGAGCGAAAATGGTTTTTATAACATTTTAGCGCTCGCAATCGTTAGCGTTGATTGAGTGATAATGTATGGATTAAGTTTACTGCCTAAAATAAAAGTAACTTGAAATTTATTTCTAGAAAGGAAATGTAAGGGCAGGTTACTATGAAAGACACAGTATTAACTAATCACTTATTGGATTTCAAACCTCAAGGTAGTAATTTTATTTAATAATTAATAACTCTTTTTAAATACAACAAAATTAAAGCACCTTTAATAGAAGGAAATTCGTGGTAACCGAGCCGTTTCACAGTGTGTTACAAAACATAAGTAGGCAGGAATGCGAGTGTAGCCTCATTAATCGAGAAATAGCCAGAAATGAGAATCCCTCACTAATTGAAGGCTTTGTAACTCCGCACACCCTGTAGAATACCATTGATTTCATACAGGGTGTTTCACGCTCTATAGGCTGTAGGTACAGTGTGTTTCATTTTGGATTAATTGCGTAATATAATTATGATTTACGTCCTTAATTGAGTGAACAACGGTTTGTGGTTTGTAAACTAATGCTATAACAACATTAGAAGGTATTTGAAACCTGTTAATTATACATGACCAATTAAATCTTCTATAATTAGCTGGAAACATCTCATTATTTCCAGTAATCTGAATACACAAGCAGATAGTAATTGAAATATCTTACTGTTCATCGGCTAGGATTCATAGTATTCATTCATATTTCATTTTGTTCTCTTGGTTCAATTCAAGATGCAAAACCAGGTTTTAAGAACTTTGAATTCAACAGTAGATGTTCTCCATAATTTCGTAAGCTCTTTTACAAGTGAACTATGGTATAGCACGTTGAGCCGGTCCCGTTTTGATGAGAAAATTCGGAGAACGGGTTTAACCAACCTTTTCGGGAAGTGGAGGGTAAATGATAGTAGCGTTGCGTAACACACCTGAATATGGTTAAAACTCAGTGCTATCCACAACATGTGAACACCCCAGAGGCAAAAAAACAATTCTCTTTCATGAAATGTATATACGAGTATGCCCGTAACAGTACTGACACACTTGTCTAAAAACAAAAACAGGTCACATCCCGTTTTAATGCACAGAGCGCCATAGAGAACGCAACTTGTAGTTTGAAAGTATCCTATGTCACTGGCCTGTTATAACGACCCTTTAATTAGCAAGGGAACGCAGTGAGTTATTGAAAAACGACGCGACACGTTGCTGGGCATGTGGGTAGGCGGGTAGATCAGTGAACAAAAGACGGCTACACAAAGAGCAATGGAACACATTTTGCAGAGCGCGTCGCACCGTGTCCCATATTTCCTAACGAGATGATATGCCAACGTTTATTCTTCATGCTTCACATGAATTGCGCCACCAATGCATTTTGTTCGTGTAAATACATGATACTTTCCCCTTTACTCAGTTATTTTATACTTTTTAATTTTCCTGTCGTCGGCTGAAATGGACCGTTTTTAATGAAGCAACTCGAAATAATTGAAGGGGTTGAAACCTTGTACGAATATTCTTTAAATTAAATATTTTACTTTTCCCGTCTTCATAATAAATGGTTATCATAATTAACCTTGTTTGCTTAACGATGGAATAGGAGTCCTGTAAACTTGTAGTTATTATAAACTAAGTTATTAGACTTCGACATGTAAGATGCTTGTGGTAAGTTTTTGTTTTCCAAAGCTGCTACTTTGGTTCCCACGTAATGTATGTTTATGCCTAAGTAAGTACCTAGCCACGCATATTTTATTTATTATCTAGGGTTTAGGGCTGAGACCCAATTCGGTGTGTGGTCTGTTTTACGTTTTTATTTCTTTGAGCTATCTATATGCGACCCACTTTCAGAATGTTCGGAAAACCTTAACTTTTCTACTTGAAGGCAGCCTTTATCTTTGTCTTAACAATGTGTAAGATTGTTGGTATACATAATATAGAATAGTTGAAACCGTTTCTCTGTTATAATAACCAAATAAATCTTCGTAATGGCCAACCCACGGGGCCTCTAGCCAAAATAAAGAAAGAAAATTAAACAAAGAAAATTAAATTTCTGCTGGCTAGTTTCTGAAGTAAAGGGCACATTTAAATAACAAAAAAATAAGTGAATCGTCGTTTAATGAAACCCTTAGCGGTCGCGCTCCACTTGACTGGTTTTAAGTTACCTGCTTTAAGAGATTTTGTCAGGAATCAACAAATTTTCCTGAAACCCCCGACAATAGAACAATACCCTTTTGAGCGTCTTTATTTAAGTAACGGTGGTAACAAAATATCCTATTTGTAGAACCAAAGTAACAATAGTAAATCACAAATTAATACTGAACTACTAAAAACTATTCTCTTAACAAATGACAATAGGCGACCCTATCAGAGGACATCTGTCTTCTTTACCGAACTAGGCCAGTGACGATGATTATTTAAACCCCTCAATTAGTCCACATTTCGAATTCTTACTAAGTTAACCAACTACGCCCTAAGGGCACCTCTAACATCGGCTTAGGGCGTCGCTGGGTGACTACAACAAGGGTCACTTGGATCAGATCTTAAATTATTTTCGGGGTTTTTAGATTACATGCTCTGCTTGGGCTGCTGCGAACAAGGGTTCGAGGGTTAGTTCGAGATAATATCTTCAAATACGATATTAGATATCATAATTCGAAATCAGAAAATGTATCAATTTTGAGAGCACTGGGACGTATCTTGCTAAACGCCTGAGGAATGTTTTTGGTCTTGACAGATAGTTTTTGTACATCATAACATATTTTAAATCTACATAGCTAACTAGCTATTCTATTATATTCCATTCTATTACACGTGACTTAAAAACTCTTTAAGTCGCGTGTGTTAAGTTAAAACGCATACAAAATTTTAGCTTATTAGGTCACGACTTAAAGAACGAATTATGGTTCCATAAAAAAAAGATCCGATACAGAGCTTAAGATGTACAAAATTCCATTATAAAGTTGAAGATTTTTATTTAGAATCCACTGTAAATACCATAAAATCGAAACCTGTCGGAAACCCAATTACGTGCACACATGGAACTCATAATAAAAGTCATCAAACATTTGTGTTCACACCCCTTCTCCCTTGAGGAAAAACAGCGCTAGATATATTGTGTTAATTAAAATCAATATGTTATTGGTAGCAACAACAGATAGCCGGATGCTACCCGAACCGAGGCCCGGTAAAAATATAATGTAATTCAACTCAAAAGCTTTTGTACAAAATAATGGCTCGTTTACCACATTGATTGCTTATTTTATAAACACCAATTAAAAAGCATCGTCAACAACGTTGTGTAATTTAAATATTGAAGTATAATAGTCTCATTAATAAGGGATTTATTAAAATATTTTTAAATTGATTTTACTCTTTAGATGAATTTTTCGACCCGTTGTTTTTTCTGGCAAGAATTTATTAATATATTTTAAAGATTTTATGGAAGCGATGGATGGTTGTTTGAGTTTTGCGGTTGCGGATCAAGTCAACAATAAAACATTCGGGTTCAAGCCTATTCATTCGTATACTCTGAAAAGAATGCAATACAAAATTTTATTAATTCAGCTGTAAATTTTATTTTTCCTTACAAAATTCGGGAAAATTTTACACGCAGCTTCTCTACGTACTATTTGAGTCGTAATATGATTTTGAAGATTCATAAGAAGTGACATTAAGAAGATCTTTCTGTCCTGTATAATGTGTATCTGAAACTTTGCGGTAAAAGAAGAAAAACCTACAAAGTTACACCTGCGACTTACAGTCTTGTTACAAAGTCTTGAGGTTGGGTTTTTGTAGAAAAAAGGTTTATATTATCATTTAGCTAACCAGCTACAGTTTGGTGGAATATAATAAATTTTAAAAACTTTCTAATAAAATTATGTTCAGCTCCATCTCCAAGCACACCCACATTGTCACTGGTAAATGTTTTTTTTTATATTTCCTATAGTATACGGAGCTTCAAAATTCAATATTTTTAGGCTCTAGTACGACCTATTTTTAATCATGAAGCTGTGAAACCCAATTTGTTTCGTATCCAGAAACCGACGCAGCGCTAACAGTCCTGTTAATGATAGCTAACCAATTAATATCACGTTGAAATCGTATCTATGTGCGATTTAGTTTGGTTGCTTTTCAACCATTGATATTACCTAAAAGTGATTAGGTACCAAATCAGTACATAGTAAAGAATACCATTAAGGAATTATAACATATCTAAAGTCATAAGGCATTACAAATATTGCAGTAAACTCCGCCTAGTGACCTCCTACTGTCTTATATGTAGCAAAGTCACGGAATAGATCCATTTTGCGAGGACCCGGCCGATCGAACAAGAGACACGTGTAAGAAACGATCACATTTTCACCGAAAACGATAACCGCGAACTGTGAACGCAAACGTAATTAGTAAGTAGGTACTTTGCAGCGATAAGTACCTCATAAGCCATTTAACGAACAAAATGTTATATCACTTCTATGTTATTGTCTTAAAAGTTAAATCCGTTTAGTTCAAAGGCCACAGTTGAAGATAAAACTTTGTGATTAGACCACTTCCTCTGTTTCTCTGAGTGTGGTTGAGTTTACACATGTTTTCGGTCTGCTGGAGCTTTTCTGCTATAATGATTTCAGTTTTTCATTGTAGTTTTATATTACTCGCTTCGAAATTATTCCATTCGCTATATAAAAACTCAGAAGACGTCATCTCGAATATAATAGGCCATAAAGTTATAAAAACGATTTATAACTTCAATATTTTTGTCGCCCCTTCTAATTTTATTTTCAATCTCGGTCTAATAAAACCACTTCATATACTCAGATTAGGTACAATAAGTACACACTTCACAGATCCGAGACCTATTTAGGGTGCGTATTTAATTTCTTTGAAAGATAAAAAGACTACTGAACAGATGTTCTGTAGTTTTACTCGGTACTCAAATGTACAGACGAAAATACTTCTTAACAATTTCATGAGACGTATAGAATAACAGATGTTTAACGTTCCTCTGATGTTCGAGTCTTCTGTGATAACGCCGACGGCTGACGGCACGATATGGATAGATTACTTTGTGAATAATCTAGCGTAGACCCTCTACCTGATGCTCTATCGAGTTCTCAGAAAGGTACAGTAGCTATCTACGCACAATTGGGATCACAACTACATTTTTTTGGCTTCAAACCATATTTCTACTGAAATTTGCGATTGAATTTTTTTATGATATTTAATATTTTGTGTACTGTAATGAATATGTTTTTGAGTATGATATACTTTATCAAAGTGGTTTCGAAAGAAGCGTACCGTGCACCTATTAATTGAAAGCCAATTTGACGATAAACTGACCCCGCAACTTAATGAGCTAATCGGTTACCTATTACAGACTCAATAGGATTACGGACAGCAATTAGACAGTGATATCACAAATTGTCCCAACTTTACCTACACCGAAAGGGCAAAGACAATCTTAAAAGACTTGGGCCCATTACCTCACTCAATGCAAAGGACAGTTAGCTTTACCCTCATTGGTTAGTTTGCTAAGTAACTTCGATCCTTAGTAACACATCCAATAGAAAATTCAATTCAATTAGGGTTTGGAGACCAAGTATCGGAAAGTAAGTGAAAATGTCAACTTGGTGAAACATGTGTGTTCCCAGAAGAAGAACAGTGCACAAGCAGAGTGGTTAGAAAAACATTTTCATTGTATTGTCCGAAGATAGTAATCTGGCTAAAATACGGGTATACTGAATTATTTCTAGTATTACATTTAAGTCAACTATTACAACAAAAATGCAAAGAATTATTACCTACACATATTTACCAAATGGACTCAGTAATATGATAACAGTTTGTTGTAATATAATGACAATAAATTAGCTAATAGTTGTAATCAGTGGTATTCTTCTACGCAGCCCAATTTGCAATTTGTCATCATTAGCAGGAGCTCGTTTCAATTCAGTACTGGACATAAACCTTATTGGAGAATAATACACCACGGATCTTGATCTCTTCGTAATTAATTTAATTTGCAATTTGGAAATACTACGTAAATCTTGTTGACACTGACATGATTGAGACCAAGTTCTTCTTCGTTTAAAGGCGAAGTAATAAGACGAAGGATAAGAATACGATTATAAAAACCATACATAACTAGGTAATGGGTATTTATAAAGTATGTAGCACAAACCCTAGACCATTCCATCGAGACCATTCCATATTTACGGCTATGTAAATAATTCCGGTCATTTGGACCACAAAATTAGAAATGAGGACATTCCGATAATATTGAATGGCCTTAAACAAATCCAGTTGTACTCGTAAGGCGATTTATTTGGGTGTGAAGGCAATTGAATAAAATATGTTTAGGCAATTCATTAAACAATGGTTCGATTCAAACGAATTGCGACGGTATTTTATGTGTTACTTTATGTAGATAGCAGTGATTTACTAAAGAAAAGGGAAAGAGCCGCCGGCCAAAGGTCGATGTATCGGGAATCCAGAAGGGGCCGCCACCACCAAATTCCGTAATGAAATCGACCACGTAATGGTGAACCTTTTGTTCTGCATTTTAATCACGCCACAATTGTTTCAGTGAACGGATTCGTTCAACTTACATCTGTCCCCATCTTCGGTGACGTAATAAAATTTATCCTCAACTCGTGTTCTTCCCAATTACATTTTTCAACCTCTTCGTATATACCAATTAGAAGTGACTGATTTTTATTTTGCTGAAACAATTGCCGCGGAGAATTGTAATTAAACGATACGAATGTTTTTTTTTTTATGTATAAACTCACTACGTATATCCGACCAAAGGAAATAATGAAAGCAATCATTCGAAATACATTTAAAATGATAAATGTCGCAACCGTTATTGCATCTGCTGAGTATTTATACCCTTAATTAAACTGTCACAGGCTGGACTACAGACATATTATCTAAATTATGATCAAAACAATAAATAAAAACAACACAATAATACCTACAAACATCCATAGAAACTGAACGAAGAAGTCCTTCAAAAAGTTTTCCAGTTCTTGAAACTCGCACAAAAACGCGGTAAACTTTAATCACTTGATAGTCCGCAGTGTTTATGGATTAATTTTATTAGAACTTCCATCGGAGGACGCGTCTAATTAACTAGGTCCGTGGGCTTATTTGTTCGACTGAGTTTTGACAGACGACTGACGTAAATTTTATTAAGGGGGTAGTGGAGTAGCGACGGGTGCGCGGCGCGTTCCGTGCGGTCGCTCGCCCCCATGGCACTGGCTGGCGTGCCGCGCTCCGTCGCCGCGGCCGGCGGCGCGCGTCGCTCCCGCCAGCGCGCGCGCCCGCCCAGCCCGCTGCAAACTCCGATTTCCGTAGCGGGCTAAGCCGAAGCTTTCCTAGATTGTGTGGCCTTAGTGAACATTAATTACACCCAACTTAGTCTGATTAAACCTTGAGGAATTATCCGGATTGACAAAATTAACTTTTAACTTAGATTTATGTCGTTTTGTTCAACATCGCTAGGTCACAGGGGGCGTCGCAAAACTTTCGTAATCCTTATAGGCAATATTGTTATTTTCATGAATTTATACGTCTCCAGAAACATTTTCTTGCGATAACAAAACTTTGCCAGTACTACTTACTTGTTAATAATTGAAGTCTAATCTTATTAGTTAATTATTACATAGGTACGCACGAGATCTCTGTACCAAGTTGCTTCGCTATTCATTTGTTTAGAATAGGAAATCGCTTCCTTTAATTAATACATGTATGTTTAAGTATTTTAAAATCCTACTATGTTGCTTGTAATAAACTCATTGTATTTTCATTTAGTGGGCACGTTACTGTACTGACTGGCACATACATTATACTTGAATGCTGTGCATATCTTAAATTGATGTAAACAGTAGCCTGTGTTTATGGACCCAGTTTGGGCATTTTAAAGATATAAAAATTCAGGCTTTAAATATATAATTTTATATTATTATAGTTTATCTTAGTTTAAAAATGCTTATTGATGTTAACACTAGTCTGTGTCTGTTTTATTTTTTTTACGATATTGTCGATATGCTTTAATATGATAAATAAGTAATTAATAAATAAATAATACATTTATTGTTAAAATACAAAGTAAATATGTCTTACAATAGTATAGAACATAATATAGATTATCTATTAATTACAAATCCTAAATTAAACTTTACCGAATTACAATTTAATCACAGCCCATTTACCTATTCCCACAATAAAATTGAAAAGCGTATTGAAAAGGTAATAACGTTAATTACAATTTCATTAGTTCAGCAAGATCGAGCGGGTGAGTCGTGAAGATTAATTACAAAACAACTTTACTGGGGAATATCCTCTAAGAATGTTGATCAAAACAAAATTTGTTAACGCTGCGAGCACGTCGGGGCGGCAACTATTAAATTAACAATGCCCAACGGAATAATTATGAGGGCCAAATAGGGTACTTACTGTGAACATTGCACAAGTATTTGTGAACCAAATAGAAGAAGTTCTTGTAAAGTAGGTAATAATAAATTCCGAGGCAGTAATCGTCATCAATCTCCGAAGCGGGTGAAGTGCTCCACATTTTGATTCGCGACGCACATGGTGTGGCTGTGACGTAATTCTGAGCTCTTAGCACGGCTGTTAGGAACAGCTGCACACTACCTGACGGATCGCGAACTTGACCAATTAAAACTTTCATAATACTAGCACGTATTATTTAGAGCCGATAAATAAGTTTCATTTTAGTATTGTTTAATATTCCTTCGTTAGCTATAATAAATTACTTAAACGAGACCATAATATTAGCGTTCCAATAGTAATTAATTTATGACTTTACCCTAACTGTAATTTAAGGCCAATTTTAATAGTTATTAAACGTATTTTCCAATCGTGGTTTCCAAACAACACAAAGGATATAACGGCGTAAATACAATGGTAATTACATTATCATCAAAAGAACATTATGAAAGGAAAACGTAACATTTATTCGGATATTAATATGAAGTAAATAAAATAATATTTCCTCGTAGACAGCCGTAATAATAAGTTTTGGCAGAAGATGTGACTATCGCCATATTTCTTGAGAAGTACGCAACCACATTTATAATTGTTGTGTTGTCTTGTGTAGTACCACGCAGTTTTATTTACTGTTATATGGATAAAAGCATTTCACCATTACATTTAATGATTTAAAAAATAACAATTGAAATTACAGAACAATATGTAGATGTCCCTGTGGACCATTGTTAGCACATGTTGCAGAATGAGTTATTATTTTCCGACACGCATTATTTATGGTTGTCCCAATCCCAATACAATTTTTTCACTGTCCACCGCGTAGGTACATAGGTAAACGTAAACTGCTCTCCATTGTATGCGGAAACAGGTTGAGTTATATACGAAGACATATCACCTGTACAACGATAATATAAGAGATATGGCAACGTGGTTATATTTCAATAAAAATTGCTAACAATAAACGCCTGTGTGACCAATATTCAAATCTGTACATATTTCGAACAATGATTTTAATTGATGTCAATGTACTCAAGAAAATTAAGTTCTGTACGTACAATCACATCGATTGTGAAGTAAACCAAATAGTTCAATGAACACTTTATTTAAAGCATTCGAATGAAAGAGCTCACGGAGTAGGTTCACATTAAACATGTTTATGATTTAGTCGGCTCCTGTGTTTATAATAAAGCTGAGATTAATGGCGCGAGAACGGCTGACGCACCCGCCGCGGCCGCGCCTGTCCTACATCCTCGTTGGATTTTTTATATACACACTCATCCTTTTATTCAGAAGCCGACCGCACACGCCTCACGCGTTTTATTACTTCGCTTTCCAATCTAACAGAAGCCAGCATATTTGTATATAATCTGTATAAATTATTTACCGTACTTATTATATCGCCCACGTTCAAAACTTCAGTACCGAAGGGTTGAGTATCAATAAAGCGGTATAAACAATGCATGTTAGTCGGTCTCATGGCTGACCGGCTGCAGCCAATGGAAATATCAAATAAAAGTTGCGGGGCGTTAGAGGAAAAGTTAGGGCGGCGACATCCGTAGCAGCCGCGTAGCGCGCGGTGCGAAACATACAAACTTTGTTACACTAATGCTTACTAGACAAATAGGGGATTCTTTGTTACTCCATCACGCAACCACAAAGTTTGTCGAGTTATTATAGAAACAAAAGGTGGTATCAGCTAACCTGATCCCTTTCTTTAACCCGTGTCATGCACTGCCCCGCGGTATATTTACCTATGGAAGTTATGACATGTTTTGTTAGGGAACGTTCTGCTTTCTATACGTGTAATTATTTAGAACAGCACAAAATGTGAAAACTTTCTTGCTGTGGTAGCTAAAATAACAATGGGATTAATTTAAAAGCCATTTGATGTAAAATTTTGATTTTAGCAAATAACTTAATGTTACGTCAGTATTCCAAAACGAATTGATCGACGTTCTAACTAAAATAAACATTGTATTTATTCGTAATATCTCGTTTTAAAGTTATTTCAATAAAAGCTAGCTATTTGTGCATGAGTAGGCAAAGGTATTTTTCAATATTAGACTCTTGAATCGTAGTTCGAAGCGTAAATATTTTCATACACGATTCTGCCACACAATTTTCCCAAGCGAGCAATTCTATAAAGCGCAGGTACATTTTATAAGCCAGGCGGCGTTGCACACTTACTTTTTATAAGGTATCAACTCGATTTTCGATGATGTTTTATGAGTCAATTTATAACTCAAATAGACCAATAAAGGTTGAATTTATGTCAGTAATTAACACTAAAATAATATTATGTTTCTAATTTCTAGAATTGTTTATAATAGATCAGCTGTAAAAATAGTAATGTCTCACATTTTGACGCGATTGATAAACGACATCGCTTTATGAACCCTTCATCCGATGTGGTATTTTGGGAAGCCACTACTTAACACCAGCGTGGGAGGGTTAATAGGTGAATTCTTGTAGTTTCACCCACATTATACTGTAGTGATTGAGTACAAGATTTATCACAATCGCTCATGTATTCAGTCTACAGAAAAAATACCCTTACTGTTTACGAAATAAGGATTAAATTGAGTGTTTCTGACTGGAAAGAAGAATATTTATATACCTAGTGACAATGACATGTCACTGTATGATAAAGGGAATTTACGCTTCGTGTAAACAAGGTATTAAAATATATTTATGACTTCAACAGTCCTGCTAACGTGCATTTTATCGTGAGTAAACGGCCAATGTTATTGGAATGGGTTGCGACCCCGGATCTGGGTTTTTTTAAGAAATAAATATTGTGCTACACTGATACGATGCACGTCATTCGTAATTATTAAAACAATAATGTCCGTACAGTCGGATAAAAAAGCATGCCATTAAGAACTCGATATTACCACTGAACCATTTTAGGTAATAATTTTTTGTTCAATAGAGAAATACAATGTATCATATCAAAAGATTCCCTCCCATTCTTATTGCAAATAGACTAACAAAGCAATTCACATTTAAATACGCCATATCTACATTACAAGGCAAATGGAGTTAGTTATCTAACGCGTTAACCAAACTAACTCGCAGTTCATCTTCTCGAAATCGTGAAAGTTTCATTTCATATGACATCCAGACCAACTGTGAAAACGTTTGGGTACAAAGAGGAGCTCGCTCACCTACTCCTTAATCATGCAATCCCGACGTGTGTCGGAAACACAACCGCGCGGGTTACGGCTGCGGGCTCACTACAACTACGTACATCCAACTATTCCTTGAATCTTTTTCCATCAAATTATATTACGTCAAAACCTTTTAGATGTACGAGCAACTTTACAGCGGCTTGTAAGGTATAAGCACGCTCATACAAAGTGAATTCATAAAGCACGCATTGCGAGCGTGTCTAGCTTTCCATTCCACACTTTATCGCCTTTACACGGCACGGCCCGCTAAAAGCCTTATTATATCAAAGAAAATGTGATTTAATCTAAAGAATCGTGACCGCCAAACGTGCAATATATCTTATTACTTAAATGTCGAGCCCTTTCTCTAATATCTATACCAAAGAAATGTTATTCCAACTTTTACGCGCGATTTAATGAGATCGTTACTCCAATCAGTGTCGTAATACGAGCGTAACGAGTACATAAGATAAATATAATTCACTATAACTCTGAAGATTAATTAACGCGTCTATTATTAGGTACATGTGTTTGTCGAAGCTGTGTCGCTTACGGTGCATGTTTGCAGCGATCTTTCACGGCTTAATTACATGTGAAGTATGATGCATGTTCGGAGTGGCACCTGTGAGGAGCGGGCGGGGTCGGGCGCGCGGCTAGTTTATTTCGAGAACATCCGCCGGCTCCCAGCTGTCCGCAACGTTAATATGACGACAGCGCTCTAAACTGTCACTTCTATCCAATCTTCGAAAGTATAAATTAAATGTCAATATCGGGAAAATGAGTTTTGAAATTTTTATGCTTAGATGTGTTTGTTAGGGCTCGGAAAATAGGAAACGTAATTAAAATTTGTATAAAGGCACTTATTGGATGAGTAAGTCTATAAAACTGTCAGGATACATTGTAAAGCACGGTTGAGCTTATTAACATGAGTCAGGTTGTGATTATTTAGTAAATTATTGAAAGGATTCACAAGCCACGACGTGTGCGGATACGAAAAGGGTGCTAAAACAGTCAAATGATGTTCATTTCTATGCTCTGAGCAATATCCGGTGGGTCCTCGCTGTTCATCCAATGGCTATATTTAACTACGGGGCAATCTCCGCTGAATGAAACAAATTAGCATTTTATGATATTATTAAAATTTAACGCTTCCAGCACTCGGCCTTAATTATGTGTATAGGTCCATCATAAATATTTACCAGGAAAAGATTCTGTGACCATAATTATAATGTCTTGTTATTAAGCTCATTACCTAATAACAATAAAATTGAGAACGTTTATTGGACATTTTAATTAGATTACAAGGTCCAATAATCGCCGTGCATACATAACTAGTTAGGTACTTTAAAATATAAAATTTTCTTAGTTCCCCTTCTATCTTTGTTGAGAAACTTTGCATTACGTAGCTGCAGGTTGCACTTACATACTCGTATGACAGTATAAGTCCACATAGGTATATTTATGACAGCCAACACCGGCGGATACCAAAGAAGATTTTCGTCGCTTCCATTTCCAACGTAAACTTAATGTTCTCTTTGTGCACTGGTATTGCACCGAGATATGTAGACGAGCTTGCCACAACACTGCAAAGCTTCCAACGCTCTCACCTGTCTAATATCTAACTATTGCTTAAATATTACTTTCGCTTTTGTATCTTTCATTTTTGAGTTTACAAGTAGAGAAACTAGTAGTAAAGGAAAATACTACTAGTTAGTATATACTACTAGTAAATACTGCTAACTAGTAGTAAAGGAATATAACACAAACTAGTATGGTTAAAGAAGTATTTTGAAACGAATGCACGGTTAGCGGCGTAGTTAGTTGACTGGCTAATGCGCAATGTGTCTATGATTCGGTACCGACACGGAAATATATCTTAAAGTCAATCGTAACTCATAGCTTAACTTGATCTAGCTCCATTAAGTGGTAAATAGTAGATACAATATAAGATATTTTATCTAGTCTTCTAGAAAACAGCTTACTGATGTCCAAATACTTCAATTTTAAGACGCTCTCAAGACTAGTTCTGTCGCTACCATTTTTTTATAAAATGACAGAGATAGCACTATATTTAGGCACAACTTAAAATTGAGTAGCATTTTAGTATTCGGGCGTGAGGCTCTCTGTTAAATTCATCACGTATAGGAAAAGAACTATCTGAGAAAATACGACTTCTTTTTTCTTTTGATGGGAAATCATTAAATTTTTAAGCCTTATGTATCATTGCTAGTTTCAGTGGGCGACGCATTGCGTCAGCTTTGTATGCGACGTACTCAAACCTGTGGTTGCCGTATCCGAAACATTTACGGCACCGTCTGAAACCGATCTTCATTTATTGGGCATAGTTCCAATCCCGGATACCTTACACTTTCCGACACTGATATTATTACAATACAAGGCAAATGTATACCTACATATGTAGGAGTTTTTATTGTTTCGTATACTTCAATACTTCTATACTGTTTAATGTAAAGGGGAGAGGTTTATCATTAATACTACCGATTTGAGAAAAATAAATTTAAGTATATAAAACTAAGTAGGTTTTGTAGCAATGAAAAGTACTTTTGTCACATTTTTCATGGATTTCATTTCATATTTTCATGAAGTGTAGATATACCAGGTATTTACGCCTTAAACATTCTTAAAGGTTAGTCACCTTTGTACTGATAAAAATTCAAGATATTATTCTTATATTTACGTCTTTCTGCTAAGTCCACTTTAATTAATCTTATTCTAGAATTCTGAGAATTAATTAATGTTTAGTTTTACCTTCTGAAGTTATGTCTTCATTCAGGTTTGTTTACGTGAAATGGTAACTACATACATTTTTACTTTATATGAGTTGTGGTAGGTAATTATTTTGTGATACGTCTGCGCTCAAATAATATATCCGTGTATATGGGTAGAAATTAACCAGTCATGATGTTCCTAATATTCTACAATGTCATTGTAATAACAAGAAAATTAATTAAACGTTCATGTAATTTGCTAATTAGTATCGTTTGTATGTTAAGTATTCGCGTGGCTGGGTGAGTGTACACAACTCGCTCAGATATCTGCATTTAGATAGACATCTTGTTCCGTTCGCAATGTTCTTGATCGCGATTGGCAAAGCACCACGAAAGACGAGTCTTTATGTACAATCCAACTAGAACACATTACCTAACCCCTTCTACGTTGTAGGCACTCGATATATCTATATAAGCAGAAAGTACCTTCCCTCAAATGTAATACAAAGCTCGCGAACATTTATATCAAAATGTTCTCATCCAATTTGTATCAATTGTTACTGCACCGCCGTTCGACGTCCAGTTCGATCATTGAAATAAGAATACGAACCTTTTCGTGACGTCCAATACTACGTGAAGAGAGAAGATAGCTCGACTTAATGTAATATGCCTATCGCGAAGGCAAATTCATATAAAATAATACTTTGTAGGCAAAACGATCGAGAGTCCCTCGGGTGTCGTAAAACTGCTAAGCCTTCGCCTAAATTGAGAAACTTGTTGAAAAATCTCACATGTGGGATACGAACAACGAACGTACGGGTTATTTTTCAAAATCTAATTGGACCGGAGCCATAGCATTAAACGCGAGTTGATTAATTAAAATTATAATGTTAAATATACAGTAGTTTCATTTCTTTTGTGGAAATGAACACGAGGAGAGAACGTGTATTTTGCAGAGGAAATAAGAAAAAAATGCAAACGGTGCAATACACTGCAGGCAATGTAACTGGAGTAAATTATACGACGAACAGCGGCCAAGTCGTGGGGAAAAAGAATAAGAACTATTGACACATTTTAATTCAGGAATGTAAATCTCGGTAGCAGCTTTTCACGCGTCATTGATGAATATTACATTACGCGAAGAGATCCACACGAATCTCAGATATTTGTGTAGTGAAACACATTTCACTCGTGGAGTTAGTTACGCCCCGTATCCGGCGAAACCCCAAGAAAAGCCTCTAGTCGCCAAATCTCCTGTCTCTTGCCTCTAAAATAGGAAGGAAGGAAACTGCAACATTTGTTGTGGTACAAGATAGCATGACAGTTTGGTTCCATTCCTATCTTTACTTAAATATAGCATTAGATTAAACCAGAGTTCATTACGTACCTGTTATTATAATAATTCATTTCATTCAAAAGCTCAACTGTACCTTGAAATAACAAAGAAACATTCGAGACTTCTGAAGATGACTAGTTGCTTCCATTCCACTAAAATAACTGCACATTAAAGTTTTATCATTACAGATTGAACGAGGGAGCTGAGGTAGGATTTATAGAAATCCCCCAGAGCTCATGAGTAGGGCACGTCCCGCCGATTCCACTGGAATCTGGCGTACTGTAATTCCGCAATAAGACGATCATAAATGTCCAACTTAAATTGAAACAAAGAAAGGATAATGTAAAGCGCTAACGTGTTCTACAAGAAATGGGAGGGGCGACTCGTGATATTCCCCGGAAAGGTCGGACACCTTCCGGCCTACTTTACACAGAACACAAAGAAAAATATATTTACGTAAACTAATGGAGCCCGAAAAATTCACAAAGAGCATAAATGAAAAATTAATATTTCAGTCTCTCTTTGTAATTAAGTTTGAAAGCTAAACATTTCTTTTCTGTTCTCATTAAACACAACCAAAACATCATGGTGTGTATTGCAGAAAGGGATAGGTAAACATGGTTTTCGACCCATTGTAACCGAAGGCGACCTTATCTTCTAATACCAGAAATAGATCACTTTAATTAACTATTTCAATAATATTTGTACTTGGCCCCTTTAATTTGTAATCGAACACGAGCGTAGCGTGACTGCAGCGCTCATTAAAGTAGTCTTATTTTGGAGATCAAAAAGCGCTATCTATTCCATTCATGACCGAATGACGCAATGAGCAATAACAACAGGAAATGTTAATTGAAATGGCCCCACATTCATTTGCTGCAGCTCAGAGCTGTGACTGCAATCTGCGAGCGGGGAGGCGTGTAGTTATTAATTAGATTTCTAGACTCCCCACAATGCACGCTCGACCTAAACTAACAATAACTTCTCAATTAGATCACAATCGATATAAACTTCGAAGCCTCGGGTCATAAACAAGTTATAATAAATGATCCATTCAAACTCCGGCCTAACCGTTCAGTTTTACATTCATAAACAATTTGTAATACTTAATGTTGACATTTGTACAGTGGAGAGATTCACTTTGTGAGATAATACGACGCGTTGTACATTATCTCAGTTTAGCGGGCACATTTATCAGGATGTGGTCACATTACACTAACGAAAAAATATACGGATTATATACCTTAACGAAAATATTGCTGGATTTACGATATGGCTTCCACCACGGCGTGACAGAAATAGAAAATATCTGATAGAACCGGCTTGCACATAACATACATCACGCGATGACAGGGACATGACAAACCGGTAACAAACATTCTACAGAAAACATTGCACGGAAAATGCGCCAACTTTTCTCTGTCCATCTATCAAATTAGGTTGATATTACGGATAAACAACTCAAACAAATTAAAATTACCCGTCAAGTCGATTCGGTGAAAATGTTCAGAATTAAATAGAGTTTATTTTTTCTTTACGGCTCTGTTTTTGACGCCGGTCTTTGTTGCGTCTTACGGGGGCAGGGGTGTCTAAAGTCTAAACTTCAAATTAACTATTACAAAATGTTTCATTATGATTAACGTCACTAATTTAATAGAATAAAAATACGTTACTACTACGCATTCTCAGTTAATTTACTTATTAACGTCCTTTATACTTCGTATTAAGATGGTGAAAATATAATTAGGTTTTACAGAATCTTTCTACCTATAGATATTAATTTTCTTTCATCCTTATACCAAACGTCAAAATCGACTCAGCGTTTTAGGTCATTTTCATCTTTATAATAACGATTTGAACGATGATCCCGAACATAAAATCGATTTTATCTGTACCGGCTAAAATCGATTAATTTTGATTGTATGTCGTATGAGTAACAAAAACGGGCATTTTCACATCTTCCTCGCACAGCTACATTGCGGCGGCGCATCTTCATAGCACATCGCGCAGCTACATAGCTTAGTATCGGTGGAAACGATCACATAGTTTCACAGCTTAGCTATTACATCTTCGTAGCATAGCTACATAGCACATCTCTGGTGGGAAACACCTTAAATAGTTTATGATTCAGCAAAACTATGGGACTACAAATAAAAAAGTATTATTATAAGTTACCTCTACTTAACCTTCAATAAATGTAAAATGAATATAACATTGGACGTAATCATTATAATATTTGTTTTAAACATCTTTGTTAGTACATAAACAGATAAAATAACAACTTGATGAAAGGCTCTGCCTTAATAATCCAATAGACTGCCAGCTAGATAACATATCTCTAACGTTAATTAATTAGTGAAACTTTATAAGTTCTAAATATATTCATACACTCGCTGTTGCCCGCAACTTCGTGCGCGTAGAATAACGACTTCTGACAGAATTTATGATAGAAGATATATTATTATTTTATAAAATAAAATATTTTTCGGTTATAAAAGTAGCCTTAGTTAATCCTTAGAATATCAGCTACAACAAATACAAAGTCCCATCAAAATCGGTCCAACCATTTCAAAGATTAGCCGAAACGAACAGACAGACAAAAATTGTAACAAAAAGTTTTTGCTGTATTGTATGTATATTACGAATAGACATTCGAATTTTAATTTTTAGTTTAGACTGGCTAGATTTGAGATTGACTTGCGCATTCTATATTCTATAAAACTTAGTTACACATTGAATTGTAACGTAAGTTACGAAAAATTTGTGTTACATTTTATAAGTCTATTTTAATTTTAACCTTTCTGTTCGTAGAGTGAAAGGCATGTGCAAAAATGTTAAAAAGCAGTGCAACGATAATTTGGGCTTTAGGTGAGCACTTAAGGATGGGGGAGTCTAGAGTGCCTGCGTTTGTGCATACGAGATTGCTGTCTGAAAACGCACTCTTAGAACAAAAGAAAATTCTATGTGCGTATACACATATGTGGTTATTTGCTGAGGAATAGTTTAGACGTACTATTGTAATACAATATGTATAGGTATTTATTTTGAATATCAAAAATAAGTGTACACTCGGGACAGCTCAATGGACTGCTTCAGAAAACAAAATGTCTCTCACCCTTTGTTCTCATTCAAACTTTCGTGCTTATACCATAAACTTCTCTAAATAAATCTGCTTCTTACAAGCACTATTGTGTCTGTCACAACGATTTTATTGCAACACACCACGTACAGAACCTAGAATAATGTATGATTCGCATCTGCCCCAGAATTTAGCAGCTAGGTCCTATTTTATAGAGTTTGTGAATAAAAATACTTTTTATATGAACCTTTCAGTCAATAAAGTTCAAATTCCTTTGCACAGTTCTGGTTAACTAAGACCAACTGCTTTAGTAAACTTACGAGGCAATGAGGTAAGTACAAGCATTTGTTATTTCCCTTAACGCAAAGGATTATATCTGGTTCGTTAATAAATTCTAAATAATTTATCGTGCGGATGTTAAGGCAAATGATGGGGTGCCTTTAAAGGGCCCTTTAGTGATGTGTAACTGTCATGGTGTCCATTAAAAGGGTCAGTTCCGTATGTAGATTTGAAGTAGAGGTTTGCATGTATCAAAATGTAACCGGTTGTTTGGGAATGGGACAAACGACTGACTTAATGGTCTGGTAGTTTTAGACCTACTAAAATTAGGCCTACTTAGATTTGGATTCCCAGTTCCTAACTATGTTATATAGATTTTTTGTTTCAAAATTATCTGTAGCATGATAATAATTATATGTCAGTAAAGGTTCTCCAGTGTCAACCTCAGACGAATCATATCAAAATAATTGTTTACTTTCTACAAGTTTTCATCCACGTAACTCTCAGTTGACGACAACAAAAATATTCAAACTAGCCTGTAACAGTAATTGAAGGCAAAACAAAAAAAAAACAAATAAAGAGCAGTTGTAGAGAAATATTCCAAGAAATCCCACATCTATCTTAAAAACTTTCATGACTTCGCTCTAGATATATTTTTGTTCCTAAACTTTGTCATACAACACTAGTCCCGTAGGATCGACCATTGCGGTGATGTAACCAATACCAAATGAACGTAATATATACTGTATATAATATAGTACATATCCTACTAATATTATTTATAAATGCGAAAGTTTGTATGTTTGTTTGTTACTCCTTCACGTCAAAACGGCTGAAGGGATCAAGATGAAATTTGGAACAATGGTAGATTATGGTCTGGAATAACACATAAGCTACTTTTTATCCACAGGAACACGGGCGAAGTCGCTGGCAGAAGCTAGTAGTATATGAAGAGTACATAAATACGCTTTAACTATTACTACAGTTCCTTAGTTCTGAGTAGAACTCCCCAAGACATCTCAAGGGGGACAAGGAAACTATTGGTTTACAAGAAAGGACTGAATACTATTAATTACATATCCAACTTCTATTAACTATTTACTAGAATAATTGTCACGAATATCAATACATTATATCCCAGAAATTCTTCATCCGACCTTCTAGATCAAAGCAAGCTTTTTCAAATACCTAGTGGGAATTGTACTGCCAAACATCGCTACAATAAATAATAGAATCAATCTCATAATACAATTAAACAATACTGCTTTCAATGCCCTACTCAAATATATACAGGCAACAGTAAACTGGCATACTTTAATTAAACATTAAATCAATTCAATTGCACATAGGGAAGTATTGAAATTCAAAATAAAGTTAATTATTTATTTTGTCATCGTACGAAAACGGCTGAAATTTTCACTTGCACAGCCACGTTTAATATGTGACAATGGTGACAACTGAATAATATCGAATTAACACAATCATTTTCAATTAACTTTTAATGGTTTATACATTGGCTTTTGTCGTTCCCTTCCTAGAGTTGAACAAAAGGAGCTTTTAATTTGAACCCAGTTGTTAACGAAAGTCAAATGAAATTATTATTTATGTTAAATGCTGGCGTCAAATGTAAATTGAATGGAGTAACAATAAAATTAGGTTTAAATGGTGTTTACAGCGACCCACCTAGTTAGAGAAATATAATGAATTTTAAATAAGTGCTAATAAAATGAAGCTAAAAATGTCAGACAAACGTTACGTAATAAACATGCGTATTTTAATGGGAGTTACAAAATAAATGTAGCTTTTTAAAAAGTAGGCGTCCCCTGTATCCTGAATGTTTGTCGTCACAATATTTTGTGCTGTGAATTTACTATCTAGTTCGAAACTCGTGCTCCCTGCTTCACAATACAGTTTATTTTTATCGCAATGTTAGCAAACATTAGCTGCGTTGTTTATTGTTCAAGTTAAAAAAATATTTGAAAATGTATCACTAAACTTATTCTGTGTAGATAACAATGGAGTGTTGTTCGTAAAATATTTGTTTATACTTAACCTTTGCCAAAGCGTGTGGATTGAGTTGTAAAGCACCTACGCCCACGGTAATAACTTTCACAAACCGAATAAAATGAATGAATAAGTATATTGCCATTCACTATAACCTATTTTTAGTGTGGGAGAGCCATGCTTCGGCACGAATAGGTCGGCTCGACTGGAGTAATACCACGGCGCCATATAAAAAACCGACGTGAAACAACGCTTGCGTTGTGTTTCGTTCTCTTCCCAATCCTCATTACCCAACAACTGTAATTTAAATTCCTAACCCCCAAAAGGCCAGCAACGCACTTGTAACGCCTCTGGTGTTCCAGTTGTACATGGGCGTCGGCGATAGCTTACCAATCACCGCCGCATCCATTGTCCACTGCAAGTGTACCGGCTTATACCATAAAATAGTTGTAGTCAACTGTAGTATTAAAACCTTATTTATTTAATTACTTAAGTAAAATTACGAAAAGCTCTTCACGTAATCACACAGGTAAAAAGTGAATAGGTAATTCTTCTGGGAATAACAAGAGTTCCTAAAACATTGTGTGTTTTATACGTGAGCGATAGTAGTTCAATTGTTTTTCGTAACATCGATGTTGCTCCATCTATTCTCGTGATAAAAAAGTTCCTTCCTCGATAGCTGCGTTTGATTGATTGACTTCCACGCTGCGGTTCGAGAAGTTTGATTTCGAACCGAACACATATTTGTTAAAACTCCGCTCAGTTTATTCATGTCTGGGTGTTGCAACGTTCCACGGAAAAACCGCTATTAAAGACCACTTTTTGAGTAACACGCTTTCATAGACTCCGTGTTTACTCAACTTTACAGTTGAAAAACCATTTAAAAGAGGTTTCTAATGTTTGTTAGCGATGCCAAGCAGAAGGACTCCGGTTTAAATATTGGTTGCGAAAATTATTATTCGTGGTTTTCGGCTTTACGTGACCCAATTTTCTGAAAATAATGTGTTGAAGGCGCATTGTTTTTTTTGGCAAATTAAAAGTTTAATACATGATATTATGTTGTACATTTTGCATACATTTCCATGTAAGTGTCTGCTTATGATCTTGATAACGTGTATGTAAGCAAGGTTTAATTATAACAATATTCCTCGCATATTAAATGTCAGTCGGTCTTTATCATTATAGTTATCAACGCGTACAGCCTTTGTTTTGTTTTAACAGGCATGTTATTAAGCAAGTAGGTGTGCCTCTAACGCAGATAATTGTAAGTACAGTCAGGGTACAAATACTTTAGTCAGTTCTCATTCCCTTTTCTTCTAAAGATTTGTAAATAGGAACTGAACTCCTGAACTCTTTGACAATGTTATTATAAGTGGACTAGGTACTCCGAAGCCAAAGGCGATTAAGTCAGGAGCCTACTCTGTCTGCAATATCGTTGGCATTTTTCATAGCAAACGAAAACCGTTGAAGTTCTGTTGTGATAAAGTTGAAGATAAAACGAGCAAACAAACTTCATATTTACAGTATCAAGGCACAAATATATACGTAAAATATCTCCGAGTAAAATGAAAAGGCTTGTCACGTTAAATTACTACATAACTATGACAAGCTCCACATGCTACGCTGTTAAAACATAATCCGTTTCAAAGTTCTGACCAGTAAATAATACATTTTACTCAAATCCGCTTTAATTCATTTCAAATACTGTCAGACGCATGACAATGGTAGTACAATGGTAGTTGCCAAAGGGAGCATCAGTGTTTATACAATAAATTAGAACGTGTTTTTATTAAATTTTCGAAATATCATTTCTGTTTATTTATTATAATTATCGTAATTTTAGTAAATTATGGACTACCTAGCGGGTTTACCGGGCATCCAGCTCGAAAAGCAAGAGTAGAAACGGGGTGATTTTTAGTCAATAAGAGTCCTACACTCTCTCTCACCTCGTCCAACGCGGTAGAAGTCATTGGATAACCCCCCCCTAAAAAGGCTATAAAGCAGTCCTCTTATCAAACAACGGTCACCAATTTCAATCCCGATCTGACATGATGTGACCACCGTTCTTCGCAAACTCTCGCAATAATTTTATATTTAAACTTTCAGATTGTTCTTTAGTGATTGCGTCTATTTATTACCTGACTGTACGTACATATAATTATCAACGTTTCGAGCGTACCATTAACAAGTACAAACTTATTACATAGATTTTATAAGACGTATGAATAGAGATGGGCGTCAACATACTGAGCATATGAGCGCTGTCAACAATCAACAAAATATAAAGGTACATTTACTTTTTAAAGCTAAAACCTAATGGGTTTGCTTACTGATACTATTAAAATCCCCCGCACCTTCATTTTTTAACTCGTAACCTACGCTATGCTTTCATAAATTACTATTTTAATCTTTTAAAAACGAATGTGAATAATTCTGCCATTACTACGCAATTTTGAAAACGTTATGTGATCTTTATACTAAAAAGTATCCATAAAAATATAAATTATTGATTGCTTTCATAACGTACGTAATGAAAAATTGTTTATTTCTTATTACATACATACAAACGAGATACTTTTTCTGCGGTACGTTTCAGGCATACCTAATAATTTCACTCGGAATGCGAAAAGCATATTTTAAATTCTGCTGTAGCTCTGCAAAAGTGCAACGAAAACTGTTTATTTTTTTGCAAGTTTTTATTTCTTTGCTGACATAGCATCTTTACGTTGCTGTGAGCTTGCAGTTTTAATGTGAACATGCACACACCTTTTTGAGAAAGACGTCTTGTAGCCTTATAAGGAAATACGTGTCAGTTAAACTCGTCTAAATCCACACATAGGCGGATCATGTGTCGTCGTTTGATTTCCGCAAGTTGTTTGTTAGATGTGAAAGGAAACATGGGACCTTGAACTACTTGTAATTGACGCTATTATCGTAGTAATGTTGCTGGTGAATTCCATGGTCATGGATGTGACAACGACGATAGATACCTTTAAAATCCCAAACGTAAATGCTATGCATATCACGTAATTGTAAAGCAATACAAAATGTGCTAACAGAATAGATGTCTATGCAGAACAAGTGATTGACAGTCCAATATTGTCTGCATGCATATTTGGTGGCCGCTTCCATTTTGTGAACCACATGACACGTTGATACCGCTTGAGACTATTGAAATGGACCCTGTTTAGGACATGACAGGCGCTTGAAAACATTACCGTAGCTATTTTCGAAACCAAAAGTGCAATAACATTAGTTAAACTGCACGAAAAACATTGCAGTATTTTTGCCAAGAAAACAAACGTTAAACTACGGAACTTCCTGTTTGAAGCCGATTAAAAACTACTGTTGGCTTTTCTAGTGTAAATAGATTTTGCCGGAACTTCTACAGGTTAAGCCGTGGTGTACAGTTCGTAACTCCAGTATAAGTTCATAAGCGCTTCCTTGATAACTCGCTTGTTACTCGTACATATATATTTCAGGGAGCTTTACATTCAGGCTCAACTCTGTTTTTATTTCTGTATTTTTATCCAACATAAATCATTTCAAAGAACTTCTAACCAAGATTCCTCACGCCTCCAACATAAAATTAATTAACTGCTAAGAAAAAAAAGTATTTTAATCTTTTAAGGAAGAGAAAATTAATATACAAGACAGCCGTGACGAAGTATCGCATCTAGTGCGTGTTAAGTGATCAATGACGGGAAAAAGCGGACGAGTGACGTCAGAGCGCGCGGCCGCATGACACGTGACTAGCACATGACACTACACCACCGCAATTTCCGAACCAAATATAACTTGCTTTCCGGTGATAAATTGGATGTATATACTTGCCGCGGTCGCTCCGATACTTTTACCTAAATATAACAGTTATATTCTCAGCAAAACTCCCTTTGATGCTTTCAGTACGTCCAGCGACATCCATTTTCCTATTCATTCCTAATATTAATTTATTTACCAAAACATCATACCCATTTTCCGTTAGCCACGGAAACTTTACAAACTCCGTTTTCCATATATCAAAGTTTAAACATTAACCGGAGATCAAAACTCGTGCGGTAACTAAGCACGCGCACACTACACGGACAGCGTCAACTTTAATATATGTAACAGGTCACCCGACCAACTAAAAGCTGGATTATCTATCGTTAAGGCCACGCTTACCGAAGAGCCCCGTGTTTAAATATAAGCCACGCAATCTCGAATCACTTAGTTAGACACATGTTGCTGAGACCGAGCCCCATAGAAACAAGTCCCACGGTCCCACCCTGAATAGATATTACCGCTATACAACTCTGGGGCAGCGCCGACGTTGACATGCGGTAATTACTCTACTTATCTTTTTCCACAGATATGTAATAAATGGAAAACTTACACGTAGAAGCAAAAAGATAATATATGAAATAAACTACGTAAATTGCACTCTACAAACGTGTATTTTAAATAATTTCAATTTCTGACAAGACCTGCATTGTACAGTCTTTGTGTGCTCGACGTCGTCGCCGCGACCACACTGCATATTGTTGTTCCATTTGCTTATTTCTCTTTTAAAAAGTCATTACGTTTCTTATTCGCCTATGAATTTACTCACATAATATAGCTTGCAATAGTAGGTGCGTGCGTATTAGGACGGTAAGCGGTCTAACTGCTTGTATCCGCAGTATTAATAGCCTCGCCTTGGGATGATTGTTGACATAAGCTGAATTATCTCTAATACGGGATCAGCTGGTTTCGTATTACTGCTAAATTGAGCGTATAATACAGTACTTACTGCGCAGTAATCACTTCAGTTATTGCTCTTTATTAAAGAAAAAGTATGTGATTCTATAGTCTCCTACGATGAATCTCGCTGAAGCAATTAATCACACTTTCATTAATCATTTCTTTTTATTACTGGGTGTCGCAGGAAGTAGCTAAATTACGTGAATGGGATGGAAGACGAGAGGAAACTAGGGCTGTCTCACGTATTGTGTAATCTTGTGGTTTTATTTACCACTTCTAGATGGTGATGATAATTATCTGCACAAAAATCTAGTACTATATTCTCTTATCACTTTATTTGTCAATCTGCAAAGTGTCATAAAATTCCTAAAAACTGTAGCTAAGTCATGAACATATCACAAATATCATGAACATTGTCACACATTCTATAACATAGAACAATTGATGATCAACCAAGCATAGCTACATGCCAAACCCACTCCGCGTTGAAATCGTTAATGATTAATATTAAGCCCCCGAGTACTCCACTTACGCAAAAGCGGATCATTTGCTTCCATGTACCATTACTCACATTTGTAAAGAGAAATGTTACTAATTAGCAAATACAAACGAGTATGACAAAGAATAGCGTAGTCATTATCTTTTTATTTACAGAGTTTGTGCAGGCGGTTGCCCAAGAATATTCTATCGTCCATTGTCTAAGGTTTGAGGATCCATTGTTGCATCGTATGTAAATTCTCTCTATTGTTCAGCCACCTTTCAAACGCCCGTTATCTGACCATCGCTCCATCAGACCTAAAGTATAGGAAAATCGGAAGGAAGTCTTTATTCTGCACTGATATTTTGTTAACGGTAATGTGTCCAAGTCACATACTAAAAGCAGTTAGATCTTGACTGGGTATAGAATGGGTAATAGGCCCACACGAATAAAAATACATCTTATTGTAAACTGAACTTTTTGGTTTTAAAAATAGTTTATGTATAATTTTGGTTTTCGCTCCTGATTCCTTTAGTAAAAACAAGCCCATATCCTGTCTGTTCAATTAAAGTTGTGTGGTTGAGTCGTTGGTTATAAAATTATACATTCTGACGTTCTAATTTACTCTCAACGGACGGGATTTATGATTGCTCTTCTCGGGCCACTCTCATCGTATTAATATTAGTGGGGCACAGCCGGGAGACAGGGACATCGCTCCTAGGAAACCGATCTCGAAACAAACCCAATTAAACGCGCCCGCGCCGCGCCCGCACCCGCACCCGCTCCCGCCCCGCGCCGCCCCTAATCAGCCACCCCTTGCCTTCTGTTTCACCAACCTAAATAAATTATCTGCCTCTTAAATGAATCATCGCTTTTAAATACTCTTCTTGGGTTACAACCTTAAACATTGTATTAAAATAATAAACTTGAATTAATACAATCAATATTTGTGGGAATAGCCTAGAAATTTCTGTTCTGTTCATATTTGATCCATATTCCAGAATCTGAAATACAGATTTAATTTGATTCTTGGAACCAGACTGCTTTATATTTTAGGTTAAATGTGTTTCATTGGTATTATTTTAAATAGAACTAGTATTCAAACTTCAACCACAAAATCTAGTTTACGATAACGACAGTTTTAGTCTCAAGTTTATTGTTGAAGCGATACCAAGACGATTTGAAACCACGCTTTGCAATAAGAGCGAGGCTATTTATTTCAATTAAACCGTTTACTCTTAAATTATCGAGGGAATATTCAAAATATTAATATTTATAAGGGGGAAGGTAGCTGTAAGAAATATGATAACGTATTATGATAAAGGGCGTATCCGTAATCCTTACAAGAGCTACCCAGCAGGCACTAAATGTAACTATAAATCAAACTGTAGGCACGATATTTGACATTTTGTCAGCATTATTTTTTACGCTTTAGCATACACTACGTATATTGTAAGTGAGTACGAAGGAAGCTTCTTAGAATAAAATGAAATGAGAAGAGACTGATGCGTACTCTGGAAACTACCTATTAATTCAACGTTATGTAAACTGCTTTGTTTGTGTGGGTACTGTACAAACGTTTTGATAAATAAATTATCATGGAAAGTACATTAAAATGTTTTATTGCACGAGGGTGTCGAACTAAAAAGTCACATAGAGAATTTTAGGGGTTTCAAAAGGCTTACTATTGACTTTTACGACTGGATGCAATTCATCGCACGGACCGTATAAAGCCCGGCGCACAATATTGGGCGGGCGCGCTGCGTATGGATAGCCCATGTCATGTCGCATGAACTACGGTTACATACACTGCAACGTGGATATTCGACTCCCGCAATATTCGCTAGCAAGAGTTGCAGATTAAGCGCAAATAACTTACAAATTACGCTGGGATTGAATCAGATTCGGTCGTGTATTATTATACTCGGAAATAAAACTGACTTGTGATATGTGTAACAAGTTCTCACTATAGCAATTTTGTTTATGTCCCCAACTGATGGATCATCGGTATATTTATGAAGGCAACTTTATACTCCTAGCTGCTGCTCCATATAGTCAGAAGCACTTAGGACCTAGGACATAGATCCACAATACTCAACGGATATGAAACAAGCGGCGCGTGCGGTTTCACGCCGGCCCTAAACAAGGCGTACGTATCGATGTAAGTATTAAAGGTTTTACAACAAAAGTTATGTATGGCTCGAACGGGGTTTTCCCTTCGGTATGATCTAATTTTGTCTCAGTAGGAAGGCGGTAAAACGGCGTAATGGGCCTGAACAAAACGGCTCTGATTTATAGAGGGCACGCCACCCAGCTCGTACTGACATAAATAGAAAGTGGCAGACACCCTGAAAAGGGTTACGCGGATATAATACATGTTTGCAGCACGCTTGAACAAATAAAATGACAATAAATACCTAAGCACTTATTTCGGTCTATCGGTAATAAAATACTTTCCACGTAGTACACGTTAGGGAGCGTCCACACTCCACGCACTTTTGTCGTTTTTTGTCAAAATAAATTGGCAAGAGAGTTGTTAGCTCGTATCTCGTTTTTACATTTAAATGCTGTTTGAATAAATGTGTACACTGTCTGTTTGCAGTTAAAGCAAATATTTGTTTAAGAATATTTTATGAAATAAATCAAGTTTTATTGTAATAAAATTTCAAAAGTCGCAGTATTACAAAAGTTAACATTAATATGAAAATGAAAACGTTTGCGAGGCATTCTTGGTATGTGCGAACGTGATAATAAGCTAGCAGACACTTATTCATTCGCCGCTAAACAAGTTATTCAAATGAGATTGTGCACAAAATTTCATTTCACTATAAGAGAAAATAAATTGAAATGTTAATATACGTTAAGGGGTGGCACTCGGCATGAAAATCAATTTAATCTATCTGCGTAAACTTTGGCTAGTTAATGTAACTATTGGTTCGCCGCGAGGGTTGATGTAGGGCCATCCTTCGGGCGGATAGAGGTCAATACTTTAACGGCTTATGTTTGGAAAAGTTTTATAGCTTTTTTATTGGCAGTTGAACAAAACTAACACCTTTGTCCTCCAAGGTCGGAGTTACACAATATGGAGGTACAGCTGAATATCTCATTTACGCAATATAATACGAATGTATTACGTTAATTATGACGTGTGCGTATAACATGGTAATTTGTGAGCGTACCCAAACGAACTCTCACCAGACAATCTCATCCGCACACAACACGATTCATCACAGAAACCCAAACTTAACTAATTTACGTCAAAACAACTCATATAAGTAAACATAAAAGCCACGCTAATGAGGTTAACTATTCGGAAAATATTCTTCCTCTCAGGGATAATGTGATAACAACATGACACAGATATAAGGAAAATATTTCACACATTCTATACGAAAAAGGTTTTATGGCTCGTAAAGCCAATGATCCCAAAATTGCCCTCAGCTTTCTTCTAATCCCAAAGGTTTAAATGTAAAACACCAATAAAATACAATTCTTACGTCCACAAAAATACATAAAATTATACAATTGAATCGTCAGCTACAATATTGAATGTTATATATTCAAATAACTTATTCAAATTAATTTTATATTGCTGCGTTAGTATTTTGGGAGCGTCCGAGCAAAAAGTAGCTTTAGGTACTAGAATTTGAGTGAAGTATATTCTAGAAAATAGCTGTATTAATTATTTAAAGCTCTTAAAAGTATAAGGTGGTTTATGTACGGTCCCTTATCTCAATCTGAGGACACAGGTGGACGCAGCGTACTCTCTTGTAAATATTTGATGTATACCCTTAACAGCTCTTTGCTATTATAATTTACGGTATTGTACATGTAAGTATACTGTATAACCCTACACTTCACCCACTCACGTCTCATGTTTTATAAATAAACTTACATTGGCTTAACAGCACTAGATGTTTTATACTACTGATATGGCGTTGTTAAGCCGATATTATTTGTCAAACAGGAATACTTTTAGTCTACGAATATGTAATGTTAGGTGCCTTTTGTACGAGACAGAATTACGTTTCTTGTTTGGGCTTATATTTTCCGTCTATTATGTTATAGTAATCCTTCTGATTTTATGTAAGTTTTCAACTTTGTTTCACATTTTCATTTCGGTTTTGTTTCATTTTCATTTGATCAAACAGCTTTCTTATTAAAAAAAAACTTAGTTTTTAACATGTGTCCGACTCAGAAATCAGACAGAAATGTTGAGCAACCCAATTAAGATCACTCGACTGACGAATAAAAAAATCAATACAAAATATATTCTGAGAACTATTCACTAACATTTTAAAAATATATGAAGAAAACAGAAGACAGGCCTACTATTTCACAAAATCAAGGTTTCCTCCCAAATAAAATATATTTCGTTTGAACAATCCGTGTTTATACTGACAATACGAGTAATAACAATATGTAGCTTCAAGCCAAATTAGTAAAATGCTATGGATTTATTTTATTTCCACGAAATTTTGCTTTGGTTAGTTTCTTTGAAATATTTGACAAGACAGTTTGTTCTTGATTCAACAATTAGGTACAACTTATTTGTTCTTTAATGTTCTATTTTTGTAATACCTACATTAATTATGAAATAACTACAAGTAAAATCTTTATTAAAAATCGCCTTTGTATCTCAGGCTCATAATACCTACTGGAAATATTTGATAAAGAAACGAAAAAAGCTCAATAACTATTAGCCCCAATTAGAAACCAAACCCTTTATTTTAATTTAAATTAACGAGATTTAAACAAGTTCATATTATTCAATAGTTTAAATAAAAAATGAGTTACCTCACATAGGTATATTTCAGAAAGATAACATTACGTTTGCAAAAATATTTTACGAACTTCAATTATTTTAGAAGAAATATAACTGAATTCCCTGAGTAAGCATGTCACATGTCATAACATACCTATTATTGTATAAAACTAGAATTAAAAAAGAAAAGAAAAAAAAGAAACTGAATTTACAAAATTAAAATCTAAGTTTAGGGCATGCTATTACAATACTTTTTGAACAAAAATTTCGGAAATAAATGGCTGTGACATACGGACGGACGGATGGACGGACAGACAGATAGACAGACAGACAGACATGAAATCTAATAATACACGGACAGACGGACAGACAGACAGACATGACGAATGTTTGCAAAAACATTTTAAACCAACACAGCTAAATCATAACATACCTATTATTGAAAAACTACAATTAAAAAAGAAAAAACTGAAGTGTAAGAATTCCCAATCAAAAATATTCTGTATCTATTGTTTGATTATATTAAACTGTTAGCTAGAAAAGTGTCTAAATATTGGTCGGTTAAGCCATTAATAGCAATATTGTGAAATAAGCTCTCAAGTAATGTCACCTTTAAAAGTTTTTTTTTATATACATATTTGATAGGTCGACATTTGGCCACCATCTCGCCTTGTGGGAAGCGTTGATGCGGCCTACGAGCAAATAAACTAACAAATAGACTTTTTAAACAAAATATATGGTAAACTAAAATTTCATTGATTCGCAAATAACATTAAAATCCAATTATGAACAAATGTTCGAACAACCACAAGCCGGTGTAGAATTGCCGGCCGAATTTGTCAAACTGTGAATTAACAAAACGCATCCATGTTTATAATAATGTATATGTGTTACATAATTAATTAATTGTGATAACATCTATTAATTAAATTATTGTCATTGTTAATATTTATATTTAATCCCCTTTATGAAGTCAAATAATAATGACATTTATATCAAACCTAAATGTACAGTTTAAGGTAAGCGTCCACAGGCCCCCATCAGTACGCATCGCATAGGCATTACTGATAATGCGGTCCGTACGATGCGGATCAGTGGACGCAGTTGTATAAGTTTTTATTAAAGACAAACTAAAATCCGTTGCGTGCGATGCGTACGATACGGTCCTGTGGACGCGTACCTTTATCATCCCGCACGTTTGTATACGTTACACATATTAATATCCAACTCTCCGTTTCTATTTGTTTAAAGAATAAAGGTATAAATCTGTGATTTCCTCCTGTCCCACTACGTAGAATTTCATCACTATCCGCTTAGCGGTTCCGCGGTGACATCGAGATAAAAAAACAACCGGGCTTACGGATCCTTCCTCAATTTTCTTCGAAGTGGCAGATAAATGTATTTAGGTGGAAAGTCACATGTATACTCATAATTCATAATTCTTTATTGCAAATCCACAATGTAAAGATAAGATGGTAATATAAATAACATGGTAGCAATCGTGGACCCTGATAAACTATGACTCTTTGTCTGTATATCCAATTCTACATGTAAAGATATGGACTCATTTTCCTAACTCACCTGAGGAATTAAAAGAATGTGTGTTTAAATAAATACATGCAAATGAATGTAAATTATTTTATTCATTTCTGAATAAGAAAACATTAATGAGGATGTAATTTATAAATGTAAAAGCTAGATATAATATTTTTATTTTACGTCAAGTTGGCGGGCCGCGGCGGCAGCACATGCATTCTATTTTCAAACCGGACCGACATGGGTGGCGAGCTGCGCATAAATCAACACAATTTGTTCCCAGAACGTTTTGATCGCCCGTTAATATTCGTGATAATTGTTATAATAATATACAAACCACAAATACCATGCATCCCGGATGCTGTTTATTATTTTTAAATCTTTTATTGATATCTGATTGCCTCGTTCGTCTAAGTTGTCAGCTTCCTCGTAGACAAAAGCATAAACGCTAATCAAATTGATTGAATAGAAAAGTCAATGGGTGGGCTTAACCTGATTTTAGACAAACATAATGATCGAATGCGTGTTTTAATCCCATACATTAACTTTCCTATTAATTAGATCAAACTAGTGTCTTATACTTCACACAAAACTGTTGAAAGAACTGAAAACTAGTCCCTAGTACTCCTTTATAAGTACAAAGAGACTTACTTTCTAAGTTCTAGTTTCTTTCTAAGAGACAAACTCAAAGCATTTCATTTGAAATACGAGTACACCACAGCCATTATTAAGTGGCCCATTAGCGAAACTCCTTCCAAAGCATAGATTCCTCTGGATAAATCCTAAGTCTTAGACAGGTAATGCGGCATTATCATATCTCCATTTTACATTACATTGTTCCTTGTACTAATAAACTTTTAATATTAGGTTACATTTACCATAATATAGCGGGTGTTTATTAAATTCGAAGAAAGAATTCAGTTAGAACCAAACAATGTTTCCTACAATTACATCAAAAGGTTTTTATAATAAAATAATTGCCAGTTTTGTGAACAAAATTGCCAATTTATTAATGTTCCAATGTTATTAGCCGATTCGTGTTCACAATCTGAATTAAATTGAGTTGTTGTTTATCTTCTTAAATGTTATTTAATATTTTAATATGTAAATGTTTCGCTTGTTTAACATATCAACAGGATGGAAAACATTAATTACCTACGTTTGATGTTTATTCGTTACAGTATCATGGTATTATATTCATAGATTTAGTCGTCATTATACTTACGTCTTCGTTCTTGGACTTCTTACTTAATTAACTTGAAGAGATGGAACAAAAAAGCTGCTCAAGTTAAATTATTTTACTTAACACCTAAAGTAAATGTCTGGGTAAAAATACTGAAGCCAGGGGCATGAGCTTTCAGACGTTATAGAGAGACGAAAAAAGAAAATTGTTTTCACAACGTCATGCTCTTACCTTTTGAAGTATAGAGGAAGACAGTTAATAGTGGCTATTCGTGGCACTTCATAGAAACGATCCTTTTATCCTTGGGACTTCGTTTTCAGAATCATCCAGGATGTTGTTAACAGATCGTTTTAATATTGCTTTGTTTATTATTATATAGCAACACGACCATCAGTGGCTTGTTAACAAGCATAGTGCTTAAGCGCTTAATGTAATTTATTTTGATGTACTACTCATTTATACGTTATTTATGCGTGAACTTGACATCATAAAACATTTTACCAAGAAAAGGTACCCTTAGTTAATAACGTATATAAGAATGGCTATACTCATATAAGTAAACTAATAAGATAATTTGATGTATGTAATGTAGGTATAAATATTTATCTCATGTTATATAACTGAATGTAACGTCTAGATAATGGTTACAACACGTGTAATCTCACTAGGTACGTTACACTGACTCCAAATAAACCCAGAACGCTGAAAAGTGTCAGTTAATTTCCCTTTATGTTAGGTTATTCCTTCCGGAACTATTTGCACGGTCGTTAACATAATGGACCGCACAGCCAAAGATAAATGGTTCGTGGAAAGCGAAATCAACCAGCCAAGAAGTAAAACTACAGTCGTAAGTGCTGTGACGTAATGGGCATTCTCTAATAATACCATTTCCGAACACTTATTGTTGTCTACCGATTATACAAATGGCTCGTGTATGTAAAAACGTGTCCTTCAATACAATACACACTATATTTACACACAAACACATAAAACTGATACTCCCCCGTAAATGATAATAGAATAAACGTATCGCGTATTTTTATTTTCTCCCAGATATGTGAACGTAAGATACGTATTTTATGAGATCCGTTCGTACTGCTGAAATGTCTGTCATGGTCTGCGGTATTGAAGATATATTCATGTTTAGGATCCCTCGGCGGAGGCCGGAATATCGCTGGCGAGGATAATTCAATTATCCTCAGAGGTTCTCGAGTCATCACTCAAGCGCAGGTGAGCGGGAAATATCTTGGATTCTCGAACTTCATATAGGGAATAAATAAGTTACAATAAACTGGCCGAGACATACAAATAGCGACGTGACTTGAATACTTACACCTT
Organism: Spodoptera frugiperda; assembly: GCF_023101765.2. Lineage (NCBI taxonomy): Eukaryota > Metazoa > Arthropoda > Insecta > Lepidoptera > Noctuidae > Spodoptera > Spodoptera frugiperda. The sequence continues at coordinate 7,941,541 of NC_064231.1, read as the reverse complement.
TAAATAGAATTTCTTGTAAGTACTCGTATTATGAGTAATTCTTTGAAGAGGTTTAAGAAGTATTTAAAAAGTTTCTTGTGAATTTTAAATTCTTAACGGTTCTAAGAATTTATGTTGGCTTTATGAAATGCTTATGGAATCAGTTACAGAAAGAATTGTGACTTTTGTGTTGTTTGCAGTTTACTCTTTGTGTACTCGTCTATTGTGATTTAACTCTGCAACTTTAAGTAATGTTTCCCTTTGTGAAGAATGTCTCGTTAGTTCATTGACCTCTAACGTGACTGCTTAATTCCTGAGTCAAGTAGGTTAAGTAACAATGTTCAAAGATGGAGACTGACAGCTGAAAAATTGTTCATTGGACGCTGAACTTTGGCTTTAAAATTCCTTAAAGAATCTAGATCAATATTAGGGGAAGATTTTCCTAAATTTCTTACGGATATTATTTTTACACTTCATCGTAAGCAAGAACTATATAATACCTACATAGGACTAAGATCAAATACTAACAAGACGTGGATATGTCAAATACCCGCCCACGTGACGGTAGCGCGTAGGAATAAAGACTTCAGTGATTATCTTTTCTTTCAATTACCGCTGACATTTGCTTTGCCATCTACGAGTGTGGATCAGTTACTTCTAAACTAGTTGGAACAAATCTATTTCCAACGATCTAGAAAATGATGAACTGAGAAACTCGTAAAGCGACTATAAGCATTCATTTCGTGATGATGTACCCCAACTATCTTAAAGTGTAGTTATCCGTAATTTCGGTCGATTGATACTATTTTGTTGAGTGGTGTAAAGTTCTGTTGGTGAGCTTTAGGTTTGGTTCTCACATCCTACATGATTCGTTTACAAAAATTTACGACAGTCGCATACTGTTCTAAAGATTATTTAGACACCACTGACAAACGATGAAGGATAACATCGTAAGGAAACCTGAGCTTATAATTTCTAATTATAAGTTTGAAATCGCCAACCCGCATTGAGCAAGCGTGGTGATTAATACTCAAACCTTCTCCATGCGAGAAGAGGCTTTGGTCAGCAGTGGCCACTAATAGGCTGTTGATGTGATGCATACTGTCTGATACAGTACTCAGTAACTACAAGTTACCTCATATTAATTACATCCAACTCGTATACAAGTAACATAACTAGTAATTAATACGTAAATCGTATTATATCTTTATCTTATAGTTATTATACACCTTGTATTAAATTATCTGTATAAGTCTATCTACTTTTGATTAGAATGTTATTACGGCACTGGATCTATGTTCAATCCGTTTTATAATGCAAGCATCAAGTAAGTAGTACTTATCCCGTATAATCCGTCGCGGTTTCACTACCGGCATCCGACGTAAGTTATTAGATTTGAAGAGTTTTGGCGTAGACGCTCTTACTCGCTTCAAAATTGTGCTTCGTTAAACGGTTTTTGAAATTTACACCTCTATTTTTTGTGATAAGTGCCGATAAGCTGCTTTTTTATGACTAGCACATAAGTTTGTTCCTATTTTTAGGTGTAGTGATACAATTTAATAATCGTGGCTAAGTTCTACTTAATAAGTGTAACTGTATGTCTGTAATCTGTCAATTTTAAATACAATTATCGTTGTAATAATAAATTAACTCTTCAGATTTCAGGATAATCAATTTACATGCTTTGATGTTCAAAAGTGCGTTCCCGGTCTATTTGAAATAAATAATTTTGACTTTGACTATAATAACGTCTGAAAAGTTTGCAAATATGTAGTCACCTGTACTTACGTCATCGAGAAATATCAAGCGTGATGTTATGTCGGAACAACTACATATTTATGAACAACGTACCGTGACAAGATATAATAATTTACCCTCGTCGCTATGTCCTAGTATCGTAAACACGCATAATCCCATGTTTTGAATAAACATAATTACAGTAAACACGTATTATTATAATTGTGATAATATTTTGTTAAGTTGCTCCCTAATTACTTTAGTTGTTTTCATGCTGTTGTCGCGATTAAAATTCTCAAAGTTAAACATTAACAACAGGCGGAGCGGAAGGTCTTGTCTTTGTATTCCTTTTGCGTAGTAATTATATTTGAGTTCGCTATACCCACTGCCCTATGGTTCTATAGCTCTAAATTCCTTAAAGTCAGTTCAAACTATAGGTTCATTAAAGTATTGAAGCCGAATTCTCAATGGTTGACTATTATTAATTGTTGTTTAACGTGCAATAATCCATCAAAGATAAGCAGGCGCATTAAATGCCACATTATATCTATACCATTAAACAAAGAACACAATATGAAATTTGATTCAGTTTTAGTTCATTCAGCAAATTAGAAGCGGTAACTAATTACCCATCATTGTATTTTAGACTAAGCTGATGTGGCAGAAACTTGAGTTAACACTATACATCACTCGGCGAGCACACATGACGAAGCCACTATTAAGTCATTAATTAAGCAAAGACGACGTACACAAAGACAAGGCAGAGACGCTCCACCTAGTCCTTAGTAGCTAAGTGATAAAGTTGAAAGTGCTGTAATTTACACTGGGCATGAAGTTAATGGGCTAACATTAGAAGGGCACGCCGCTGTCGACCGACAGCGTCGCAAACAAATAAAGCCACTCGTTAAATAAATCGCCACAGTCAAACATAGTCGAGACCTTTCCGCACCTCTGCACTCGTAAATAAATAAACGTAATCATATATTTAGTGAACCACCGTGTGTTTCAAATAACGTTACATTAGACAAAACAACACTGGATTCTGAATAAGTACAACTTGTCATAAATAATATCTTTCATTCAAAAACTGTCTGAAACTTTGTTAAAATAATCCATCTCTTTGACTAGACTGAGAAGACAGTGCTCAAAAAGAAACGCCCGAAATAACTATCTGTGAGAACAGATAATACAACGTTGTATACTCCAAGTATCTGTTCACCTTTGTGGAAATTTAATTGTGTGGAGCACAAATAGCTGATAATTAATTCTTTGTGAAACATCATACTTAATTGTCGTAATTGTTCGCACATTCATTCTGATTTGTGACAACATATTTCCGTCTGAATTTCTTTGTGCTATCTGTAAATAACGGAGCAGAAATGCTTTCTAGGTAGGCGTCCTTTTTGACTTGGCTTGTAATAATAAAAATCAATAGCTTCCCAAAGCTTAACTGACCGTATATACCGCGGCTGTCCTCTTTCCTTTCATCAGTTTTCCTTTGTATTATTATTTAGTCGAGCCACAAACAGGCTCACCCACGCGAATACTTAAATCAATAAAGTCTTTATCAGATATATTGTTCACGAACTGGGTGAAAACATATCTATGTAGTTCACAACCTTGCAAGGTAGGGAGTGATTTAGCTTAATGTAAGTAGGGAAAAATCTCCGTTGGACTATTTGAGCGGCGAGCTTTATTCATTGTTTGTTTTTGCACAAGTTCAACCGTAGCAGCTCATCTGATTATGGTTATTTTATTACGGGGAAATTAGTATTATGGAAAGTAATAATTTTCTAACTCCTGATAAAACATGGATTTCTCTGGTAAAATCCTCTATGTACCAAGATATGTGATAATTTGTATCTCACATAATATTGTGTACATTGTACATTTTCGTAAAATAAATACACAACAACAACTGCGAGCTCCAAATATCTGACAGATTTTTCGGCCGCGCTAACGAGGGTTAGTGATTTAGCTCCAGGCTAGTATTTAAAAATTATTTCGTATTTAAAAGCACTGATGAAACAGTTTAGTCCATAATAACATTTCTAACATTGCTGATGAGAACTTTAGAAAGTTATTTGATTGATGTGTTTACATGACACTGTAAAAAATATTAAAAAATCGCAGACACAATCAATTGAGAAAGTAACTTTCTCATTCGTCTGTGCTATTCAAATTGAATAAAAGAAAAATATTGAATCACGATCTTGCATGCATGAACTAAAACTTTTCTAAGTTTTTCAATCTTGAAAGAAGTTTGTAAATTCAATTATAGCTTTTTACTCTGTTGCGGATCACAACGTAAGATTTAATCGGCGTCAAACATTGTGTGAGAAAAATTGTTTTTAAAATTGAATACTCAGTTAGTTTTGTAGAATTTGAAATTATGACGATTTTTAGGTTGAATTATTCTCAACAACGCTGAGTGATTAAATATAATAAAGGAAGTAGATACTTGGAAAAGACGCCTACTTTGTCTTATATCATGCCTTTATTAAATAAGAAGCCAGAATGAAAACCAGGTACGATTCGACACTATTGTAGATACTGACAATTTCAAAAAGATGATATTGTCTCAAGATCGCAGGCGTTAAGCAGTTCTACTGAAGCTCATTGAAACATCGAAGCAATTACTCACAATTTTATATATAAAGATTGTTGCGTAACCGTATGATGTTGAACACTGTAAGGTCAGTGGAACATTATGGTCAGTGCGCAATTATAATAAACGCTGTCCCACTGGAGATTAACATAACGAGACAACGAGTTAGGGAAAAGTTACCGTAGTCCTGAATCCCAGAGGACGACTGAGCCGAGAATAATGACTGAACATACCAACTTTCTGAATTTGCCGGGATCGAAGCCATAGGGAGTTGAGCAATGTCACAGCTTAATTATTACCTACGACTGTTGATATTTTGTTGAATATAAAAAGGACGATTATGACGAATTACCGAGTAATTCCTTTTTGTTAAAGAGTATAAAAAACACGCACATTGATAGTAATATTAAAAGTATTATCCGCGTAGCAGCAGCTCTACTTCTTACATCTTATCTCATCTAATTGGCCAATCTATATTTAGAATCACAATACGCTTAGAGCGAGATCAATCAAAGCCAGACAGACCTCCGTAATTGAGTTAAGTATAGAGAATATCCTACGTTTCTTAAAATATGAGATCGTAATACAATTTCGGATCCATCCGAACACTCACGACCTTAATCTGAATAAAAATTGCTGAAAATGGCAATAATATGGTTTTCAAATATTCATCAGAGCCGAAAATTATTATGTATGCCCATAACAAAAAGAGTGTTGACCCCGGGACCTCTGAGTAACATAATACCATACAGTCCAACTAATCCGTTGTGATTCAGCCAACCCTACTAGACCCTCGACCCCAAAAGAATCAAATAACCAAAAGTTACCCAAAAATGTTATGAGGACCCCTGATTACATTGGCTGATAACTTACACATAATATAAAAATACGTCACACATATTACATAGTCATACACGCTATCCAACGCGCGAGTATTTTTCATAGTGGTATGCAGCCGTGCGACGCATGTGAATCCGTCGCGTCCACCCGACAGTTATTGTCAACAAAAACACAAATTTTGTGGAAATGTAGGCCTCAGTGCCTCAATGCGACAATAGTCAGCCGGATGGTGGGCGTTCCGTGTCAAGCTTAGTGCTTGTGCATTTATTCTACAAATACTTTTTCCGCCTTTGTCATAGCTCCGTGCATGCCTACATTGTTACGCGGCGAGAATTTCAACTAGCCATGTATATTGGTCGGTACGTTGAGTGATTCCCTTTCACCGCACTAAGAGAACTTAAACGTGGGATGCCTGATAGATATTTTGTAGCGTTCAAAGAATATATCTCACTAGAAACTTCATTTTTTACTCAAGGAAAATCGTGCCGTTCCACGGCAGCAACAAAAGGGATTTTCCGAGGCGACCGGTTTTGTACTCGGATTTTTGTTATGAAACCTTTCATAAGTATGTAAATTGAAAATTTCAGTGCGCAGAGAGAAAGAAAAATGGCAAATTTCTTGATAACTCTGAAAGAAATGGTGACAGAATAAATTTTAGTAAAGTTTTAATGAGATTATATCTGTACACGCAATTTTATGTAGTAATATGTCTCGCAGGTGACTGTGTCGTTATATTGGTGTCTTTGTCTCATTGCTGCCATTCGAAATCTCACGGCCCTGCGTTACACAGACAGAGTCATCTTTACTTTACGATTTTGTAATGTCACCGAGGCGTATCCAACGGTAGAGCACACCGCACTCTGGAGCCTGATAATATTTTATAACATAAATCACTAACAACTTATTTCGAGCACAATAATGTGGAAAAAGGTTCTGATAACAAAGTGAGGTAAATTTTGCTGTAAAAGGACGGAGCCAATGACTTTTACTGTCTTTTACTACTTTTTTCTGGTAAATTTACCGTAGAAAGGGGTCTCTCGCTATAGAATATAGTGTAAAAAATAATAGTGAAATTGCTTGCAATACCAAAGGCAAATCGAGTCGTGGCCGAAAGACAGGTGTCAGTTGAACTGCGCAAACATTTACGAAACAAAAATATGTATAAACAAAATAATACAATACAAACTTTCACATTTAGTATAATAGTAGAATAGTATAGTAGGATATGATTATATGATAGGATAAGATTATCTGATACTTCTTCTTTAACAACGTTCCAATACTTTAACAAGCCCGAAGCTCGTATGAGTAAAGCAAGAGTTACGTTTTAATAAGCATTAAGTTTTGAACAAGGGAAGCCAGGCGATGCTATAAACTAAAGATTTAATCAAAAGATTGACTTTACGAAGGGCAGAGGTTGTATGTTCTAGAAAGAAGATAAATGATTGATTGATTGATTGACTTGTCCATCATTTTTTATAGCATGAAAGTGGTGGAAACGGGATATTTAGGTAATGTCATAGATGGTCTAATTTTATAGGCAAACATATCACCTCTACCCTTAGTACGATTTTGCTTTACGTTGAACGAAAACGAAACTAGAGCGCGTTCGGCGCTCTGATTGGCCGGTGCGAATGTTCCAAACAATCAGAGCGCCGAACGCACTATCGTTTCGATCGTCAAGCAATCAGCGCCACTACTGGACACTCAGAACACCAGAGGAATCACAAGTGCGTTGCCGACCTTCTGGCGGGAAATGAGGCTTCGACAACTGCACCCACACGGTGAAATATAACGCAAGCGTTGTTTAAAGACAGTTTTCTGTGAGGCCGTAGTATGGTCTTAATAGCTCTTTATGTTCTAAGAGAATGTTAATAGACAACTTGATTTCATGGCCTTCTTGCGGTCATGTAGACATAGCTTTATTGTCCAAGTTTGGTTCCTTATTGCTTTTAGTTCACAGTTTTACAAGTTGCATATTCAATTACGAGATTCGCAATGACGGTGTGACTATTGCTTCTAAATAGTTTTTACTTGTACAGAAACGATTGGAATTTTTATTCACATTTTAATGGAGATGATTAACATATTTTAACAGAAGGAATTACATGATAATATCGTGAATATGAGGTATGACCATTGAGTTAAGCGGCGCCTAATGGGAGGTCATTATATGGGGTCAGGTGTGCTCATTAATTACAGGTGTGATCATACAAATTCCTATGTCTTCATCACAAAACATCATTGTGAAATTCATATAAACTAAAATAACACCAGCAAATATGATGAAATATTTCAGTATGCGTACATTCTTTTATAAAATAATTCGGCTGCAATATCTTCAGTAACAAAATGTGTACCAAGTCGTCAACATCGGTTTCCTTATTACGGTAATCGACTGAATACTTACACACACCAATATCCTTAGATACAGCGACTATTATATCTTCTGCCTGACAATATAAGCGGGTTTCGGCGAAAAATGTCAATAATTCAATGAACAAAATGACTTATAGGAGTGTGGCAGTTCGATAACAGGGTAGCAAGTCGCTGGACGCATAACGAACTCATATAAATGCAATATCGGCCGCGACCGTCCGAAGGTCGAGCGGCCTCGCTCACCTTGCCATCTTCCTCCTGATTTATTCAAAGTCTAAGCTCGTCCCGAACACCATCAACTTTGGATTTAACCCAAGCCACTTTCACTTTTGATAGCTCCGCCAAAGATTTTCCTGGAACAAGTGCGACGCAACAATCCCACAAATGGCTCGACTTACTTCCCTCACACTTCATGTAATACTTATGTAGCTTCTCCTCTTTTCCTCAACACGTGCCCTTACTATTCTGCGGTAATTAGGATGAGAAAAAAACAAAAAAGCAAAAAAGGATTTATTTGCCAGATGTTAACTCTTGATTAAATGTAATAGATAAGGAAAAGTAAACTTAAGTAAGAAAAGAATAAACTCTTTGGTTTTTCACGTTTATATTTCATTAACCTTTGTAGAGAGATTTGCTCTGTGGTTGGTACATACAATTTATATAACGAGACTTTTTTCTAGACTTCTTAATCTAGACGAAAGTATGCTCACAATCCAAATACTGAGATCTAAAATTTCTTGAGAATATTCAGCGGTTGTCCTTCAAATAATTTTAATAACATCGCAGTTTTATTTTGTACAAGGTTTGCGAACCCTTTTAATTGTTCAATTTCTTTGTCATAATATTTTATAACATTTATTTCAATTTATAAACAAGGCGAAGAGACTCTTTCGGTTTAGAGACAGGACCTCGCCTCTGGCTAACTGGTAAATTACCTTACTCAGAACGCTCTGAAGTACATGTTTTGCTTACATTAGTAACAAGTAAACTGAATAACTTATATTTTACGTAAGAAATTTATTACTGTGGGATGGTGTTATTGGAATAATTAGTTTCAATAACTACTAAGTTACTATCATAACAAAGAAGTTAAAATGGAAATATTGAAATATGAAAATATTTTTTTTATTTTATTAGTCAAAAGAGATACATACGGTACCACTACAGATTTCTAAATATACACGTTGGCGTACAAACAAAGAATTCCGGAAATGGAAAAAATATAATAAAACTTTTCCCGCTGCGGGATTCGAATGCAAACAAAAGGTTTGGTGACAAATGTCAACCTTTCAATTTCCATCAGAGCTAAAACTTACCGAGTGGCCAGTAGTATGACGAACTTCTATAACTAGAAGAATACTTAAATATATTGAATCAAAAATCTTCTAATGACATTTATCATTCAGATTACGGCTAAGTCTTGTGCATGCAATCAACACCAGCACAAGCATGCAGTTACGGTTGACTGCCGATCTTCATCAAACGAGCTCCAAAAATAGTTCACAGCAAACATGGGAGTATGGCGCAATCGAACATGCCACGCCACAGCCTACGAAATTGATACGTGCAGCTTTTAGGCAGAGACACGTAAACAGCTCTACACAGCAAATGAAAAAATGTTTATAGGTACACACCTCCCAGGTACACACGAGATATTGAGCGGCGCGCCAGATTTATGAGCTCATTATACATCGAAATTTACGATCATTTCACAGGCAGCCAATCTCCTTCTCTGCAAATGTATTTCATATATAGGCAATATTTTTGTCACGCTTGATACTTTCAGGTCGTGGACTCAAAAAGGTAAAATAAGGGATTACTTTTATAGGGACTTATAGCGCTAGGAGTTTACTTGAAAAATTATGGATTCTTTATTCAATGATACCTCAAATTTAGTCTTATATCAGAAGAGCTTGTGGAATATTCTTGTGTATCTCTTGTTGCAGAATAAGCAATAGTTCAAGCTCTGCCAACACACCTGGTGTGTGCTGTCACAACGTTAGGAGTTACCGCTGTAGAACCACGCACACTGATATATGCGGGATCCTAGACCATCGCTTACTAAGCACAACTGAGACGTCCGAGTTTATTCCCCAGATAACCTTTAGAATACTCGGAAAGATAAAAGTTAATGTATTCTATGCTCTCTTGAAACGTGGATTGAAAACAAGAAATATTTTTTCCGTGAAAAATGAAAAAGGACAGGACTGACAAATGGCACTCGCTTTATTGTTTGTGACGAATTCTGCAATGGGGATTCGTGTTTATTAAAATATCTCGGTCCCAAATTCATACACGAAACATAAAGCAGAACTACACAAACTTAGTATAATAGTGGGCGACTTAAAAGGGCCGTTTACGATTACGCCGACAACATGTTGTTTAACCACAAAGATGTAATATTTCAGGGTCCGTTGGTTATGACACAACCCTAATTAGACAAGGTCTCTAGTCACGAATAACAGACCAAGATAGTTCATTATTATTTCGTTTCGCGGGGCGCTTTCCTTGTTTGTTACTATGAAACTATCTAGTAGCAAGTTCTTTTGTCCGCATGACAAAAAGCGACGCGTACCGACGCCACTACATTACTCGTAATAACTTCCTGAGTCTGCACGATGGAATAATGGGGCGTAACGTGGCGTAACCGACTCGTCTTACAGTACTGTCCTCTCGTTACCTGCGATTCCTTTTATGTCTCTCCGCTTTCGTGTTTCGTGCTTCACTCTACTAGATCTTGAGTTACATATAAAACACGAACGTACAGTTACTTCCCCATCATTTAAGAGGTTGAAGAAGAAGATTGTTGTTCAAGTAACGACTTGACTCTCTGAACCATGAAACAGCTTTATTAGGTTTTACAGTTCTATGTAGCTTGGTATTGCATTGTTTCACATGGTAAATTATAGTTTTATATTGAATACGAGATTGTAAATATATGTGAATCAAAATGAAAATTGGAAATTAATGAATACCTAGATTAAAGTATTTTTATTTTATTTAATAACTTTAATCAAATAAAGTCTTCAAATTCGTACACTCGTACGTTCATACGCTGTGATGAATATCATTCAACGTAGGTAAGTATTTTAAATCAGGCTTACTTACTCAGTATTTATTAATTTAAAGAAAAAAATATTTTACAACATTGCAAAGTTCGCGTCTTTTTCATTTGGACCCTTTAAGTGCTTAGACTGAAGGTGCTCCTGATACATTATTCATAAGCTGGGTTGCGTTACCTTTACTCGACGATATTATATTTTTTCGGTAAAGAATTTCCAAGAGCAAATACCTACTAATCACTTTTATTAAATAAATATTGAATTAAAACGGTCTTCTTCTCTTAAATTATTTACATAAATCTGAATTTACATTCATGTTTTACTGTAAATGTATTTACTTTTTCTAAAGAGTCTAAAAGCATATCATGCTTGTCAAAGTTAAGTATTATGGAGATACGAATACAATTTTTTATCACACCATTTGTTCATTTGAATTGGTTCTAAAAATACTTTTGTACTGATAAAAATAAATATCGAAAAGTGTGGGTAAGTTTTTGTCAATATCTCGAACCCTGAACAAACAATCTTATGTACTCAGTTGTAGAAATAATTTATTTTTTTCATCCTCTACGAACGGCTACGGCGTAGCGCTACGAGATTCTGCCGTTTCAAGTTCTACAACAAAAAATACTTTGGAAGTCTTTGTTCTATTTTTCTAGATGTAAATACCCAAAAGTTCTTAGTAAACTTGTATCAGTCAATTTACAAGTTTTAACGGTGTGGTTCAATACTACTTTCACAAGTTGGGAAAATAAGATTTCTGTGGGAAACAACGTAATCTCTACAGACATAAATTCTAGGATGCCTATAATTTGACGTAGAGGCTTCGTTCAGCAATACTTTATTACAAAAATAGACTTAAATTTATTCAGCAGTGTTCAAATAAATTCCCGTGGCCATGACACGTACCTCAGGGGATTAGACATTTATTTCACAAAACTCCGTGCTGACCTAATTAACGGACTAAATTAACCGTAATATACTCTGTGACTACTGAGTCGTGCTTACATAACTTAATCAAAATCGTCAATGACAAATGTAGAACAATTTATGTCTTCATTGAATATCTGGTCGGGTGAGACGTCCATCATAGTAGATTACATGTAAAATTTGACATCCACAGACGTATATTGGCATCTCGCGACCCAATTAGAGCTTCTACTACTACCTACCTATTCGAATCACGTTGAAAATGGAAAGTTGCTACCGGTGAAGCAAACATTTTTGGTTCTTGTTACATTTAAAATAATTCCATCATTAATAAGTGACTTGACTCTCAGAATTATATTATGTGTCTACGATTGACGGCTATCATTGATTGACAAACACGCAAACAACCATCACCATATCGTAATAAGCCTCTTGTTCTTCTACATGAATTGGGAATACTGTTTCTAGATATAAAGTCAAAGCATTTATTTCAATTAATCCTCAATTAGGCACTTTGGAAACATCAAATTGAATTGTCCGTCAGTCTGTCTGTTAGTGAAACGAACACCTATTATAGTTTCAAAGTGTAAGAAACTCCATCGTTACTCTTTTCAAAAATATGATTTTTTTTACAATCTATCTGATACATTAAATGATCCTTTACCTATTGTAAATATATGTGAGAACAATTTAACGACAATACAGCGGCAATATATATATATTTATATGTTTTAATCAAAGTACTAAATAAAATTTAATCAAATCAGACTCAATATTGTCTGTTGGCATATTATTCCTGTTTTAGAAACTCACACAATCACATTTATGTTGGCGAAACAAAATTAATATTTTACATTTTTCAACATCAATCCCCGAGAGGGATTTGGTCAGGTTTGTGTTTACAGTTACTGATAAATATTACTCCAATTTTATTTTTGACGTCCCACACTGAACATTTTGGCTGGCGCACATTGTGTTTCGTACAAAATGCTATACATATCTATTCCACAAAAATGGATCGGGTGAATTTTTTCGAACTTTTCTAGTCTATAGTTATAGTTAATAATAACTTTCCAATATTTTTATAATGGACTTCTTATATACTATCGTTGTATTCTCCTATCCAACTACCCAATTTTGTTAGATCTATGGGCCAGTTAAGCTGGATAGCAGAATGGTTTTAGAAGTACAACCGCTCCCGTCTTAGTGTTACTGTAATCGCTTTTATATAGGACGCAGACTCAAACACAGGCACTAATTGTGGTAAACGTTGCTTCTCGTAACGGGCCACTTACTTCCTACAATCCTGCACTTCCCAGAATGCACTATCTAACGTAGGTAACGATACGACGTCTGGTACCAGTTACTGTTGTTTATTATGGAACTTTCATGTTCTTACCAATTTCTTATTTGACCAAAACAAAATACTTTGGTATAGGTAGGTAGCCATTGTATAAAGCCCAAAAATATACGGCCATAGCTGTAAACTTAATACATTGTGATCACAGATGACAGCCACCCCGCATCTAACACAATACTCAACCGAATTTTGTAAAGATTCTGCGGCGACCCCAACTTAATAGCTCTATTAGGCCACAAGAAAGAAGATTACTTTCAGACATCTATAACAAGTTCAGAATTAAATGACCGTGCGAATATCTTATATCATAACATGATAACTTCAGTGAAAAACTGTCATGTAATAATATTTCAGTCTTGCAAACGCTCATTCCAATACTGTAAATTCTAGATTAAGTTCTGATAAACCCACTCTCTAAGCTTTAAAAGGCACGTGTGACTGCAACGATATGAACTGTCAATAATGAAATTGGCTGAGATATATTTTATTTACTATTACCTCGTTTATCCAGTTTCCAATTTGTTATCGAGCTGGGAGACGGTCGGGCGCTATTCGCCCGCTGCCCGGTGGGTGATATTTCTACGTCATGTTCCATTGTTATGTTCCAACTGGATAATTTACTTATAATTCTGTGTAACACTGCGCGTTTGATGGACGCCTCAGCGTCAAAGGTAAACGTAATCTGATTTACAATGGAATGGGGAAAGGAGTTAGGAATTTTGTAACAATATTTGAAGGTAAATTGCTGTTATTAGATCAAGCTTAACTGTTAGGAAAGATAAATATTTGTTTTGTATAAACCAATCCATAAGAACGCAGTAGTAAGCAAAATCACGTTACAATAGCTACATTGATTTTGATTCAGAGGGAAATAATTTTACAATGAGTACACAATCAAGTTATCCATATTTATCTTACCGCCGCAATCCATCGAAATCGTCCGATACATCCAATTTGGTAAATCTGTATCGTATCTTTGTGGTTTTATATTTAAATGAACGTATTTTCATTATGCAATACAACGAATCTACTTTCAGGGGCAAATGTAAATGAAAGAATTTTCTATACTTTCATATCGTTCTAGATGTTTCCTCCCGCTCTGTGACGCTCGCTAGCTTTCTTAAGAGTGAGCTAACCTAATAATACCAGTTCACGAGCGTTTTTTTACTCTTGTTGTTGTTAATATATTTCATATTTATGACACGCCCTGTATAAATCTCTTACTTCAACACAACATTTTATTAATAATTTAATAAAATGTATTCAAGCTACAACCGGCTACAACATTTGAATAAAATATAATATACTAAAAAATAGGCCCGTATTTTGTATGAATTTCCTCTCCAAGTGGAGCGGGTGTATTTGATGTGGTATTAAATTAATCACAGTGGCACTGTGATCAAGCGGGACAGACTGACCTGTGGATATTACAATTACGTATGGCAGGTACTGGCCGAGCAATAATTACGCAGAACAATAACTCACGGCAGGTAGGCCATTGTACGAGTAGCGGAGGACGAGCACTATTAACCGCACCCGAGGTGATCATCGTAACTCTGCTTGATATAACTACAGCATCATACAAGACGACACACCAGCCGTTTTAGTGCCATAAATTGAGTTATCTGGTTTATTACAAGCGCAGACCAAGTGGTTATAAATCGCTGGCCCCCGCCATAAACAAGCCGCTCTCTAGGCGACTGTCAATCGAGCATACTAGCAAAACGCGCCAATAAATATTGTTGCAGGTATTTCGCACGTATTTCCATACCAAATTGCGGAACGATAGTCATTTATCATTCGCTTTGACGTTTTTCACATCACGAAAAATCTGACAAAGTTACAAATGTTCGCAAATTGACGACATAAATATCTACGTAGGCGCACGTTACGCGCTCGGGACATGTGTTTCCGACCTGTGCGTAAGTATTGTTCCACTATATAATGCCGAACTTACTTCGTCTCACATTGTCTCAGTTTTAAATAAACGTCTCGTTACACACAAGACTGCAGCGTTTATAGTTTATTCTAGTTATAACCGTGGGCGTCCTACGTGGGTCTACCAATCAGAACTTGATAGTATCGACACGTTTCTCATGGCATCGTTCGGAAACTTAGAATCAAATTATTAATACTTGTTCAAGTGTTAGCTACTGCTCTGAATTGCTAATTAATAATCTCGCTGTAGTCAGTTTCAGCCATTTCACTCAGTAAATATTGGAAAATTTATGAAAATATTGAAAAGCATTGATTTTCTAATATTTTCTATATTCACTATTGTAAAACAATAAAGCTAAAGTGTGATCTTCTTATATAGGTAAAGTTAACAATTGAATTTTCCTTGGAGACACATAAGGCAGAAACACCTTATGTTATCCAAATGTAATTCACTTAATTAGAAGCCAGCCATATTAACCCAATACAATATCCAATCTCTACGGTACAAAGAAATAGATATAATATACATATAGAAAAGAATATAACAGTAAATACAGACCAAACGATCTCTAAAACATCGCGTCCTTATAATGAAAAATAACCCCTATCATTTTTATAATAGGTTCTACTTTCGCTAACAACTGCTAAAGGTTCTTTGGAAAATAAAGTATAAATTACAATGCACTCCACAGTTCTGTCGATACAATCTCTGCTCCGTAGTGGTACTTAGTACGTACGAACTCGAGCGAAGCTTCGTCCCGACGGGAATTCCTTGTTTTACATTTGCTACGTAATAGCTGTACACGTCACACATACTCTCTAAGCACCTATTAATAGTACCTAAGTGCGTATATTAATACCATTACATAAACCTAACATTTATTCTCTGTGGAGGTACATTTTTCGTCATTTGAGTTATTGAGTTCTACGTAATACGAAGGCTAAGTACCTTTTAATATATTTTATGTATGTACTATTTATTGGCATGTACACAATATATTCGTTTATAGTACGGTATTTAATATGAGCCTTTGATTTCTGAAATAAGTTAAAATAAACCTATTCACATTTTCAGACTGCTTATTGAGATTTTCTGTCTATTCCAAAGACATAGACATAACTTTAAGCGTGGCAGAGCCATGAGCCAGAGAATAGGCCGGCTAGGAGCCGAATCTTCCCAATCCCCGATTCCCTTAAATTCCTAACCCCTGAAAGACCGGCAATGCACTTATAACGCCTCTGGTGTTTCGGGTGATCTGTCTGCTCGTTTATCGGCATATAGCATAAAAAAGTAAACATAATATCAGCCAATCTCTATAAAAGTGTGCCCAAAATAATCCAACTTACGGATAGTAAATAAGCCTACCAACAAGTTGACTCAAGAATTTATTAATACTCCAAGCACCTTTACTAATAGCAGCTAACTAACAAATTGCGTATAATGTAATCCGTAATGCGATATTTGCTAATATGTTGAACGTAAAGTATTTAACCGGGTCCCCGGGGCCGGGAGTCGACGCCACGACCGCTCATTAGTCATCGCCAACCCCCCGCTGGGAACACCTGCTCACCAATTTTATTTTACTCAATAGCTTTGAATTTTCTACCGGAAAATCATATAAAAATCCATTTGATTACTTTGATGAGACAGTTTTTTATCCAAAACCGCTTTTAATCGTTATGGTTAAAGGAGAATACTATGACATTACATAACGCCCGTTGTTTTCCGACGAAGTATGCAGAAGAATCATGCATTGTTACATCTCCCTGCTCTGCCCAACTGTATAAATGTATTTCGACTCACATTTATTTTACCTAAACCAAATTCAGTATCAACTGAAATTCAATATTTTAGCGTACGTACACGAATATTCTAATAACAACTGGGAACCAAAGTGCTTTTTGCTCGTAAGCATGCCTAAAGCCAGAGCCACACAGGGATTAGGTGTGTCAACATACCGCGATTTCCAATCTGTGCTAACTGCACTGCGCGCAACAGAGATATGACGCATTCTGTACCAATCCGATTCCAATGGATTCCAAGTTATCCATCAATTAGTCAGAAATTACGCTGTACCACGATAGATATGGGACAAATTAGTATTAGTACTTCTCGATAGATACTGATTTACCCAAGGCAATTGAAAATGAATTCATAGTTAGTCTTAATAAGTAAAAATAAAGAAAGAAATGAAAACTTTTTTTTAATCATTGCCCCTCCCTAGAATGTTTCCCTGTGTCGTCTGTGTGTTTACTTTAAATATACAATTTCACATACACATGACAACCAGACTTGAAACCACGATTTGTGGATCATACAAAGAGTTACTCGCGGGGATCGAACCGTGGTCGTACGTTGCTCAGCAGCCGGTTACCCAACCTCCGCACCAACCGTGCAGTATCACTAAGAATTTTTCTCATGATTTCATATCTGAATGCCTTAAGCTTAACATTGATGTTTGTGACATGAGGATAAAAATATTTCTCTAAAAACCATGGCAACCTTTGAATATTTTCCCTTTTTTCATCGTAATCAGCTTATCAATCGATCTCCGGATAAACCTATCAAGAGTTTTCCTTCACGTGGAAAGAAAAACGTTAAGAACAAAGTGGAGTGGTTGTTTATTGTATGTCGTAAGCGGCAGTATAACGCGTAGAGCTGACCAGTGCGCGCAACAAATTGTGGGTTATCGAGAAAGTTTTTCTTTCACGCCGCGGCGACTACGTTCCCTCTCAACTTCCGGACCAACCCATCGGAAAACTCTTGTGATTTGCAACTTCCGTATCACAGATCCGGCAAATTTTTATAAGCGATTTTTTAAATTCCGGTCGTATAAAACGATTTACTTCACGACTATTTTCTAAAGGAAAGTTTTATACACACTTTCACCTTTCAGAAGCGTTAAAATATTTATTTGGTACTTAGCAGGTAAACAAATAAAGTTTCCTTATATAATCACATCATTATAATGGGCATTTTATTATACATTATAGATTCGTCGAACAACCATAAAACTTTTTATTAGCTCATTAACAATCTCATAAACAGTGCCTTCACTCACAATGCGGAGAATTTCGAACATCGTCTCGGTCGAAACTTTTGTGGAACCTGAGCGCCAAGCACGAATAACTATCGCATTCGTAATGTAAACGTATCGAGATGACGATACGTCATGAGACGTTAACGGAGTGCGGCAGCACGAAGCCTATTCTTTCAACTATCGAGAGCTCGCATCAAATTCGATAGTGACGTCATGCTAATGTAAACTAGAGAAGCAGCCAAGTGAACGATTTGAATGACTTATTGAGCATAAAGATTTCGTCTGAAAACTAAATTAAATTTATATATATATATATTTCAATCTTTGTCTACACGTTTTATGACATAATATTTAGGAAATAAATATTAATTATGTGTAAAAAGTTCTTAAAGCGAGTTAAAAGAAATATAACATGACATTATCTATGAAAAAAAAATAAGTACTTAGTTTCATAAATTTATAATTTTTTTTATGATTTCCGAACGTCGTATTTGACATTTGTCATTTGCCGGTTGTTTGTTTGTTATTTTATCTTATGTAAATAAATAACAATTTTAACATGTTACATTTATAATGAGGACGATTTAACTCCAATATGAGCTAATGGTGGAATTTATGCAAAAGTAAGTAAAGATTTCTAAATGTTTCTTTGATTAGCCCTTTTTTTATGTGATGGACAATAATTTAACGCAGTTTTGTCTAAACCCTCTCCGGGGTGGCAGTTACATTCAGGCCAAATGGAAGGAGGTAGTGGTTTGTACCGGAGCGAAATCTGTCGTACCGGTGAAATTCACCGGTGATTTGCCGATCTCCGGAGATTCACCGGTGATAACCGGTGATGAAAACCATTAATTTCAAATCAAGTTTTTATTAATTGAAAAACAAAACAGAATAGATAATAAAATTGAACTTCAACGAACCCTGAACTCTTTGGAAAGCTAGTAGCAAGTGAATTGAACCACATAAACGGCCAAGAGTGCTTTGAGTTGATGACCAAAATAATTAATATCATTCGAAAGAAGCAAATCAGTAAATAAATTATCTTAATTATGTATTAAATTAAAAACTGATGGTTAATAAATATTTCTATTATTTTAGTAGTATCAATATAGTATTGAAAATATTTTTTTACATAAAAATATTCCATTTTGATATAATATGATCACCGGAGTTTAATCGGTTAACAACCGATTTATTTCAATCGAGTACTTTTACCGGTTATTCTCCAGTACTGACTGCTCCGGTGCAAACCCCTAGAAAGAGCCATTCAGGCAGCAGCGGATACTTAAACAATGTTTGTAATGTAATATTTGATGTATTATCTTTTTACAGATTGGAATATTTGTGGGACCAGTCCAATATTACTGGGAGCAGTGGGCCTACTGTATTCCTACCACACCACTCACTGTTCCTCACGAAGCCTACCCTTCGCCAGCGCCTCCACCAACACCACCGATCCTCCATCCGAGGAAGATAGCTGGAATCCTCCACCAGTGAAAAAACCTAAAGCGAGTTTGATTAAAATGTGTATAGAGAATGACAAGAATACTATGCTAGGGAGCGTGAGAAAAGTTATTATTTTTTATTAGTTGATTATTTTTTGTTACTTACTGTTAATTTTATATTTATTTCAATTTTTCTGTTTTTATGTTATTTTAAAATATTATCAAAATATTGTTAATGGCATTGTATTTATAATAATTATTCTAACTGTGTCAATACTGTGAATGTGGTGCATGTCTATAATTGGCATAACCACATGATCTTGTGTCTTCATCTTGTTTTTCAATAATGTCTTATAATAATAAATAAATAAATTATATATTATTGGGATTAAGATTAGAATAAAATAGTTTTTAAGTTATTTATATATGTATATACATTTTATTAACTATAAAAAGAGGATTTTGTAGAAAAAAGTAATAAAACACTTGAAATAACTATGGAGTCTATTTATTCTGTCCACCAAAATGTTTTTTAGTAGTAGTTTTCTTTACTTATTTCCTATTATTGTGGATTACATCCTTCGGCACGAATGGGCTGGCTCGACCGGAGTGATACCACGGCCTCACAGATAACCGACGTGAAACAGCGCTTGCGTTGTTTTGTTGTGTGAGTAAGGTTATCGGAGGCCCAATTTCCCCCTTCCTAATATTCCCAATCCCCGATTCCCCAACAACCCTTAAACGTATTCGTTGTTGTTGGTACAATCGTTGTTAACGATCGTAAGTACTTGTTGTACTTTGTTGGTACAAAGACGGTCTTGGCATTTTATAAAAATCACTGCAAGCACTCACTGACTTCACAATATAGGGTGCGTTGGGGTAACATCGGACGGAATTTCGAATAGTTGCAAGAATGTTGCAAAAACTTTATTATCTCAATTTTGGTACACAGTAGATTAATGAAAAATAGTGGAAACGAATAATGATTAAACCCAGTATAATTTAAAATTTAATTTATTTATAAATACTCAATACTTTTTGCTTTGCAAGCCTATAAAATCAGGACAATTTTTTTTTAAATGTGATGACGATTTGGCTATCGTGGGGTAAGTTCGAACAACAATTTAAAATAATTTCTAGTGCTAGGAGCACAAGGTGTATGAAAGGAACGTATCTGATCTATCCTGTACTTTAACATGACATCACAAAAATTTACCTAATACAACAAATATAGACGTTCCAAATGATTCTTTTTTTTCGGTTTAATTTGTCCGATCTTACCCCGCATACCAAATTTCAAAGAAATTGAGTTTCTCAAAGTTTGGATTTATCCACATGCATTTTTGATGCGGCTGCATACGTGAGTTCTTTATTACTTATTCGCTGCATGGCTAATTCCAGCGCTTCTTTTGTATAAGAAGTGGCCCGCGAAGAGGTTCGGGAGTATTTACGTGGCAACAGAAGATTGGAAAATCAGCCCTAAGTAATTATTTAAAATTAAATTAAAATCATGTGTAACAAAAGTTTGACAATCACTGCCCATTTTCGAATAGGGATATTTTTGTGCGATCTTTACCCGACATGGGTAACACCGGATTTCAGCCTACAGAGGTAGTAGACAAATCTGGATTAGTTTTATCATATTATCATTGCTCAAAACTTTGTATTTAAGCAAAACCATGTCAAAATAAGCTATACTTTTGCTAAAATATGCAAATAAAAATGTAGGTGAAAGACCGGATAAACAAAAATTTTATAAAATTTGCCTTTTTTCTAAAACGGCGCGGGTACACGTCTATGTTGACCGGAGCGAGTGGTGGTCACCGCGGGGTGGGGCGGGACTTAATGACGTGCCACGCAATGTGATCAGCATTAAAAAATATAGCCAAATAAGTGAGATATTTGATTTGTACGTTCTTACCCCTCCGCCGATCTTACCCCAACGCACCTTAATATATTTTGTATTATTACAAATTTCGATACCATTCTCACCGACAAATTCTCAGTGACAAATGTTTCGACTCGTTTCGATAGCCAGCTTTCGAAATTTACGTTACCGTACGTCAAAAGCTCGTTCGTGCTTCCAATTTGTGTCAAAATGTTCTAGGTTTCGATACCAATACGATACGATTACTATACGATAGTTATCAAAAACATTCGTGCTTGCGATATTTAGTTCCTTTTACGCACGGTAGGGGCGCTGTTCAAATGTCATAGAAAATTCTGTCGATTGCGATACGAATACTTTCTCGATAGTTTTCGTGCTTAGCACACTGGTAGTTCCCTTTATGATTTATCAGGGGTACGGGTGACCTTATTAATTCCTTAAGTCCACAACGACATCTATGGGAGATATGAGAGGATTAAAGCAGAGTTACATTGCTATTCCGAGCTTTAGTATTAGTGAATACGTTGCGACCTCTCTCCTAGGGTCGTGTTGTGTAGGGTTAAGGATCACAATGTTTTACGAGCAACACCAACCCATTTCCATTTACTTAAGTGTTACAACCTGCTTTAAATGCGAAGTAGCTGGTATTCCACTGTGCTCAGCATGTCGGCGAATATATTACATGAACATATAAACGGGACTCAGAAAAGCTGATTTTGACAAACGTTTATTTAATAGTTCTTGAGTGTTCATAATATCAACATCTCTTACGTGTTCCTAAATAATGATCATGCATAATTATAAGATTATACATAATTGGAATCTCTTCCTAAACGTACCTGACTCAAAGCGGCCACTTGGAAAACTTTTGTCCTCTTTTGAATTGTAAAGATTTTAATTCCCCACCATTCATAGTCGACGTTAATAAAATCAGTGAGCATAAGCACAAAATTTACGGCTCCTAAAATAATTATAGCACTGAAATACAAACGCGGTTATGAATTTCTTTTTCTCTTGTTTTATCGCTGTCTCGGTCTTAATATTAAGAAAGAAATTACGACGCCACAGCTGCAAAAGGGTTATTATAAACTATCTTTTGGTGCGGGCCGGCTGTTTATCTCCACTTTCGTAGAACCGTAATGGTTTTTATATGGACGTTGAAAAACTAACTTTCTGAGTGGGGTTGCGTCCCGGTGTACCTTTATGCACTGAAATAGAAAATGAGTATAGAACTTCAGCTTTTTCAAATGTATTAAATTCGAGTAGAATTACCTATAGAAATGAATTACTCAAACCGAATGCTTTTATTAATTTACGTGAGTACGTAATATTTAGATGTGATACGTAATTAGTGAACCGTCAATCATCCCCACGACCCGCACTTCCTCTATAAGCTCGCTTCCATGATGGTTGTGTTATGTAAAAATACTTTCGCACACGAATACAAATGAACCAGTCAATTGCAATTGACGCCTGCCACACCAGAAAGCTAATATACCCAACCCTTTTCCATTACAAAAGTAACATGAAAGAGAACAAAAGCACCTTTACGGAGGTTTTCCTCGTACGATCGTTACTATGACACTAAAAATAGTGCAGTAGGTGCTAAAACAAGTACTACATTATATTCCTTTGGGAACTTAGTTCCTCTTTAACGCCCTATTGTGGGGGAAAAGTAGACACGTTTATTAGTTTGAACTCTTTTATATATCTCATTGTCTAAGCCACAATGGATTCGTACGACATTCGTACAGAGATACAAGTAGGGTGGCGGATCTTTTCATAAACCGCCTTTGAGTGGATGGGACACGGCCGTTAGCGTGTGAGAAAAGCTCTAAATTTCAACAGGGCGACATCCGATGTCGGTGAATTTCTTTTGTACCCTGACAGTTTATTACGAGAACAAAAGGTTGACGTTGTTTGAACAGACCCGCTTTAGATTTTACTACGCTGATTACACATTACTCAAGATCTACTCTATTGTGACGAAGATCTGTATTCCCTTTCAATTTCTAAAAGGAATTACATTTGGCTGTAATTCACCCCAAGACGAATCGAATTCATCACTCAGCTGATAAAATCTCACTTTCTCCCGATAAGACATAAATTGACGAATTATTTCAAATTCAAAGTCGGTTTGACGCAACGTCGCGACGCAACCAGTTATCTCATTATGGAAATTGTTTGCTATTTTCGTATTTCGAGTGTGTATTTACATCGTTAGACATGTTATTTAGTTGGTTGTGTTTGTTTAAACTTATTCAACTTACTTTGATAACATTAGTCACTTAAATAGATATTTAAGTACCTATAGCGTGATTTCAGCAAACAATTTCAATATTACCAAGTCGCCCCGAAATTCCCGTTGTTTTAGTACAATTTGAATATTGGATCTTAAAAGGAATGTTGGCCATTAAAATGTACCCTCTTACATTAGATTTTCTTTTCTCTGTGTTTTATTTAATTCGCACGTTCTTTAATACTTATACGGCGAGTGGAGTGTTGAATCCTTTTAATCAAATACTTTGTACGCGTACCTTGACTTTTCGGAGATTTAACAAACTCTTTCATATGAGGGAACAAAGTTACGGAAGTGGCTTCCCCTTTGAATCAGATTTTCTAATTTATTTCCTTAACTCAATATCTTTATAAAGACTATATATACTTTATCTTTTTAAGGAGTAGAAAAACACAAAGATTATAAAAGAGCATTGCAATTTCACTATCAAGATGTGGTGAGCCTTATTATTGCAAGTTTAAAATTCTTGCACTAAAGAGACATTTCCCGTGGGAAGAGATAACATTCCAGGAAGGTTCAAAGTGTCCTCAAGGCGGATCGCCAATTTCCTTTGTAAGCGCTTCAAAGTTATTAGGGAAATTGCTCTCAAAATAAATATACAAAGTGAAGCGAATACCTTGTTTACCAGTTAAGTGTTACCTACTTAGATACAGTATGAATAGTTGATGGCGAAATTGTTTCCGACCCTAGCCAAGTGCGAGAGCTCAGTTGGTAGGCTGTGTAATACGTAATATTAAGCCCGAAGGTCCATATTTGTCACTATAAACATAAAATGTGTCCATGTGAACAGGCGGGCTCGAGCCGCTCGTCCTAATTCAAGCGGCACTCGTTAATTATTTACTTATACATCTCCGACTGGCCTCCAGCCAGCACCCACGGCGAAACCTTTGTAATTGCTTGTACACTTTGAAATCCTTAAGCTGCTATTGTATTTACAATCATTACTAGCTATATTAAACCTTATTTGTGAACCGTTAGTTTTAGCACTACAGAATTAATTTAAATTATTCATGGATTTGCACGAATTAGGACAGACGAAAATAAATTTTATGCTATGAAACGTCTACAGTAATTTATTTTTTATTACTCTATTAAAACTTTACGGACAGTACTCATAATTAATTTCTATTAGAAAACATGATAGCAATTACCTACTGAGGCGCCATCTAGTAAGTTATTTCGTTAACACGACAACGACTATCTCACCACGTATTTTGTTTTCAAATTCAACGCTCAAATCTATTCATGTTCATTTCAAATATTTACACAACTGAACAAACCGGAAATGAAAGGGAAAATACGTGCGTACGTAGTTACCCGTGTGTGTTCCTTTGTCACGGTTTTATTTTCATATTCCAGGATATGCGAAACGCGATCAAAACATTTTCAAATTAATATTTATTAGATGATGTTTTTGTTAGTTAAAGTTTAAAGTAATGAAATAAGGATATAAGATAAACGAGCTCGTAGTCTGGCGGGGCACTTTACATAGTTAAAAGTTGGCGCAGCGTGTGTGACACGCGATACGAGCTGATGCCTTGTTGTCTCGTAACGTTTCACATGAGAGTAACTCTCCAAGTCAGGGCGGCTCAGCGCTGCACTCTACATCTCCCAGTAGACGGTTCAAATAACACTTCCAGCTGATAGCATCGTTAAGCTTTAACGTGTTCGTGAACACCCAGTTTGTACTTAGTTTATGTTTAGTTTTATTACGCCTTGCAGCATTTGTTACGACCAAGCCGTGGCGGACTAACGCAGTTATAATCCGGCGTTTCTCCAGCGAGTTACTACCATAACTCGTAAATTACACTATCAACAGTTAATAGATAGTGTCGGAGTCATAACAACATAACAAACGGGGGGATAACTAACGAGTGCTGTCATTCTCATACAGCGCGGGCCGAATTGTGTGTTGGCCGAGAGAGAATTAATGAGGGCGGGCCGGCCGCCAGTCGCACGCGCCGCGTTCCTACCGGCCCGGCCGCCACCCCGCGCCACCAATGAACATCGACATTACTAATAGTAATTCTCAACTGGAAAAGAAAAGAATGGACCGAAAACTAAACGATGCTCATAAATCGAGCGTGTTAACATCCAGACAAATAACGGTCATGTTCTCACTACATCAATACTCTGTTACAACTGAGCAGTGTATTTGTTGAGTGAGTGAGATAAACAATCGTGCGAGTTTTCTAATAAAAGCAACTCTATTGCTGCTTTCTCTTCGTGTCATTAGTACGGAAAATAAAATTCGTGATAGTTACACTCGGGTTTCAAAAATTAGGGAGTGTAATGGTAACTTACACAAAATTAAAAATAAAATGAGGTCAACAAAAAATAAAGTGGTTTTCTAGAAAGCCGAAATGAACGCAGCAATCACATAAATAAACAAGGCGCTTTACCCTCTGCTACAGTTGATGATTCCGAGGATGGTGCGTTCACTTGTTTTTTTAGGACGGCCAAGAAAAAGTAAATGTCTTGAATGAAAGTTAAAGGTACGACAAACCTTTTATAATGGGCTCACCGACTCGCAAGTTTTACGAGCGGTAATTCTTGAACTCCTTTATAATAAAGCGAACTACGGGGATCTGTTTAATGACAAAGTTCAGTTCTTCAATCACATTAGGTTCAAATAAGTGATAGCTATTCATATTTCTCGCAAAGAGCTCGCTCGATAGGTCCGCGGGGGCAAGATATCGCTCAAATTGTTTCCAATATCTTTTACGAGCATTTGACACTCGGGTGAAAAATTACCAAGAGTTCCAGGCGATATTGTTATTTTCACGCTGTGTTATTTATACGGCTGTAATCCCTCAAGTTTTTTGTAACACAGATGAAAATGTTTATTTTATGATACACGACGTATTGCGAGTGAAATTGACTGTTTATATTCTCTTTTACACTTCTAGGTTTTATGAATTGATGATACGGCAGCAGACGGCTGTTTTTAATAAATTAATAATATTAAAATTATTATTAATAAAAATAAATTCAAGTCTCCATTACCAGTTATTAAGTTTAATATTTACCAAAGTATAGCCTTTAGCATTCTTGTTTATTTAGAATGCAAAATAACACAGAAGTACACAACATGTGGAAACACGATCACACAAATACAAACAGGTTTCTTTGCTGACAAACACAAACAGCACTGACAGAGGTAAACGTACCGCCGCCGCCGTGCAGGTATAAATAGTGCAAATAAACTATCTGAAAGATGTGCCCGCATAACACGTGTACTCACGCGAAGACGCTGTCCGACAGTCCGCAAATATTTGGTCACTTCTATTATATTCCACGGACAACTGACAAAGCACACGATGTCTAATCACGTAGCTGAACAAAGACGGAGCCAAGTACGGTAGGTAGGCACTCATTAACATTTCAAGTCTCGAACCTTTGGCCTCGATGCCTTAACCACGGGGTGACCAACTCAACGAACAATAGGCGATACTCAGAACTAATTCCGCCGGTACTCAGACCCGACCGAGTGACTGTTATAAAATAGATTGTTTCTTTTGTCTTCGTTTAGTACAATTACAGACAAGTGATTAAGTAGAAAGTCGAGGGAAAACGAACGATTATCCTTATTCAATGTTTTGACAACATAATTACTTTTTCACTTCACTTTATGTTAAAGTCGAGTACACACCTTCTTACTGAAGCAGAAAACAGCTGTGGCTGTTGTTACTTAACAATATTTTTGGATGAAAAGAAACAATTCTAAAACGATACGAATTTGTTAGCTTATTTTCTCTAAGCTACATGTAATAACTACAACCCATGGCATGGATTCAAGCATGCAGCAGGTACGTATTATAACACATAAGAATTTCAGTATCGTCTACAGAGAATTTCTCCGTTGGAGAGAGCCAAAATCGATAGGAACGACTTGTATTGGCGCGCGGGTCTTCCAAAATGCATGGTATGCGTTCCAATGAACATTTGTAATACCACTTCGGCACTTTCATTGTATTGGCTTAAACTATGTGCTTCCGACCAAACACTGGCGCGTACTCGGAACTTATACGTGGACTACTTCTTATTGAAACTACATACTCTGAATTTGAATCGAGAGTACTTTTAGAAAGGAGTAGTTTCTAGTCTTTGGAGTTTCTGAAAATGATGTCTGGCGAAATACATTTTTTTTTGTATTATTCTATCTCTTATTTGGTAATAATAGACACACTACTACATGGGACTTATAACACTAATAGTGAAAAGTGGATGTACATTGTACAGCAACATTATATGCCGTAATTTACACCTCTGCCTTCCCCTTCGGATAAAAGGCGTGACGATACGTGTTATTCGATCGATGTGTTGTAGTAATTTTAGTAAGTACAGACGGAACCATAGCTGAAGACTTAGCTAATTGTAAATTAATAACTTTAATCAACAATACTTTTTATCTTATTTAGGAATGATATTTTACCAATTTAAGATTCGTAGTAATCGGCGTTCTATTGCCTCTGCCTACCCCCATGGAAGACAGGCATGAGGTAAGTAGACCAATGTAGGTCACAATAACAATAAACAGTTTGACCTTCAAGTTTTAATCCCTTCCAACGGAAAGGCCGTTTAAATTGATTTGTTGTCTTGTGTCAAGCGGTTAATTGTTATTTCATTGATAAATCAATCATAATGACGACCCCTTGATTCAGTAAATTATATTACTAATTGTGTTGATGACGTGTTTCAGAGCATGATGTTAGTTAGTATCGATATAATGCTGAGCTCATTATCCTAGTCAGGTAGTATTATGATAATGTGTTATTTGTTTTGTAAAATTCCAAATGACTGAATATAAAACTGAAATTTTGAAATACTGAAATGTAAAACGTCTGTACCTATAGTACATAGTTTTACTTACAGACCTATTATGATTTAATATCGTGTGACCGCTAGATAGGGCCGAGTGCCTCCACAGAAGTTCTCCTTTGAGACCCGCCTTGCGCTTCACCTGGCTCCAAGTCAAATCGACAAACCTATCATACTTTTATAAATATTTTAAACCAAAGTAAACAGATGCCATAAGACACATTCAAATAACGATTCTTAAAAAAATATCGAAAACATAAAAAATCACGGCTACATCATAAAGCGTAATTATACTCTAAAACATATGTGGCACACGAATAAAATTTTATTTCGAAAAGGTTCTTATTTTAAGAACGCATCACAGACTCCATAAAAACGGGTTATAAAAAAGGCAGAGGCTTCAGTTTTCACCAGAAAGCCATGTTCGTTCTTCCTGCTGTCACGTTGATGTTTTGCATAGAAATATGAACGTGTTAAATTTTGTCACAAAACGCACTCAGTCTGATGACTCGTAACTCGTAAGGCGAAGCTTCATTTACATATTAACAGTACCCATGTAGTCCTTAATCCGAGGGTCGCAGGTGACGAGCTCCAACCAAATTGATATTTTATACTTGCAATTACACAGGCGATCCATTTACATCCCACCAACCTCAAGCTACAGGAAAAATGGCCGGGATTTACGTAATTAAATCACTGCATTTCATTACGACATAATTAGGTAAAACTCTTATAATAAATTGCATGATATTTTTTCTCGGCCGCGTTTTCGTGTACCATTCGTACGGGCTAGAAATGTTGTCGTGTGCTAATGAAAAAGTTTGAGGTTCTGGTATAACCACACTCGTAAAAGATATTTTAACTTGTATAAAAATCTTTTAATTAGACTATCTTGCAGCAGCCAGCGTTCCACTATCTTTCTACTACTAGTTTCTTTATTTCATACGCTGTAATCTCAATAGAATTTACAACAATTAGTAAATATAATACTTCTACACTTAATTTTAAGCTACACGACATTAATAAAGTTAGACAACAAATAGAGCAAAACGCTTAAGAAAAATATAGCGCAGCGCCACGGACTTATAGCCCACTAATAATATTTACGAGCACAGCTCTGATAAACTTGTATAGCTTAATTATGTTGGTGGTTGGTGGATTGTGCAATTTATAATCTAATAGCGAACAATATCAGCTTACTGTGCAATTACCCCTTTAGCAAAATCCTTTCATCCTCTAAAGACCATTACTTACAAATTCCGTTGCAAACGTGGTGCGTGCACCTCCGGAGGTATAAATCTCAATGCTACGACCTCTCAGGCGGAATATACTTCGGAGGGAAGTTCCAACAGTCAGATCCGATTTACCGAGTAGGGTTTCATTTACATTAGCAGATTATTCTGCCAATATACCACTGCATGGGGTGCGTGAAAAATTCCCCTACTCGGGTCAACTTTCGTGTTCAACTAGTTTAGAAGTATTATACGGGACGTTTGTGGATTTCGGATGTCTATTGTGCATGTGTTTATTAATCCTTTTCAATTTGACATAACCATGGATAAATTAAAAGAGGACATAACCGTACGGAACTCATAATTTTTATAACGTTACCACTACTTTACACCGCAAAAATACCTTAGATATAAAGAAAAATACCCATAACTTTTCTTATAAATATTTTTTGTAGTAGGTAATTAGAAAGAACATTACTTTAGCGTCATAAATAAGGCACCGAATATAATTCAGAAAATGTTTTATATTGGGAAACTATTATACTTAGTTAGACGGACTTTCCCTTCTAAGTAGCTAATATGAGAAAGTTACGTGCTATTATTTATCATAGTGGGTGGCGAAATCTGTTGCCCCTGCGCCAACTTGGGCCCATATTTTCATTCCAAAGCGACATGAATTCGTAGCGGCAGTAACACAATGTAGTCAATTTACTTCAGCCTCGACTAAAAGTTTTCTCAGTTCTGTCAAAGTTGTGATTGCCTTGTTTTCCATTTCGCTCGCAGAAAGATGACAAATAAAACTTGAATTCACCAAGTGCATGCCGCACTACAACTACGAGTTGTCCGCAACTCCGCAGCCGTTTTACAGTTTAAACAAGTTTTAAATCATTTTAATATATTCTTGTAAACTTTGAAGGGTAAAAAATTTGATGACCATGTAAACGAATGTTCATAGGATAACTCGAACATAATAATGTGTCGTCTCTGGTGAATCTTCTCATTCCGCGTGCAAATAGGTACATACATTCGGAGACAGCATGTCGTATTAGATAGGACGTTTTCGCGTTCCTTTTGTTGAAATTGTATCGTAGGTAATTTTCATATAAGCGCAGTAATGCGCTGGTAATGGTCCATAACAGAAAGCTCGCAATATATAGAGGCCGTCCCTCAGCACGCCGCCCCCCCCCCGGCCCTGCCCCCTCCAGCCTCCACATGTTCAGTGCCGCCACCACACTACACACTAACAGAAACAAAATGTTCAAACTATTCACGATTTATTACTAGATATTCAACAAACCATTCAGACTGGTATGTAGCAAAACATCGAGCAAACAAGCGCTGAGTTAACAGTGGCCATTTCCAATACAATAAAGCATAATATATCGTAAAACAATACTAAATGTACGTTTTACCATTTATTTTGTTACACCGATGTATAATTTGACACCAATTCCAAAATTTAACGGCCCTCTCGAAGTTAACACGATCATATTAAATGTTTGATGTTACGAAATAATAAAATACAAGCGTAAAAAAGATAAATTTGTAGGTAATATAATAAAATAGCGGCGTGGAAAAATTAAATTAAATCTTGTTACGAGACGCGTCCAAAATTTGCTCAAGAACGCGCCCAGCGCGAGTGCTTTCTTTTAAATATCTCCAATGGCGAATTTTTTTCATTAGCTTCTTTATTCTTGCAACATTTTTCGGAGACTTAAAAACTTCATGTTTTTTTCGTCGGAAACATTCCTGCGAACTACTTGCTGTACATAAATAATAATCATTTTCCTGAAATGTAAATACGCTGAATTCCATTGATCCTTCGTTGATAATTCATTTCTTCTTTCAATATTTTGTTAAGGTATACAATGATATTTATTTCTGAATTCTTAGTAAGATATCAAGCTAACCACCCATTTGTTGAGTTAATGTTAAACTAAGTACATAAACGGTAGGAAAACAGGTAATTGGCGCACAATGCACGTAGAAGCAAGCAGGTACAGATTGTTGGGTGAAACATAAGCCGTGGATGACGTAGCAGAACAATGAAAGCTCGGCGTGGACAAACCGTAATCCTATTTGGTGTGCAGAGCTTGGCTCGGCGGCTGCGGGCGTCGTCGTCCGAGCGCCGAGCGACGCCGACGGACAAACAATAACTCTAGCTCACACCTCGTGCAAACCACCAGAATTAACTGGAATCACACGGGAATTGCGCACATAGAATACTCTAGGACCGCTAAGAATTTCCTTTAAGAATTGTTTATAGTACGCCGAGAAAGTGGTTTAATATTTCTACGGTAGGTATATTTCCTACCCTATGTGTGGACAGTGATAAATTGAGTGGATTCTGTTGATTAACCTTCTAGTAAATAAAGTTTGTTATGCAAAAAACATTTCTCGAGTTTAAAAAGTATTCCTAGATTTTTCAATCAAGAGGTAATGCAATTCATAAAGTACCATATCGCTTGTTTTAATTCAATACTAGCGCTGGACTGATTGGGCAATTTATAACAAATAGAATATTTTAACCCGAACACAGACAGAATATTTTAAAACGTTGAAGTTTTCGTTCGTCCACGTTACCGTGGTACCACTAAATGGGATTCACAGGTTAACATATGAAAAACGCTACAAACGTTGACTAAACCTTAATATTTTAACGTTAAATCTCTTCTTCTTGATCCTTACACAGTATAAACATGTTCAAAGACTCCATGAAACTACGTAAAGATGTTTCTATTAAAATTGTATACAAACAACTCAAGTTGTAAAAGTGAAGAAGCTGCATCTGTGTTACATCCAAGGGACGGCTCGATCACTTTGTACACACACTGTTCAAATATTAAAGAAGGTGAAACTAAAGTACGTTCTGATTAATTTCAAACTAGCGTGGAACACGTGGAGAATCGTTACGGCCCCGGTACTCGTACTTGTTGAGTGAAATATTCAAGTCGAGGATGTCCCGACGGTGTGTAAACTCGGAACAAACAGAGGGACGTGTTGCTCCGACGAGATAACTAGTGACCGTCTGCGGCCTTCCCTAATTAATTATTCGACAGCATGGACACACTTGTCCTTTACATATTACGCTGGAATTACCTTAAGCGCGCTTAAAGTTGCCATTACGACAAGACAACCTTAATTGATGTTTACTTGTTTGCTCACTATTTTGTACCGACGGCATATTTTGTACCGTCCGAATATATTAATATTCTGAGAGTTTACTTAAATTATTGTGTCACTGTTTAATTTTGACTTAATTGTACTGTTTTTGCGAAGATTTTTTATTAACTGCCTAAATTAAATGAATGTCCGTCTCTGTATTCAAACAGTTTATATGTGTCTCGTTGCCTAACAGATTTATTGACAACCTGACATAAAATAGATAAACCATGCCAGTAATAAATAACTTGGATTATCCCTCATGGGATGTCAAGCATCATAATGATGTGATATAAATTCCCGAAAAGTGTGTCGTGTGCCTTTTAGTTCACCTAACGTGTTTTACTAATTGCAGCATAGGTGGAGCGGTGACACGGTACTTTGCGTTGCATAGTGTTTTTACCCCATATAATGTAATGATAGGTCGTTAAACCTTCGTTTAAAAGCTCCACAATAGCCCCATTTGTCTCAACTCTTACATTTTATGAACAAAACGGCGAGTGGATAATGATAATGACTATATTTTATTTTTCATTTTAAAGCAATATGGCTTTGTTTAAAGCCGTTACAGGTGATCCTTTAGAGCAAACAAAATTTACATTGACCGCTTTACGGAAAGTGGAAAGAATGTGTTTTAACAAAACTGAAATAAATTAAGGAATCCTGTTAGGAAAATCGTTAACAATTATTATAAAAATCTCTTTCATACTACCTATCTATATCAATTGATTGCAGTGGTACACAGAATTCAAATCCCATTACAATGCTTTTTTGTATGCAAATATTGAAATCAATTCCATTGTGGGAATGCGTAGATCATAAAATAATGTTCGCTGACAAATTCCTCGAATATAGTTCGACAAGCGACACTCGAATACCAATAACATGTAAAATACCTGCAATACCAGGCTTGACGTGGGTACATATCATACCTTTCAACATACCCACGTATCTCGGCACTTTAGTCGGAGATATCTACAAGCCACGATTAAACACACACACACCCATATTGAAAAGTTACATACTACGTCTATAACTGCCTTCACTTATAAGGCAGTCCATTCCAAACCCACAAATCACCCATTTACCTCGATTTTTCTAATTAATATCCCGATTATAACGCGTGATTGACTTCGCGAAGAAAAGAAAAACATTTTTTCCATATAGATGTAGTACATAGATACCTGTCTTATAGTAATTTATGGAAATGTCTTATTGAATGTGCCAGCACTTTAAGAAATGGATGTTCTTCATTTATCAATGTCGTGATCCTATTTTTCGCAGAAATAGATGATTCTACCACAACTATATTATTATGTCCTTTAAACGCAATGTAACATTTTACGACAAACTTCAAATAAGTATAATCTAATAACATTAAATTAGAAAGCGCTTCAATACAATCTAAGTTCTTTGACGTTCCCATTTTCATTTCATCTGAGCATGACTGTAAAGTACTTTCGTATTTTATAATCAGATTGTATTTCATTTGATGCACACAGTGCAAAGTACTTTTGAATTAATTTCGCATGCTTTAATTTTATTACTTTGTATATAAAAACAACTTTTTCTACCCGTCTAGCTTCTCTATATTTATACCTAGACGACTTTGATTCTATAAATAGGTACTTAAATATGTAAGCAATGTGACTTCGTAGTTTCAGAATAAATCGACCAATCACGAAGGCAGATCTTTTTATTTGATGTTCAATTTCTTATGTACAAACAAATTAAAATGTTTCCAAAAATCAATGTTCACGAACGTACGAAAGCTTACAAAGAAAGAAATCACGGCTTCTTTTTCGAATGAGCGAACAGCAAAACACTCGAGTAACAGGTAAAACCCGTAACATTATTTATTTAAGTACCTACCTACGGAATGAACATATTTACTCGTTTTTAGATTGGTATCCGCGAAATATTTTCTTCATCGACCCGTACCTAACTTCCATTTTAAAAATGATAACGCTGAGGAACCCGACAAAGTAATAAATTTCTATTAAGTACAGTTTCTTAGGCTAACAATAAAGTATTTAAGGAATCCGACCTTTGTGATAAAGTTACCTGTAAAAAATTTATATCAAAATTACAATTTTGTAAGTTTACTCTGAGAGTTTATTGGAAAGGTAGAGACTAGTCGTGTTTTAGACCTTTAACTCTCTTAGACTTATTGAACTCCCTAAAATGTAAGTTATTAAACATCTAATAAAGGTAGGCACAAAAGTACGAACACAGATCTATATCACTCATTTACAAAGAATACCTGAGCGTTTTGTACAAAACAAGATAAACAGAAAGCCACGTACATTATATTTCCCATTTGAAAATCAAAATTGCTGTCTTACCGCGTATTATTTTACGCAAACAATGCATTCACAAACGGAATGCAGGGGAATATGTTCGGGCGTTGAGAAATAAGCCAAATAATGTCACTGATACTACCTCCATTTCGTTGCTATTTACAATTTCACGTGTTTCATGTACTGAAATAATGCATCTAAGGATACAGACATAGAGAGAATATTCGCAAAAGCATCAGTGTAAAGGCTTAATTAATATTCAACCATTTTACTATTCCTGTGTACCATTATATCAATGTAATGAAAATTTTATCCCAGTATGAACATTTTGAAGTTACGTTTTTGTTTACTCTCTAGTAATATTCAGGTTTTCACATTTTGTCATCGTCCGTTATTCGTATTAGAGCTGCGGACTGCCTAGCGGGTTACCGCAAAGCAGGAATAGGAACGGGGTGTTTTTAGTTAGTAAGAGTTTGACACTCCATCTCACCTCACCCGAGGAGTGAGAAATCACTAAATGATTTTCCTCCCTCAAAAAAAAGCTTTACATTCGTCTGTGAAAATCCTAAGCTATTAATTCTATACAAACAAAAGGCATTATATAAAAAAAAAACAATTCTATGTTTCTTAAATTATCCTTAAGCTCCCTGAGAACTAAACATATGTTCCGACTCAAATTCAAGAGACAAAATTAAAGTTCAGCGTAGTCACTGTTCTCTAAATACATTTAAGGTGACAATTATAACTGTTTAATTTCAACAAACCCGGGGCCCGCTATTGTAATCGTTGATCTCTTAAAGGTCGGCCATTATTTTTTTAGAAAAGCCTGATCAAAGAACAGGCGTAGGTATTAAAGTCCATATTTCTGTAATCTCTAGACTAAGTAAGTTAAAATTGTCTTCGCATAATGTAGTAAAAGAAGGATTTTTTGTAAAAACTCTTAGTGTTTGCATATAGGCTATAGAGCCTAGCCTTATTATAGGATAATGGTTCTACGAACTGATGATAAAGGTATGACGAATAACGTAAAATTTTAGAAAATTATTTTTGGCATCTAGTACATAGGTATCTTGCAAACTGCAGCTATACTAACATACCTATATATTATTGTAAAGAGGAAAAATCTTTCAAATTTCGGCGTCAAACAAAATTCATAAAACACGGAAAATATTAATAGCTAATAAATACTTAACTGACAATGGCCAATATTTCGTAAAATAAAAATATTACAAATATTTGGAAGAATTTCATTTAACATTTTTGCCAAAAATGTTCCTAACCTACCTGTACATACAATATCGTAAATAAGCGCCCAAAAGAATATGAAAAAATCCTAATAAGGGCTAAGGAGAAAAACGAGGAGTACGCGTACTGTATTCACTAGATTATAGACACTCCTATATACACCTACACATTACATAAACTGTTCTGAACGTTGATATAGGTACCTATAGAAAACTAATAATGTAACCTCACAAATTATAATTCCGTAAAGTTTACCGTAGGTTTTTTATTATTACAACAAACGTAGCAAAACGCTTTTTTTATATGAGCACGCCGGTAAATGGGCAGACGTATCACCTGATGGTAAGTAATATAATCGCCGCCGCCCATGGACACTTGAAACACCAGAGGCGTTACAAGTGCGTTGCCGGCTTTTTGGGGGTTAGGAATTTAAGAGTTGTTGGGGAATCGGGGATTGGGAAGATTGGGAAGGGCGGAATTGGGCCTTCGGTAACCTCCCTCACACAACGAAACACAACGCAAGCGTTGTTTCACGTTGGTTTTCGGTGAGGCTGTAGTATCACTCCGGTCGAGCCGGTCCATTCGTGTCGAAGCATGGCTCTCCCACACTTAAATCACAATTGTCTTCAAACTAAAAAAAAAAACATTCGGATGAATTAAAAACCTCATTTGTTTTTAAAACAACAAAGTATGATTACGACGTATTAAATCATTCATAAAAGCTACAAAACAAGGCTTTTGTCTAAAACGATAGTCAGGTATAAATCTCAGTTGTATGCTTTCATCCAACCATAGAATGTATAACATTTGTCAGTTGAAATTGAAATTCATCTTAAACATTCATCTAAAATGCGGGTCGTAACGTTGGTTCATACATACCTGCTCTCCAAAACACCAGGTACCAATTACATTAATTCTCCTCCTTTGTGATTGAAATTTTTACTTCGGAAGTGAAAAATATATTCAAAATTGTATAATAAATTCCTAAGAACTCATTTGACATATATTTTTAAATACATAACGTTACTTTCAAGGTCTATATTACAATCAATTCATTGAAACTAATCTGAGTCTCGTTTTATTACTCTTACATCCTTGAGACAATTATCTGAAGCACTTTCATTTCAATTTAGGAAGCCTATGAATTCGTTTTAGTGGCTAAATATAGTCCCTTTTCAAAGCAAATTGACAATAGACGTATTTTAATAGAAGGCGGCTGTATAAAGGTTTCATATAAGACAGAGATAATTGTGTCGGGCAGTAAAAGTCGTAGGTCTGAGCATCGAGCAGCAGTCATTGCATGAGTGCACACAAATACTTTGATGTCCAATAGTCCCTTATATACTAGTTTTCCAGCGATATGTGCTCTCCTTACACTAGCGTCTGAAACACGCAATACAGCAATATAAGATACGGCACGTAGAAATTACCAGCAAAACCCCAGGAATTTTACTTAAGAAAAATTGTGGCTCTACACAATTTACCCTTTTATGTCGACCACAACTTTGTAGAAATGTATTATATTTGCAAATTAATTTGATCCCAGTAATAAAAGTTTCATTTTAAATAAAAACGTGCATGTACCACTTGGCTTAAGTACCTGCTACGTGTTTCTAAAGCAAATATACATTATGAAATACAACCGTCCAATCCCACAACCCATCATATCTCTCCTACTCACATTAATTTTACCGTCCAAAAATACAAATTGGTACGCCATTTTAAAACACACTCTTCACTGAGGGATGACACGAAAAATTGACGTTTTTTGGAGAACGTTTTCATTTGTATTTTATCGCTATCACTTAACCTGTTTCTTTTATTCTTATTGGATTTCATTTTTATGACCAATATGTCCTTTAATAGGACATTTAGCATTTTATTCATGTCAATTAGATATTGATTAAAATCGCTATGGGCAATGTTAAAAGTATCCTTACTAAAAACACGCGTCTAAAAAGTTTTGTCTTTGATTTTAGTTCGATTCAAACGTGTTTTATCGATGACAATACAGTTATATTTGTTTTAAAGTATGTCTCGTGTCTCGACGTAGCTTTAACGAGCTGTCACCTGTCCTTTCCTTTCGTCCCCGCATATGCAATGCTCACAGATGCTCGTGTGAGTACGGTGTATGCGGTTAAAGTCGTTCGCAATTCCAGACCATATAGCACACGTCTTATGTGCGGAGTAACTGTACCCCGAAGCGAAGCCTATCCAGATATTTAGGAACAGTAAATACTAAAATGTACGTGAGAAGATTTTTTTCAATGTCGGTTATCTGAAGAGCAGGCTCCTTCCTCGTGCGTAATGAATATTAAGTTTATCTACCTGATCTTTTAAGGTTTTCTTTTTAAGTCTTAAGACGCAGCTGGCACATGGAAAATCTTCCTTATTAAATGGATAACCAATATGTATTTAAACGTTTCGTTTTGTCATCATCATTAACCGAAAGACGTCCACTGCTAAACAAAAGCCTCCCCCTTATTCCTCCACTGAGTACATTATACCCATGTCAACCTTTAGTTTTGATTGTAAATCAGTTCCGAATTCCGTTCTAATTTGCCCAGTGTCGTCTTATTTATTTGAGACCAAATAATTCGGGCGTGTTGCCAAAACGAGGTTAGCTAATGAACTAGTAGGCCATAATACTCTCATTTCCAGCAGATTCTTCATAATCATAATAAACGCAATCCTTAAGAACAGTCGGTGTCATCTGTGTCATATTTGTGACGCATTCATTTACCTAGACTTATCATCTATGGAATAACTTAATATTATTTCACTTCTTTTATTAAGTACCTAAAGCATTTTTATAATATTTTTATGAGTAAATAAAAACACACTATTACAGGGCTTTTTTCGGATTTTCGAAAATTTCTCGGTGGTAGCACGGAGTCTGGAATTGTGTCCAGGATATGGCAATAGGCTCACCCCCTATTACATGGGACTTATAACACAAATGGTGAAAAGTGGGTGTACATTGAATAGCGGCATTACGTGCCGTAATGTGCACCTCTGCCTACCCCTTCGGGGATAAAAAACGTACCGTTGTGTGTGTGTGTAAATAAAAACAAACCTATTGCAACACACATACCAAAATGATTTATTACTCAACAATAATAGGTCTGTCCGACTCGGTAAACAAACCTAAGACAGCCTTACTCAACAGCCACTATCACAATAATCATATTAAGAGTCAATTTATAATACATTTCTCACGTTATATGGCAAGAAACAATAAAATGATGTCGAAAACACCTGTGAAAGCTACAAAACGAATAATAAATGTAGCAATTGATCTATATAACACCTACATAATGGCACTGACAGCCAAGGACATATACGAAGATAGTTTTAGGAGAATTTTCTGTTACAGACTCGGGGCCGAGAGCTGTCGATAAAATTCCATTCCAAATTGTTTTCAATATGTTTTATCGGAATGTGATAGTGAGCAACGAATGGATGGAGAGAATTCTTTGAAACTCCGTCCGTATGATTTATTTCATTCTATTAATATAATAAAATAAATAGAAATATAATTGAGTTCGCACCTTCTACCTTATTGTCCAGTGATACGGTTTTTATTTGATCCGCGTAAAATGATAAAAATGGCGGATTCGGATCGCTGGTTATGAATAAATGATTAAGTTTAGAGTATTGATCTCTCACTGTAAAGCATTGCAGTCAGTCCAAATGTTTGTGTCATTAGTCATTCATGTCTTTTTTGTTATAAAATGTTTTAGTGCCTATTCGATTAAATATAGTTCAATAAAATTCGAGCAAGCAATAAATATCTAAACTCATATTTTTAGCTATGCACCATCCGAATCTGAAATTTTAATTTTATATACCTAGGTAATAAAATTGTTTCGTTAAAATAAAACCAAACTAAAAATAAAATCCGCTCCGAGTTTTAAAAACAGGTAAAATTTTAATAAAAGCCATTATTGTTGCCAGCTTAACCGAAGTACCTGTTATCGACGTATGTACGCAGCGAGATATGTAAATAGGTACATTGAAGGCTCCGTATAGTTATTAATATTCAACGAAACAATCGAACTTCATTATACGCTGGAAGGTAACATAGAGATGATTTATTGAAGCAGAAACAGCCGGGGGCGCCGCTCCGGCTCGATCCGAAACCGTCCGCAACACCTAGACATCTCGTGCAAATCCCTAGTGACATGTTTTACATCTACACAGTTCACCGAACATTACTGCCGCTTCGATGTTGTTAAACCAATTCGACCTTAGATTATATCCATTATAACTTGTGATCCCCTCACTATCTCCACTTGAAAATTTCCGCCGACCTAATTGACTTCTGGAAATACACCAACAGCTGTATGAAATACCCTGAAATAAAGTAGATTTTAGTAAACGATGTGGTGATAAATAACGGCGCTGCCTTACACACATTAACTGGAACATGGATCCGAGTCACAAAGTATCCCGGAGTCTACTTACGAACTCATCTTTATAATGGCTCCCTTTATGCTCTGGAAAAGCTGCTTTTTACGTTAAGAACCGCCGATTTAGCGTTAGCTCAATGACTGTTAAGGTGATGACGTGTAAAGAAAATTGTGCCAATTTGTTTGGTGAAGTCAATTTGTCACACAGTCGACGTGTGTCGGATCGCTCCACCGCTCTACCCTTCCCGTCGGCTCGCAGCCAGTGTTTCCCTCACGAGACCGATGCAATTTACATTGAAAGCGACTGCAAAAAAAAACAAAATAAAACCTTGTAAAATCGCTTTGTGTTAAGCGGGGTAGATATAATGTCGTAAGTAAATAGACATTTTATTTGATACCAGCCACAAAATTGGCTTTTAAAGTAAGGTTCAATGTTATTTAGAATTAATCACTTCAATAGTAATATTTGGTGGTATGTCGTAACCTATAGGGGAATTAAAGGCGTTATGTTCTATGTCTATGTTAACATTAAGAATTTCGGACTATTTCTAAATGTGAAAACTCAAGATATTTTTTTTCTAACCGGATATCTTAACAATAAATATTTAGTGCAGGCGCATTTTAATATTCTCTGGTTAAATAACAATAAAATTGTCGATAGAACTGTTACCAACTTTATAAGGCTTCAATTTTGATTGTGTCAGTGTTGCGGATGTCGTTACCCCTTCGTAGCACCTCGTAGTCACGTTGTGGTAGTGTCGTAGTAACTTCGTAGCAGTTTCGTAGCCTTTCTGTAGCTTCTCAGACTACAACCCATTTTATTGCGTGCATTTAAATTTCGATTTTTAAACAAAATAAAAAAGAAATTTCGTTTTTAATATAATATTTACAACATGCTTTAAATAATGTTTTTTAATCTCCAGTGCTAGTGACCACAATAAAATCAAAAAAGTCAAGCATAAAAATAAAAAACTGCGTATAAAAAACGACTTCAAAAACCAAAAACTAAAAACAAATAAAAGGTAAAACATAACAATACGATAGGTTACTCACCCACTGATAGATAAGAAGTCGGTGCCACCAGTTTTTAATAATATTATTCATTAAAACCTTAAAAGATACCTTATATTAAACTATTTAAAATGTTGTTACTATTAAGTTGTCTTATGGGCAGTGACTTCTATCCTATAACTGACATTATGGTACCTAAATATCCTATGATCCACAAAAACACTAATAAAACCTTTACATGTAATTTTACGTTTTATTACAAATCACCTAACATTTATTGACCAAAAAAAGGCGTTACTGCAAAACATTTTTACTAACTTTATATTATACTCACAGCAAAAACAAGAGACATGATAGATAACTGCTATCTCGCCGGCAAAAAGGGCGAAATGAAGAAATTTCTCGTCATAATAATATTATAGTCATGCCATGTGTCACGGTCGGGCGGCCGCGCTCATTCCCTTCATGACGCCACTTCGTCAGGCTTCTTGTCCCAAATCGTGTCCCATTAACCCATACTTGTCTATGAGAACTACTATTTTATTTAAAGATACATACTGTGACGAATTGCTATCATATCCCCATATGAATGTCTTTGTAAATGACTGACATACAAACACATTTTTGGTGCTTATAGTTCATAAGTGCTAATTTGCTCTATTTTTCTTTTAAGAATCGTTGGAATTTTAGGATTTTCTTCTATGTTTACAAACATACAAGTTCCCATGCACATGATGCAATGACGTGCGTTAGGGAGCGTAATCAGGGAGACGTGTTGATCTTATGAATATCTTTAATTGACTATCCTTATACGACTAACTTACTCTACTTATAGGGGCGAGGTGTCACACACACTACACCTCCCCCGTTTTTGGAAAAAAAAAAATATTGAAATACATTTTTTTTGGAAATTGAAACCTAACGGAAATAAAATCTAAATATATTAACCGCACTGTTGACAATTGTTACAAAATGTTGAATTCTATTATCTATTTATCTCTTTTACATATTTTATTTTTCATAATAATATAATTATTCTCCGTTAACATAAACCCTCATTACCTTTATAACTAGGTACACATTAATATATTTTATTTTATTTAACTTATTTCACTACCATTGTCGTAAGGTACATACATTACATTATACACATGTGAGCACATTACATTTATACAGGACTCTCTGGTACCTGCGTTTCATTTTATTTATTTCATTATATCATTCACCATTCTTCATTTCATTATATTTGTGCTCACTTTATTCATTTATTCATTTTACAAAATTTAGTGTCAATATTTAAGGTTCCTATTAACCTCCAATAGATTCTCACAGAGAGAGCTCGTCTACACCATGATCGAACTAAGGACATGACCACTAAACTGTACCTTACCATGTGTACCTATTATATTTATTAATTACTTATCATTTAACTATCACAAACCAACATAACACAATCTAATTGAATTGCTTGGTTGACAAAATTATACGCTGTCCTTAGGTGATCAGCCTTCAGTCACACGCCAAAACTTGTGTACCAAGTCATTCCAAATTATCTAAAACCAAACTTACAAACTTTTACAAACAATGAACACATTCCAAAGCTTTGCTGATATCAAATTTCATTCATCTAATTATTAATTTCATAAGACAAAACCAAAGTGCAGTTGTTATTGTTACTCGGTGTCAAGTAACACGATTCTTCCAATACAATCTGACACTCGGTATGACATCATTTACCTATATGGGCATGGGAACATTCCTTCGATCCCTATTATTCATGCTATGTATACTATATAATTACAAAATTTTACATTATTTCGGTAGAGAAAAAAAAAATATTACTTACAGAATTTACAATACAAAAAAAAAAAATACTGATTGTCAACAGGCGTGAACTATACTCTTAACTTAGTATAAGTACTTACTATTACCATAATATAAAAAAATAAAATTATGTAGATAAATCTATATTAAAAATAATATCTTAATATTAAACCCTAATTATCATTATAACATTATTTTTTTTTCACATTTTGGTGTCCACTTTCACTCACTTATCACTTAAAAAAAAACAACACTATTTGAGTCCGGTTACTCCATACTGCGTGGCCAGGGTAGCGGAGATAATCTCGGACGCTCCCTGGTGGCCAACATCTCCCGGCTCCATCCTCTCGGACACTTACTGCTCCCGGCAGGTCCACATCTGGCTGCGACATCACCCGGCAGCCAGCAATCAACTTCACTTTTCAACTTTTATGCACTTGTTTTTGTTTTATTTATTTAAATGTCTTTATACCACAATTATTATTATTTTATATTGTACTCGTGCTCAGCGCTGCCCGCGTGGCAGCACTGGCAGGGTCGCCATGCAATAATGTGGGTTCGGGAGCAAATGATGAGACGTGTTGATCTTAGGAATACCTTTAATTGACTACTTTATACGACTAACTTACACTACTTATAGGGGCGAGGTGTCACACACACTACACCTCCCCGTTTTTGGAAAAAAAAAATATATATTAATACATTTTTTTTTGGAAATTAAAACCTAACGGAAATCAAATCTAAATATATTAACCGCACTGTTGACAATTGTTACAAAATGTTGAATTGTATTATCTATTTATCTCTTTTACATATTTTATTTTTCATAATAATATAATTATTCTCCGTTAACATAAACCCTCATTACCTTTATAACTAGGTACACATTAATACATTTTATTTTATTTAACTTATTTCACTACCATTGTCGTAAGGTACATACATTACATTATACACATGTGAGCACATTACATTTATACAGGACTCTCTGGTACCTGCGTTTCATTTTATTTATTTCATTATATCATTCACCATTCTTCATTTCATTATATTTGTGCTCACTTTATTCATTTATTCATTTTACAAAATTTAGTGTCAATATTTAAGGTTACTATTGACCTCCAATAGATTCTCACAGAGAGAGCTCGTCTACACCATGATCGAACTAAGGACATGACCACTAAACTGTACCTTACCATGTGTACCTATTATATTTATTAATTACTTATCATTTAACTATCACAAACCAACATAACACAATCTAATTGAATTGCTTGGTTGACAAAATTATACGCTGTCCTTAGGTGATCAGCCTTCAGTCACACGCCAAAACTTGTGTACCAAGTAATTCCAAATTATCTAAAAACCAAACTTACAAACTTTTACAAACAATGAACACATTCCAAAGCTTTGCTGATATCAAATTTCATT
Organism: Spodoptera frugiperda; assembly: GCF_023101765.2. Lineage (NCBI taxonomy): Eukaryota > Metazoa > Arthropoda > Insecta > Lepidoptera > Noctuidae > Spodoptera > Spodoptera frugiperda. The sequence continues at coordinate 7,896,597 of NC_064231.1, read as the reverse complement.
CATCTAATTATTAATTTCATAAGACAAAACCAAAGTGCAGTTGTTATTGTTACTCGGTGTCAAGTAACACGATTCTTCCAATACAATCTGACACTCGGTATGACATCATTTACCTATATGGGCATGGGAACATTCCTTCAATCCCTATTATTCATGCTATGTATACTATATAATTACAAAATTTTACATTATTTCGGTTGAGAAAAAAAAAATATTACTTACAGAATTTACTATACAAAAAAAAAACTGATTGTCAACAGGCGTGAACTATACTATTAACTTAGTATAAGTACTTACTATTACAATAATATAAAAAAATAAAATTATGTAGATAAATCTATATTAAAAATAATATCTTAATATTAAACCCTAATTATTATTATACCATTATTTTTTTTTCACATTTTGGTGTCCACTTTCACTCACTTATCACTTAAAAAAAAAAGTAATTTAAAAAACTAAAAAACCCGACTGCGTTTCTTTATAATATTAAAATGAAAAAACCCTAAAACAAGAAAGTCATCGTAAAATTTAAGCAGTCGGAACCCATTCTAAATATGAAGACTTAGTGAGGGCACATACGGCTGGCTTTCTAGAATGGGTCTCGACTGCTTAAATTTTACGATGACTTTCTTGTTTTAGGGTTTTTTCATTTTAATATTTAGAGAAACGCAGTCGGGTTTTTTAGTTTTTTAAATTACTTTTTTTATTTTTATTTTTTATTTTTTAGTTTTACTTATTATTTTTGTTTTTTGATATATCTAGTGTCACTCTCACAGTTAATACGAATCAAACGACACCTCTCAAGTCAAAATCCATCAAGCCGTTCAGGCTAGAGAGTGAGAAATATTCGAATTTGGCGCCAAAAATCCGCCATTTTATTTTTATTATTTTGATATATCCAGTGTCACTCTCACAGTAAATACGAATCTAACGACACCTCTCAAGTCAAAATCCATCAAGCCGTTTAGGCTAGAGAGTGAGAAATATTCGAATTTGGCGCCAAAAATCCGCCATTTTGTTTTTTTTATTATTTTGATATATCCAGTGTCACTCTCACAGTAAATACGAATCCAACGACACCTCTCAAGCCAAAATCCATCAAGCCGTTTAGGCTGCAGAGCGTGCCAAACAATTATACATACATACATACATACATACATACATACATACACTCGAAAAACATAACCCTCCTTCTGGCGCAGTCGGGTAAAAAACAACACTATTTGAGTCCGGTTACTCCATTCTGCGTGGCCAGGGTAGCGGAGATAATCTCGGACGCTCCCTGGTTGCCAACATCTCCCGGCTCCATCCTCTGGACACCAACAGCTCCCTGCAGGTCCTCATCTGGCTGCGACATCACCCGGCAGCCAGCAATCAACTTCACTTTTCAACTTTTATGCACTTGTTTTTGTTTTATTTATTTAAATGTCTTTATACCACAATTATTATTATTTTATATTGTACTCGTGCTCAGCGCTGCCCGCGTGGCAGCACTGGCAGGGTCGCCATGCAATAACGTGGGTTAGGGAGCAAATGATGGAGACGTGTTTGTCTTATGAATAACTTTAATTGACTAACTTATAAGACTAACTTACACTACTTATAGGGGCGAGGTGTCACACACACTACAATGACACCCAGGCCCGAAACAACAATTTCTGGATCACACAAACAGTTGCTCCGAGCGGGAATACGCGTTGCGCGGTAACTGGTTGCCCAACCACCGCACCTATTGTGCAGTCGTTGAAATAAAGATTATAACTATAAAAATGTTTCTCCATATCGTAGAGATGTAGATACGTTTCCCAATTACATTACAATTACAGCTGTGTTTCTTCCTTTAGTCCCAAAAAAAGCCCGCAACACACGTGTAACTCCTGTGATATTGTGGATGGTGGCGCGATTGCCAAAAGGTGACCTGTCTCAATAAACTCTATCTCATAATTATTTAAGCAGAATACAAATCGGACCATGTTGGAATACTGGTACATACTTGAGTATTTTATTAATCCTAAATTAATTCGTTTCATAGATACAGGTACCCTTAGTACAAGTTTACTTTACGTTTAAAGTAATCGAAACAAGAGCGCGTTCGGCGCTCTGATTGGCCGGCTCGAATAAACCAACCAATCAGAGCGCCGTAAACGCATACTAAAGTGTACTAATATATTAACTAAACGTTTAAACCAGATTTTGCTATCCGAATCGTAACCTAAAGGTCGTCTCGTACGTTTTCATAAACATTGTTACATATTAATGCGACCGTATGATGGATAAGTGTTTTAAGTAGGCCACATTATTCGAAGGTAATATTTAATCGACGAACGATTCTCATTTATTTTATTTCTTTTTTTGAACGCGGAATGTCGTCCTTGTATGTCTTCTCCCGCCTTGGGTGAGAAAAAAGGGAGGGTGTCAGACTCTTACGGACTAAAAAGCACCCCGTTCGTCCTGTTTTTGAGCCGGAGCCCGGTAACCTGTTACGTTGTCCGCAGCTCCACATATTTTAATCTACTTAAATCGGAGTCTATATCGCAATAAGCCAACTTTACCTACTTAAAGGTGCAAAATAAAATACTACAACATAATTTAACTTATGAATTAATTGCAACATAAGTTTATCAGGCCCTAAATATATTTTAGCAAAACGCTTCGAATAAGCAAGTACCCATCTATTAAATTGTATTTAAAGCCAATACATTCCTGTCTATATAGTCTTATAGAACTGTCGGTCCCCCATCAACTCTTTTTATTGGACACTCAGCGTTGAGCGTCATTACTCCCATCAGTTTTTCCCGTTCCCTTCGTAACGACGTCACTTTACCTCATCAGGCGTAGCCCAGCCAGCATTCCTGCATCCCTGGTATGAAGGCACGTATATATTACTCCGAGAATCCGATATTGATAAATCTTCTTAATAGTGGTAATTACTTTATTAGTGTTTTGATTGTGGCAATACTAATAGTTCTTTTTAGAAAAAGAAATAAATAAATCATGTTACTGGGTAGGTAGGCTGAAAAGATCCTTAGCCCTGAAAGTCACTTGTTTCTGTAATTATACTATAAATTAATAGATATTAATATAAGATATATAAAATATATTACCACACACACACACACAACGTCACGCCTTTTATCCCCGAAGGGGTAGGCAGAGGTGCACATTACGACACGTAATGTCGCTATACAATGTACACCCACTTTTCACCATTTGTGTTATAAGTCCCATGTAATAGGGGGTGAGCCTATTGCCATATCCATATAAAATATATTACCATAATATATTAAATAAAATGACATGAGTTTTTTTTTATATTGGCACGTAACTTAGCAATAATATAATAAACTTGCCTTATAGATAATAGTTGTGATGGCTATGATAAATTAAAACATAAAATGTTATCAGTTAGTAGTAGGTTCTAGGATTTAAGAACAAGTAACGCCATCTATAAAATGTGTCAAGTATTTTTACTGATTATGACAACAAAACAATGCAACTTAAAAAAATATCTTTTAAACTCTTTGTTTTAATAATACAGTTTTACATTAGCAATTTATAAAATAATTTAAACTTATTTCTCACAATACCATAGACTAAAAACAACGACAACAACTAGAGACCATAGACTAAAAAGAACAACAACATGTTGTCTATGTCATAGACCAGTGTTGCCATTGTTACGACAATTGGCGTATTCTATGGAAACGGGCTATATTTTTAGTTTTTAAATTTCTCGTGATTTTTTATTAATTTCACTAAATGATTATGAAAAATATCTTTCTTGTGTTCATTGTAATAAAATAAAAAGTTGAATACCTTTTTTAAAATATTGCTACGGCCTCCGAAAATATTTTCCTCAAAGATACGGCAATTTTACCTGCCAAACACGGCATTCCAAAATTTTTTTACTGGCAACACTTATGACGTATGTCAGTATGTCATTTGATTGAGTGACACCCTTAACCATAGCCATAGCCACTGCTCTCGTGTTGTTATTTACTGTGAAGACTTGTATGTGAACGGAACAAACTGAATAGTTTTGCACTAAAATAAAATAATCTAAAGTGTTTGTGACTTTTAAAGGACACTTAATTCCTCCAAAATGAGTATGAGACCAGATGATCACCGTCGAAAATGGGACAAAGACGAATTCGAAAGAATAGCTGCAGATCGCTTAAAAGCTGAAATAGAGGAAGAAGAACGAGCAAAGAAAAAAGGTATGTTTACAGATAAGCATTATATCATTAATACTATATCATAAAACTTAACATTTGTAAAAAAATCTGGTATTATCCAGTAGAACTTTTAGACTAGATTAACAATTGCGTCAAAGCCATCTGTGGTGTTTTTATACATTCTAGGTCATTCATACTAAAATGGTAACAACCTATAAATCGAATGAGAATTGTATATTTATGGTATTTATTAGAAAAATGCAGTTACACATCCTAATGACCTTAAAATTAACATGTAAAATACCATGCACATCTTTTGTCACAAGAAAAAAGTATCTCCCAAATTAGAAACTATTTAAGATTGCTAATTTGACTTACATATTCTCATAAAAGTATTATAGGATTATACTAATGACTTATTTTGATTTTTTCAGCCCCACCTGTGAAAAGAGAGCTTCTCAAACAACGAGACTACAAGGTCGACTTAGATTCTAAGCTTGGCAAAAGTGTTGTGATCACAAAGAACACACCTACCTCACAGTCCGGTGGATACTACTGCAATGTTTGCGATTGTGTTGTCAAAGATTCTATCAACTTCCTGGACCACATCAATGGAAAGAAACATCAGAGGAATCTTGGCATGTCCATGAAAATTGAGAGGAGTTCGTTAGATCAGGTTTGTACTCATAGTTATATGTTTAGCATGAAAACCCATAAGAAATTTAGTAATATGTTAGACACTTATGGGGTACGCCTGATGTTACAAACCATACCCTTTTCTATTTGGAAAATAATCAAATGTTCCCATACTGAAGTATGGGGTATCATACTTATAATACCATTGGACAGGGGCAATCTAAATGACCATTGCACAATCAGATTGTGGCATCTGTCACTTTGTACTAGATTAAAGATATAAACATGACAAAAATGTACCATAAAAGTGATTATGATGTCAAAGAACTGGTCTTTAATTTATTTTTCAATTCGCAATGCAACTCATCCCAAGACACCAGAAAAATCGTCATTGATTTTAGACCACTTAATTTACTCATCAACTCTTTGTTAGCCATAACAATAAAACTTATTCGTAATTCTCCTCAATTCCAGGTCAAAGCCCGTTTTGCAATGAACAAACGTAAATTAGAAGAGAAGAAACGTGAATATGAACTCGACACTAGACTAAGGGAAGCAGCGGAAGAAGAAGCTAGAATTAAGGAGCAACGTCGTGAGAGACGCCGGGACAAGAAACGCAAGCTCATGGAGTCTGAGGAACCAGAAGACAGTCCAGCACAGTCGGAACTTGCCCAAATAATGGGTTTCTCCGGCTTTGGAGGGTCCAAAAAATAGTACATAATGATTTAAGAGTGTTATATATGTTATATCTAATACATTATTAAAATTGATTTGATATGAAGCAATATTTTATTTAAGTGAAGTGAATAAAAGTTTTTGTGAATTGGGTCCAGTTCTTAGTTTTCCTTTTAATTATTGTTACTTGATTAAAGTATGGATTATTGGATATTGACGGAAAATTATCCAAACTTTTAATTATTCTATATTTAATGATGTAGGTAATTAATAACATTTAAGCTCAGACAGAGCCTTGTGTTGAAAATTGCAATTTAGGCTCAGACAGAGCCTAAATGTTAATTTCTTCATAACCAGATTATAGCCGACTATGATCGAACTGTAGCAAGCAATTGCAGTTAAACAATTATACCTAACTAGTTTTTACGATAGTATAACTGAGACGGGTGAAATAAGCCCAAAAGTTTAATTAATGGTTGACAAAATGTTCATTGATGCTAGGGAAGCTACTAGCGCTACACCTACTTAGTTGGTAACAAGATGTAACCAAATCAAATGTATTTTTTTATGGAATAAGAGGCAAGCGAGTAGACAGTCATCAGTACCCATAGTACGAGTTTACTCGTACTAAGCCATTTAATAGTAAGCGATCAACGCCACCCATGTCACTCTTTCTCTCCATAAAGATTAATACCTTATCAACGTTAATTTAAATAAATCCTAATGATCTAATTTATTAGTTGGTGGTTGCAAGTGCCACTGGAAGAAAGGATCTATGGTTCAATTCCTGGCCGAGCAAAAGTTCTTACGCTTTCAGTGCCCATGACGCGTTATATGCGTTCAATGTTTACGCGTCACTCGTGTGCCCGTAACTCACATGTGCGTTTTATACATTTCCTTCGACCGGCAGTGCCGCCGACGCGTCTGTGCGTTTATTATATACTTACGAAAATATAATCAAATTATATGTATTAGTAGTTCAAACTTAGGGTGCTGACACACTGAAGTAGAATTTATAGTCACAAAAGATATTTTTTGTGAAGAGATTGAAAATTTTATCAAAATATTAGGAAATACAAATTCTGTATGGCTATAGCGCCTCGTGGTATTTAAAATGTTCAAAGACACCGACGTGCATTGTATTGCCGTTATCAGTAAACTAATGAGATTCTATTGTGCGTATGTGTCATGTGAAATTTAAGAGTTCTTAGAAAAAGCAATTAAATTTTATCATGATCGAGATAACATTGAAAAATATTACCACCCACGGTGACAATGACATATTCCTTGAGTGAATATTTTAAGTCTTTTTAATTTTCGGTCAAATATTACTGTTTTGCTGTGATACAATAAAGTACTTAATAAGGTGGCTAAGAGTCGGTATTGGCCGCAAACAAAACTAAGTTTGTAAGCAAAAACCTCAAACATAATACAGTATGTTTTGAAACGGCTGAACAAAATTGTTGATTATTGCATTGGTAGTAGTAAAATAAGTTTGTCTATAATTTGTAACAGTATGTAAGGACCTTTATCGAAGAAATCAGATATGATAAGTTCATATGTGTAAATTCGTTTTCCTAAACAATAGACGCACAGACGCGTCGGCGGCACACGGTGAAGGAAAGGGCAAAATGTATGAAACGCACATGTGAGTCGCGGGCACATGGTGACGCGTAACAGAACGCACATACGCGTCATGGGCACTGAAAGCATAAATAAAAAGCGTTTGGCTTTACATTGTGTAGGGTTTAGGCCTTTTTTTTTTTTTTTTTTTGAGGGCGGAAAATCATCCAATTACTTCTCCCGCCTTGGGTGAGGCGGGATCCCTCCCGTGAGGCGGGAGGGAGTGTCAGACTCTTACTGACTAAAAACCACCCCGTTCCTTCTCCTGCTTTGAGCCGGAGCCCCGGTAACCTTTTACGTTGTCCGCAGCTCCGGATCAGGCATCAGCCCTACTGGGCCCCATCTGTGGTGGTCTGGCTCTTTGAGGCGCGCGCGGAACGCGACGCGCCGTACGCACGGGTCTGGTTCTGGTCGGGCGGCGAGCTACCCTTGCTCGCCGTCCGCAGACCCGCACTTACGGTGGCCGGAGATCGTCACGCGATCCCCGACGCCCGGAGTGTCTTCTGCGGCGGCTGGGGCGTGAGGAGGATCGTTCCCTCACGCGCTCCGCCTCCTCCTTAGCTAGCATGACTGCTTCGCAGAAGGAGGAGACGGCGTCCCATTCCCTCTCGCTCCGCATCATGGCCTGAACCAAAGCCGGACGCGAGAGGTCACCGTCGCCGATCACATCCCTAAGGACACGGCGGTGCTCAGCCCATGCAGGGCACACCGCTACTGTATGCTCCACCGTGTCCTCCGGGATAGGGTTTAGGTACCTATGTTTTATAAATAACTTACCATAGGAAAATGGAGACGTTCCAAATACTTATATAATGAGCGCAGATCTACTTGAGACACAAAAAGTTTTCTATTGTGTCTCATAAACCAGCAAACAAGAGGTTAATATCCAATTGATAAATAAAAAGTAAATAAACAACTATTAAGTAAGTACTGTCCATTTCCACATACAATCAAAGTATTACGTGGCGATGACTGGTCATTTCCGTGCGAGTCCACGCCTATCATACATAGTGTCCAATGCTCTATTGTACGTATGCTTTCATGCGGAACTTGCAACTGAATCGACAAGGTCGTTTCAGTAATGAAAACACAAAGTATCTGTACCACAATCTTATGTGTGGGTACAGACGCTGCTAAAATGCTTTAATTTTATTAAAATTGCAATTCGACTGCACGATTGGTGCAGTTCCTGGGCGACCGGCTGCCGACTAACAATAGCGGGTTCGATTCCCGCTCGGAGGAACCCTTTGTGTGATCCACAAATAGTTGTTTCGGGTCTGGGTGACATGACTGTGTAGGTATGTAAACTTGTTTGTTAAAACGCAGCCACGACACAGGAGAAAATCCTATTATGGGGCAATTTAAAAAAAATAATAAAGAATAAAGTTCACATTTGATGTGCAGTCTTATAAGGAAGTCCAATCAGTAGCTGCTATATAAAAGAGAAATAAATAGGTAGACTTAACATAGTGTCCTAGTCCTCCGATGCTTCTAGCACCTACACATTCATAGCTATCTACAAATAAAGTAAGTAGTTAACAGACATTATTCATAATACCAAAATTACTACGTACGTAGTTACTAGTTAGGTAGGTAAATTAGATTTCGGAACTAGATAGGTAAATAATTATTAACAACACACGTAATTGCTTTACCCACATAACTTTACCAAGTTGTAACAAGCTATTCACAGAAACCATACAATGCATCCACAAAGTGGGTTCCAGTAAAAAAACATACATAATAAGTCAGCAGTATTTCGGTATAAAATAAATCAGGTTCCTTACATTAAATTCTGCGACACAGTTTAATACGATTGCTGTTATCATCGTTTCAACTTGTTTGTTTTTGTATGTTTTTCTTGTTCCAAATAAAGAATTTTTAATTTAAATTTTTTATTTAATTTAAATAATTTAAACTTTAACTATCATTGTTAACTATTAATTGATCAACCTTTAAAGACTCTTCATTTAATTGCTGGATATCACTTGGACTGCAGCATGCAATTAGATGCTTAGCTATTTACCTCCCAGCTATGTAATTAAGTACACAATAACAGTTTAGTACCTGCTTGTCTTGAGTAGACAATTTTAAAAACGCCCAGACTAACTATAAACTAACTAGTTTCTATGTAATCAAATACCTACAGACTGGCTCATTAAATAAATAGGTACCTTGTAATATAGTTATCTATAATTGTATTAGAAGAATAATAGTGTGATGTTCCCTGATTCCTTCCTACAAACGAGAGATCGTTCTATCAGGCGAGACGGTAGTGTAGCAACAGCAGCAGATGGAATTTGTCGCTGCCAAAATTAAAGATATGGATAATATTGAAGACCAAAATTTTTTAATTCCTTTCCTTAGTCGTGCAGACTTTACTTTGTTCAGTCCACCCAAGTTTCGTTCATTAGAATTATGAAGCCACTACCTTCACTGACTTCCACTCAGCACCTTCATTTTTTAACAAGGAACTCTAAAAAGGGCTCTGAATGATTACTATAGTAGTGATGATACTGCAAATCATGATTTTCCGCCACAATCAAGCGAAGCCACGCCCTCGTATAAAAGCCAAGTTCACAGTCATGGTGAATCAAAGTGGTGACAGAAACCGAAGACATGAGGTCGATACTGCTGACAGTAGCTCTCTCATCTTTATTCTATTCCTGTGTATTGGCTTACCAAGTGAGTGTTTTATTGATTAGATAATTAATTTTAAATACATATTTCACTGATTTTTAATTTAAATTCCGCTGTCATTTTGTTTTGATTATGTCTTAGAATCCCGCGCTTAGGTATCCTCAGAGTCCGGAGCTGCGGATGACCCAACGGGTTACCGAGACTCTTGCTCGTATGGCAGCAGTAGGAACGGGGTGGTTCTCTGTTTGTAGTTAGAGTCTGACTCGAAATTGTCAAACTCAAGCTCACTTCAGAGAAAGAGAGATCTTACACCCAAGGCGGAAAAAGTCATCGGATGATTTTCCCCCCTCAAAAAAAGAATATTGTGCGAATAATATCAACATCTTCCTGAAGTAGTTTTTCCTAAAAGTACCTATAATAAATATTCAGAATCATCCTACATAATTTGTATTTGTGTTTTGTTGATGCCATAATTAGTAGGTATTTACTGAGACAACAAATATTCTACCTACCTATTATCTTTGAGATACACGCCCTTAATTATGAGTTTATAGTTAGCAATTGCTCTGCTTTTTGTCAATTTTTGTAATCCAAGAAACAAGAACTTAAGTACCTACAGTCTCCAAGTCCCCAATCCTCATCGATTGAAACGTGTCTTAGTGACAAATTCATATTCAAATGTTAATAAAATTAATTTTGTTTCAGATTGCGATTGATTCTCCTAGTTTTATAGGTGAGTGACCTCTCGTTTTTTTTTCGATAGGTAGTGTATTACCTACCTAGTCAGTTTAAAAAGGTAAAATAAAACAATATTTTTGTTGGTCCAGTTTACCCCAATTAGCCCGATTGCGAACCAGTGCCGATTGGGTATCAAGTAGGTAGGTACTACCTACCTACTATCATGATTAAGCCCAGAATTATTTTTTATAAATGATCCCTATCCCTGTCGCTATCCCCAAATGGCAAACTAGCAGATCCGCGACACCACAGAAGAGCTGGCAGTGCATTATCGGTTTTTTGGAGATTAACTCATAAAACCTTCCGATAACTCCCCTACCCACATGGAGAACCCTGGTCTCTGACCTTTTCAAATAGTCTTTGAAGATAGTAACTTACAATAATTTCTTGTTTTTTTTTTGCTCAGCTGACTTTGACAGTATCGAAGACCTACATAGAGAGAAAAGGCAACTGGAAAACTTTGACGATGAATACCCTACAGCATCAAGCCAGCACGAAGAAGAGGAGCCAGGGTTCTGGGACAGGATTGTGAAAGTAGCACTGAAGTTATTCAGCAAATTCATAGAATGGTTGAATTCATAACATTGTGGACAGAGTCATATTATTATAATGTAAGAAATAAAATATTTAAGTTATGGACCCTTGATCGGATAAAAAGCGTTGCAAATTGTATTAGGCTAATTTTATTTTAACTAAATATTTATAGAAATAGTAAGTTATTTTTATTACCTCGCTATATCTAAGTATTTACTTATTTATACAAGTAGTTATGATATGTTTTGTATGTACCAACTTTACATAGTTCTGTATATGTATAAGTTTGAAATAAGATTTAGGTACTTAACTGTAAAAATGCCGCAGGGCAGTGACATAAAATATCTAGATACTGAAACAGGCTTCAAATAGGTAGGTAACTGAATAGCCATCAATTTTATAAATGTCGCATTTACGTATTCCACGTGTATCTATTCCTATAGATACAGACATTACAGACCTGATTATGGTCATTATGTAAGTACTATCTATTGTATACATAGGTAAACACCGACCTATGTATTATTTATACCTCTCTACCTATAATTATATCCTTTTTATGTAAAAAAACTTAACAAAGGGTGTAATAAAACAATAGATTTTATTTTGTTTAATTATTTATTTTTTCCTTTAAGGTCATAGTTATTATTGGCAGTGATAGACATATAGATATTAAGAAATTGGAACACATTTGAATAACACGTTTTAATTGGCTGAAGTGGTAACTAATATGTGCCTCCATTAAAAATGTATAGGCAGTTTTAATATTCGATAGAATACTTACTAGATTGGAACACACTATTTCTACCACTTTTAAAGCACATAAATTTGCACATACACGCGTAATGCAATAGACATACACTTCTATCTACCATAGATTATTTTTAAATTGAAGAAAATTCTCATAAGTAGCTATAATTTTTTGTCAATTTTAATAATATTTTTACAATACCTTGTTACATATACGTACTCTTATACTATACTAGCAAACACGGCGAACTCCGTTTCGCCACCAATGATTCTCCCTGTTTTCCTGCTTTTCTTTTGATTTTTTCCTGAATTGCTATAAACCACACGGAGCCCGAGACCTTTCCAACGAATGCAAAACCGTGGAAATCGGTTCGTGTGTTCTGGAGTTATAGCGTCAGGAAAGAAAACTTGTTATATTATACCCATAGATAAGTACATACTACGTACCTAAGTAAAATCAGGCCCAGGCCAAATATATTATTTGACTAGTAAGTAAATATGTACCAACATTATTGATATCAAGTATTATGATTTATTAAGTTAACAGACAGAGGATAGAAAAAGGGTAAATAAGTCAAAATTGTAAATTCTAAGACCCTTTTCAACGGTTGCTTAAAAAATGCGTACCTGTAACATATAACTACTTTATGAACACCTTAAATACTTTGTACTTTCGACTCAGTTTTTTAATTGAACTTTAAACCCGCTTACTGCCAGGACAGCGAAGCGAAGATCGGCCAGACATTTAATATGTATTTCATCATAAGTAGCATAATCATGTATATAACAAATTTAATTTAAGTATTAGGATGCTTTTCCACCACTGTGTTATTATGCTCCGAAAACATTATCTTAGCTAATGCTAAGCTGTGAAACTATGTGACCGTTTCCACTGATACTAAGCTATGTAGCTGTGCGAGTAAGATATGCTATGAAGATGCGCCGCCGCAAAGTAGATGCAGATACTTTGCTCTATATATAGCTACACCACTCGCGACCATATATAGCACGCATCTTTCTATATAAAAACATATCTTAGTTGAACCCGTTTCCACCTGTGCTAAGCCATGTGTACCAATGAATATGATTGGTGAAAGTCAAACGCATCCACAGCAACGAAGCATAGCACATCTCTGGTGGAAAATTTGTACTACTGTTTTGCATTATAGGGGCCTTATGTATGTAAGTATATCAATCAATATGTAAGGCTATATGTATGTACCTGTAACATATACCTACTTTATGAACACATTTAAAAACTTTGTACTTTCAAATAACATTTTTTTTAACGTTGGTAAGTCTGCGTTTGGCCGAAGCGAAGATGTGACCAAAGATGGAGCACACAGACTTAGAAAGTAACTATTTACTCTGACCTTGAAAAGACCCGGGTTGTATATAATACATATAACATCATAAAAGTTTTAAATACCTACCTACTTTATCTGGACAATTACAATTTAATATATACTCGTATATCCATAGTATTTAATTATTTCTCTACAAATAAAATATCTAATTACTTGTCTACTTCTACAAATTCGAAATTGAATTTCATAAAAGTCTTAAATAACACTACTCGCTATTAGATAGACACCAATGAACATCACATTTAGATTCAGAAAAACTACAAATATAAACACCCAGATAGGATCTAAAAATGGCTATTATTAATTATCAACATGTTACACTGTTTGTCCTATTGCGGCAAATTATTTTTTTATTACAATAATAATTAATACTCATACCTAATTATCTACAGCGTGAATTTTTCATGATTGTTCTCCTACAGCGATATGAATTTGTCTAGCTCTTTGCTAAAATTAAGCTAAGCTTTGATATAATTATCATCATCAACAACCCGTGTCAGTCTATTGTTAAAATTAAAAAAATACATGGTGAAAATCTGCACTCGAAAACGACTTTAAACCAATAGTAATGCCCACGCCCGCGCGATACATGGTAATAGGAAGACGACTAGGCTGTTCGTGAGGTCATTGGCCCCAATTTTCAATAATTAGTAAGTATATATATTCAAGAAGCTAAATCCTGAGTTAATAAAACATATTTAACCGTAGATGTAGAGAGTTAAGTAAATACCTACATTTTAGTAGGTAGGCCACCTGTTTATTTCCATGATCCTACTCCTAAGGATAAATTGCTTTTCTACATGATGCCAAGCATGTAAAATTTACGCTGTAATAGGTATAAACTTAGGTAACCAGTCTCGTGAACAACAACAAAATTCAAAACATTTAGTTGAACTATATTTTGTACTTAGTCATAAGTTAGGTAATCCCAAAAAACTTATAAGTAAAAAAACAAAAGTATCACATTCAACTTCAGTCAAAATCATTTGAGTTTTCTACCCAGTAATGTATAAAAAAGTAAATAATAATACAAAAATGTATGTACCAAAACGTATAAGTACCTACTTACCTACCTAGTACCTATAAAATATTGGCGGGTAGGTAAGTATGTACCTAGCTTAATGATACACTCATGACTTTAAAAAATAGTTTGTACCATATTATTATTTTTTATTTAAAACTGTTAAAGATTTGTACTTTGTATGTATTTTGTACCACATTATTTAACTGTCCTAACATCTTTGAGCAATATACATAGCATAGGTAAAATAGCATAAATAATAATTATATTATTAATCTCATCTAATTGGACAGAAAGAAGAATTACATTCTTTTACTAAAACCTAATATATAATAAAGTCTAGGTATATAAAAAAATTAACAACTCTTCCTTTCAGCCTTTTTCCTTATAATCTTAAAAGTTTTGGCATAAAACCAAAAATATATTCAAAAATTATGAAAACCAACATTGTAGAAATATAAAATATAGGGATATAAGTTTATACAGTCACTGGTGCACCCAATAATAAGGATTAGGACTTACCTACTGTGATAAAAGATTTGTTTGACCAACAACAACATTGTTATCATCCACTGGTAAACCTCAACTGGGTCCTCTTCGTTACCACGACACCAGGCGCCGACGGACATAAAAGATATTTCCTTATTTCTTATTATTATTTGTATCTAAAGTTTGCGGCTTTAAAAAAGCTTCTGGTATATTCAGCGGGTTGTAGCATTTTTGTGCAGCTAATTGCCTGAGGACACTCAACTCCGGATCATCAGTTGGTTTGGGACAGTTTGCAAAAGACGAATCTGGATTCAATGTTTTTATCAAATTCTTGATAGCAACAGATCCCTTAACGAATGATTTACTCGCTAAATAAGTTTCGGTGATACATATTTTCAATACTGCCAAAATTAATGGATCTGCGGTCAGTGGTTTCCCCTCCATAACGTTTGCCATTTGACGATAAACTTCTCTAAAATCAATACCATCAGTAAATGCCGAAAGTGGTATATTCTCACAGTCCGCTATCATCTTCAATGCGGTTGCTGTTTCTGTGTGGAGGTTTTGAGAAGGAATGGATCCCTTTAAATTTTTCGTCCACTTATTCAGTACACTAATTTTAAATTTGGTATTGTACTGCGACTTATGATAATTAACGAAATCCCGGTGCTGGTACGCCTTCTTCGATAAGTAGCTAATAGCTGCTTGGATCTGCCTCTCACTTTTCGTCGGGACGTACTCTTTACGGATTTTACTAAACTCTTTACGCTCAACGGTATTTAAGGCGGTGAATAAATTAAACTTTTCAGTTTTCGTCCACTGGTGGTATTCAGCAAGAGCTGGTGCCTTTTTATCTCCCATGTTGAGCAAGAGTGGTTCGACACAACAGTTTATTTATATCAGTGCGAATACAAGAGCTTAATAATTCATCTCTAAAACTTCACGGAACATTTAACGGTGACCGGCAGCATATCTATACGTGTGATTGTTTTCCATTTCTAATAGTCTTTCATATAGTCAAATAACCACTTGGAAAATAATAAACACTTGGAATGAACACTGATATATATTTTGATGTTTTCCTTCTGGGTGGCTTCCCAGTATAAACTCTAAAATAAAATAAATACATCAATATCGACGCGAGATGTACCTGCGCAGTGCACCTGCGTACTACATAGTAACGCTACATTGGTACAGATACCTCTTTTCGTAGATGTACCTATATGTAACTAAATATTTAGGTACTGTAATATTTTTAACGGAATCTACTCGTTTTACTATGCTTCGTATCTTGGAGTAAACCCGCATTGAGCAAGCGTGGTGATTAATGTTCAAACCTTCTCCGTGCAAGAAGATACCTTTGCTCAGCAGCGGGTACTTATAGGCTTTTGATGTGATGTAATGAGTGTGTATTTTTCAACTTCTTTACAAAATTATAACAGTAAATGGTCGCGAATTTTTTATTGCTAGTTGTTGTGACCGACTGTTAAGTTCATGGATAAATAGCGCAGCGGTTGCACTGGCTAGCTGCTGTGCAACGTGTCGCTGGTTCAATTCCCACATGGAACATCAGTTTATAGCAAAACATTGTTGTTCCAGGTTTATATGGGATGATGACCTACTTAGTTATGTGAATTTGTACGTTTGTAACTATGACACAGGAGTTTGTTTATTAATTTTTTAACTTAACCCCCAAGTAATATGAATTCGAGGTGATTTATCTATTCCTTCATTCGTTCGATGAGGTATTAAAAACACTTCTTCATAGACCTCAGACCAATCGGATTTCTCATTTGTTTGAGTTTCACACCACGTAATAATTTTCGAGGATTACTTTAGCTCTCGCAATTAAATCTTGCAATTTGTGCCCATTTAATTTTTTTTTTAATATAATTAGATGAGTACTGTTTTGGATTTCAAGGATAGGATAACTTAGGACTGATCTTGTCAAAGTGCACTTGAAAATCTTGCAATATCTCAAAATTTTGAGGTCCTAGCTAGACTAATCTCGCTGTGTCTTTGAATAACTATATATATAGATTTTTTTGCAAAAATCTCAGGTGCACCTCCATGTAAATAACCCTGGCGGCGCCAATGTCACTGAGGAAGAGTTTTAGTACTTTTAGTATCTTAGTGCTTTAATATTGTACGGTTGATACCACATTATTTTAATGTTAACGTTATAAAATAAAACAAGCAATACTTTATAAAATATATTTATTGTAATGAAGTGGCATAATAGAAGGTTGGTACTTAAGAGTAATGTAACATGTTAATATAATTGAAAGGAACCAGCACGATGGCACGTTTTTCGTATTCATTCTTTTACTAAAGATAAATTAATTCGATATGCAATTACGAATTTCGAAAATTACAGTTTTATTTATTCGGCATCAGGATCAACTCTTAGAACTAGTATTTAACAGGAGAGTAGCAGTTAATACGAGGTTATTATTTGATATTCATATTAAATGTTACAGTCTCATAAATGCAGGATATCGAGGATGCATAAATTATTACACTAGTTAGCATACAAGAACTTCCCTCTACAAATACTGCTGCGTCTGACAGTTTACTCTTCGATAACAATCCACGAGTGGTATTTAAACTTACTTCTACTTCAGATTACACACTATTATTGAACATTAACAAAGGATTACATAACAAGTAGTCATATGTGACATCCGGCGTGCTCTGTATTAATACTTATAATATCATGTAACGTAAAACTAAATTGCTATTCTGATCGAGTTTCCATAAATAACAACAATGAAAAAAGAGAAACAAGTACTATTAAATGCAAACATAAGACTTTAGTACAATAATGAACACAAGGCTGTAGTAGGTATATAACTACAATAATATGCTTCGAACTAGGGAACATATCGTATCGTTGTATCAGGTGGGATTGGAGCATAGGTACGCTATAATAAACTATGGAGTCAGTGGGAATGGTGCAATTATCAGTCGGCTGGGTCAGTAACTATTGTCATTATGTGAGACTAGCAAATTTATAGTTTCGTTATTTCACTAAACAATAACATTAAGGCAATCACGTCAATTCAGGTGCTTATACAAAATAAATTAAAACATTTGTTAGAAAAACAGAAATTCGGCATTTTCACATTTCGATTACTTAATTGTAGGTAATTAATAAGATCTTGGCAATTAGCGGAATCTATCCCATTTACATAATTAGTTAGGCATTCATACACTTTCATTATAAAGCTACAATTTTGTTTATTCAGGGATGTTATAGTTAGTCTATTGTGCTAGTAGTGTTATTTGCTTGTGTTTTGTAGATTTTCCATGAACATGGGATGACACACGGCTTTTAATGTTACTATAATTTGATAATTACTGTTAGTGTAACAGAAGTGTTTCATTGTTTGTTTATAAAATGTATAATATTACAAAGTAGTGATATATACAAAAGTCAACAAAAATATGTGACATATAAGTGTTATTCCACGTTCATTTAAAACCTCGCTAAACAAATATTTCTATATACATAGTTATAATCACTTGTATAGCATACAAGTATATACTGCATACTATAAATGAAAACTTATAGATTTACAAAACCTACGCACACTTTTCAAAAGCGCATAATTATATTTTCATATCCATCCGATAATATCGGAAGACCTACATTATAAAATAATATAAATAGCATTATTTTACATGTATAACTGCAACAATAACTTCTAATACTAATTGAAGACTGTTGTGTAACGTTAAATCGTAGATAACTAGTTTTTACATTAATATTTTAGGGTAACCTATCTATATTAAAGTGCTATAATATTAATTCAAATCCATACAAGTGCTATAAAATAAAATAACAGTAAGTCAGAAAAAAAATTAAATTAGTACCTTATAAATTACCAAAACCTGCATAAAGTAAGACATCAGTAGTAGTCGTAGTGAACCGTGTAAGGTGGCGAACTACTACCAAGGCTGGACAAATCGTGTAAATATTTACAGCACATAGAACGACGCGTTCTACGATACAATAGTTTGTATAAAAATAATATCAAGTCTCACGAGCAGATACGATTTCGTAAAATTTCATTCCAAATCCGCACATCTCGTACATCGATGTGGAACTCTTGCTTCTTAAACTTTTCATACAAGACGAAACGAAAGCGTTAACGTCAAAAACTCGTTGACGACTATGTCGAATTTAACGTTCAATACTGTGCAACTTTCCAAGAAAGTAAAGCAGACAACACTTAAATGTGAAAGAAAATACTTTCGAAATGGGGTCCATATATTTTTACAAAAAGAGTCCGCGACCTTACAAGTTTGTAATTATCGAAATACTATTGGCGTATAGCGGGAGCTACACTCGCGGACGGGGACGCGACGCCGTGGCGTGCCATCACCGCGAGTGGCTCCGAAGCGAAACATTCGAACGAAGTATCCAGGAATAGTTCCTGTACGAACCGTCGCGCGCACAACATGTATGTATCTCTTGCCAGTAAGGCACTCACGTCAGAATATACACACGGACTACGGAATACCTCTGGGTGGCGTTGTTTCATCGACAGCAGCACTGAGCGAGCCTGTAATGAATAAATAATGATTAATATTTAGCAATGTATGTATCGTAAAAGACGTTAGAGGGAATTAGAACTTTCTATTTTTACAGTAAGTACACAAAATTAATAAAAATACGTTTTTGATACAATATTACAAGAAATAATTACCTGTCTCAAGTGTATAGGGTTGGACATGAAATGTATTTGATGCAACAACTCTGCTTGTGGGCCGGAGTTGCGATCGACTGTCGGCTTCTCGTTAGTCGGACTGCGCGGTTCCGATGCATACACGCCAGTGGCATCCATGCCTAGAAATAAATATTGTTTTAAACATGACAAATCAAGGCAAATGTCTAACCATTCAGGTAATAAAATGCGTTTTGTTATATTATAGCTACTCAAGATTCTTACCCGCAAAGAAAGCTTCACGTAGCTCATGGGACGACGGAGGACGGGTCCGTACGCATGCTAGACAATCCGATGAAATATGCCTCCATTTCCTACTCGAGGAAGATGAACCAACGCTTACGGGGCCTTCCGTAGCACTTGGAACCGCATTCTCACCATCTACAGGCTTTACCCCAGTCGGATCTTGATTTATCTGACCTGTATCCTGATTCTCTATTCCTGTACCTATACTATCATTTTCCTTGTTTTCATTGACTATCTTCTCAAGTTTGCTGGGCGTTTTATTGCCAGTCTCGTCTGTGTTGACTGTGGTGACAACCCGTTTTGACCTTTCTTTGGTTACTCGAGAATTAGTTTCACACGTTTCGCTTGTGATTGATGTGTCTGCGTTATTATCCCCTCTGTCCGAATTCATTCTGTGAATTTGAACTGCTATTGTGGTTGAACTGGCTGTAACAACAGAATTTTTACTGTTAATACTTATTATTCACATAAATGTATAATAACATAAATAGGAGCACATCAATCTTTATTAAACTAACAATTAATTTCTTTCAATACAATTTTCACTTTATTTGCTTTGAGATTAAGTCGAAAATGAAAAAATATGACAAAGGTAGCGTAAGTTGATGCATATCCTGTATTAAGCTTACCTTTATGCGAAGCCAGTTTTTGGCTATCAGGTGTAGCGCGTGACTTGTTCTCTGTGCTCGCACTACTCGTGTCTACTAGGAAAGATGGCAGACGATCACGCTTCGTGTGATCACTTTTGTCAGTGTCCTCGTCATTTAGGTCTTCATCTCTGTAAAATAACATTTGTATAAGCCAATGTACTTTTAAGCTAGGAACCTTTGAAGTGAGTTATTCATTACAACGCCACAAAGACATTTCAAATCTTGAGTGGAACCTTAAATTGCAGTACTTGGTGAACATTGGAGTGTTTACCGTCACAAGGATATCACTATTCACCAAGGAGAACGGAAAACGAAAATTAATCTTAATCACATTGGTTTTTTTTTGTAACCATGTGGTAGTGTTTACTCACCTAGGAAACAGTTCCATGAGGTCCCTGGGCAGACAGATCCCCATGTATGTGGGAGTGTGTCCGTGTGCGAGACGTACAGGTACGGGCGCGGAGGGCGCGGTGGCGCGCCGCCCGCGGCCCGTACTGCCGCCGCCCGCGCCCCCGCGACCCGGGTCGCCCAGTGGGAGAGGTTTCCAATCGTATTCTAGTAGACTGCAATATAAATATTGTTTTAATATTTGTTTTGGTCGTGAAATAAATGTATCATGACAGTATATTGTCTTTTTTTAGTATATTTTAAGGTTTAGAACAATAAATATGATTTTACTTTTTTTCATAAGTAAATTCATATTTCAATATTGAGCAAGAAATGAAGCTAGCATAAATATGTGTATCTTATTATATGACAAACTAATTACCTCAGTTTCGCCATTCTTTCCTTTGTAGACTTGGCCCTGTCCCTCAGTGACGAGAAAGGTTTAGTACGTCGGTTTGTATCCGATAGTAACCAACTCAAATCGTCCATTTCGCTCGACCCTGCAGCGCTTTCAGACAAATATGGCCTAAAACAAAGAAAATAAAAAAAAATAACATATAATATAGATTTTCCACCTTATTCCTTTGTAATAAAGTTAAAAATCAACATTATAGGTACATACCGCCTGTTAAGTGACTTCAACGTGGCGTAACCTGTCATATCCATTTGAGATGGAGGTGAACTGGCTACTTCATTACCCGAAAAACCTGCAAAAGATAAATAATTAATAACATCTGAAAAATTTCCAAAGATAAAACAATTTAAAACAGCAAAATAAATGTCTATAGGTTTTTTTCGTGCCAACTTACTAGAAGTGGAAGTACGTCGTTGTAGTTCGGATATCTTCGGCCTATGTGAGCTGTTACTGCTCTTCATGCCATACAGACTTGACGAGCTCGGTATAGGACTCAGCGTTAGAACCCTGTCACTGCAAACAATTCAATACTTTAATTATTCCAAGTTCATAAGGGCGAAAATCGTTTAATCAATTTGTTAAGGACACTTACGGAATAGCGTATTTCCCTAGAAAAGAATCACAACTACTAACTCCACTTGTACTGGATTCACTAGTATTCCTTACTCTGCCTTCGTGAGCGTGCTCTAGAGAATTCATTCTGCCTATTGCCAATCTGTTCTCTGCCATGGGTACCCGGTGGGTTCCAGAACGATCGTAAGTAGAACAATCTCTGAGTATATCGACAGTCCTCGACTCTGACAACGTAGGCCGGTCGTGTGAACTAGAGCAGCTTTGCGAAGGCAACGTGTGGGATTTCCTTTTGTCCGATCTCCCGTCAGTATAACCTTTATGGTCAGTAACATCTTGGTCTTTAATCTCAGAATTGTCCGCTGATATGGACCCAGCTTTACCATAAATCTTTGTTGTATCCGAATGTAAGCTTTCTGCAACACTTTGATCGGTATGATCTGAATGTTCGCTCATTTCTGTGTCGTAAACATTGTACCGACATTCCGGTGACGTCACGTAGTAGTGGACGTTTATGCCTTGTTCTAAAGTTGAAAACGTCTCGTCAGGGATCACAGGGAACTGATCGTGTCTAGTGTGTCGAACACATAGCCATCCTAGAAAAATAAACAAAGATTTATATACCAATTGTAAAATTGTGAAGATATGTTCAAGATAATACATATTTTTAATATTTTTACCTAGATCAGAAAGCAGATTAGCACCATCGTAAGTGCTTCCAATAAGGCCGAGTACATAAAACGCAGTGGCTCGCACGGAATACACCGGGTTGTACTTAGCCAGCCGTACAATGTGTACCAAGACTGAGTCCTCCAAATACCCATTGCTCAAGCTCATGAGCTGGTGGAGGCCCTGTGACGTCACTGCAGTGTTGCCCACAGCCCACAACGAGGCCTTTATATCGGCTATCTCTTGTTCGTTAGCGCATTTTTTGCGTTGCAGGATCTGAAAATCATTAAATTGTCAAGTTTTTGATATTATAGAAACTCCAAAGTAATAAGTGCTTTCGTTGTGAGCCAAATGATGGTCAAAAGTTCATTCTGTTTTAACTTATAAAGGCATGTTTATGAGGTTTGTAATATTATTTGTAGTAAAACGACGGAATGATACGCTTAGAACACGATGTCGTATGCGAATGTTACGTTAATCTGAATGATAAGATGATAGATAAAGAATCCATTATAGTAATAAGAAGACGTACCTTGTAATGATCCGGTAAGACAGCGGCGAGTAGAGCTCTAGCAGGGTGCGGTCTGTGTGTGGGTGCGGGCCCGGCGGGTGCGGCGGGTGCGGCGGGGGCCAGCGCGGCGTGCAGGTGCGGCGGCAGGCGCGCGGCGCGGCGAGCGCGCGGGGCGCCGCGCCCGTACCCCGCCTCGCTCACCGCCAGCGCCTCGTGCACGCCCGCCTCCACCAGGCGCACGTACCTGCACAAGGGGTAGCATTATACTATGAACTCATACAATGGTTTACATAATAGCCGGATCGCAGGTACGTCACCATATAGATAGAGAAGTGTTTAATCAGTAATAACCTCCTTACTTTTTCAACCAAAATAAGAGTCAAATAATGATTTTCACCCATACAAAAAATAGGCTAATTTAATGACTAATCATTATTTGATTAGTAAAGTCAGTTTCATTTTAAGCTTAAGTTTCGTTTATTTATTTATTTTTTATCTAATTAAAGAAAAATAAGTACAATATATGACGGAAAATATGACACCCTAAATAAAACCACATACAATGAAAATAAATTCATATTGAAACAAAACTCACCTATAATTGTAAGACTTGGTCCAGAAATCAAGATGTTTCTTGAGAAATGCGATGGACTTCGCGTCGACCGACTGAACAGCCACAGCTACTTCAAGGCTCAACCAAAGGAGGTACCCTCTATCACTCACTGCGCCAAAATCCAAAGAGGATGGTTCCGTGGTTTTATCCAGGTGACAGTTCTGACAGAGTGTGTCTTTCATTGTTATTAACTTTTCCACAAACGTCTGTAAAAAGAAATACCATTTAGTAAAACTAATTATTACTTTTCCCATAAATGTGTATGTGTGTATTAAATAATAATACTTACAGGCACATGGTAAGCTTCTTCCAAAATCGTGAATGCAGTTTTAACAACAACTTTAGATTCGTCTTTTATTTGGCCGACCAACATTTGCAAGATCCAGGTATCCATGTCGACACCATTGTTACCATCGCTATTATCTTTCTGAGCCGTTTTAAGGTGGTCATTTACAACATTTTTCTTCAATTTAGCTTTTCTCCGAACTAATTCTCGAGATTTCCTAGAGGCTCTTAATAGGACGTTAAGAAATTGCGTCGCATACAGTCTTGAGGCTTGAATGTTGCATGTTAGTGTCTTAGCTAATATATCCCTTGGAAACGAGTCTAAGGTGTAATCTAAGCTAGATATCACTAACTTCACATAGCAGCTATGGTGCGTTCGCGTTGATAGTTCTAAGAGGCTGTAAGAATAATATTTATACATAAAATAAGGACAATAGATTATGGTTATTATACAGACAGGACAGGTTATTATACTATTTTATTGAATGAGGTATCAGTGGTGTTATCCCCAATCCCAATGCCTAACGCACTTGTGACCTCTAGTGTTGCGAGTGTTCATTGAAAATGTTGATTGCTTACCACGTAACCCATTCCGTCCAGTGAATCGTTTATCTATTTGTAAACCCTATGCCATGAATAAAAAAAATATGTAAGACTTACTTTTGGTACAATCCTGTCTGTTTAAATAGCCTCAAACCGTTTTGTGAGTGACAAAGTTGCCCGATAAATAGGAAGTACATCTGACACATAGTGTTACACATGTGTTGTGGACTGAAGAGACACTCGTGAGCCTTCAGACCTGTCTCGATAGCCTCAATCTGACGGCTTACGTCCAAGAACAATTCTTCTAGCAATCTTTGGCATTCAAGCTGAAATTATTCATTATATTTTAATTAAAGTACACATACCATAAAAGTAATACATTAGTAATGTTCTTATACTCACATCATTATGTTTCAATAAATGCCTAATTAGTTGGCAACCTGCACGAGTAGCAGAGTGGCCATGGCAACTACTTGACAAATCCGTGTGAGAATATTTATTGGAAGATGGCTTCAGGTAATTAATTATACGGGTCACCCACGCTTTGTGACCACTATCGTTGAGATTTAGAATAGGACTATCATTTTCCTGAAATAAAATTCCATAGTTAAAATACATTCGGATTCAAAAAATACAAAAACCATTTAAGTAATAGTCATACCTTCAATATAGTCCTTATTATTTCCCAATTCCAAGTGTTGCCGTCTTTATTCTGCATAACCAATGTACATCTAATCAAACTGTCGCTGTCTCGTTCGAACAGATTGAAGAATTTCGCTGTTTTAGTAACTCTACTGACTGCAGCGCTAGTCCGGGAACTAACACTTTTACTTTTAACTAAAGCACCAACATTTCTGTTAGGAACATCGGCCCGCGAGCCAACACTATGCCTTTGTTTTGGCTCGTTTTCATTATCAGAATCATTCAAAAATTCAATACTATTTTCTTTATGGAGGGAAACGTCTGGTTTAGGCTTAACCATACTAGCATTGTCTTTTTCTTTTCGACTTTTAGTAATATCTTCTATTTTCTCTCTAAATGCACCACTACAATACTGTATGATGTGGTCTAGGAACAAGCTGCTACTGGCCGGGCGCGCCTCGAGCATGGAGTGCAGGCGGCGCAGCGCCGCCACGGCCGCCAGCGCCTGCGGCTTGCCGGCCGACGCCTGCGACATCAGCGTCGGCAGCGCAGGCGTTATACTACATATTTGAGGAGGTAGATACAGGTGTATTAAATGCAATAGTTGACCCAACAACACTGTCGCTCGGACCGATATAAAAGTATCACTTGTCACGATCACTTCAGCTAATCCGTCTAGTAATCCAGCCTGAAATAACATAAGAGTATATCAATATTTGCTATAATGCTTTCTGATTCTGAGCTTATTTTTGAGATGCTGTAAATAAATATCTTACCTCTAAGAAACACTGAAGTAAAAGTGCAAGATGAATTTCTATTATATCAGGGCCCGTAGCACCAAGATGAGGTAATATGGCAACGCCTTCAGCGGCAACGAAACCTTCGTTCAGCCGCCAGGAGTCCTGAAACATCATTTAATGTAATAACCCGCCAACATCGACATAATACATATTGAATAAAATTTCTAGAACAAAATAAACTTACTTGAAAGTCAGATGGATCAACTGCATCTAAAGCTACAGAAATCTCATCTGTCCATTCTGGTTGTGGCAATCCGACTAGTTCATACAAGAGATCTAATATCGCTTTCTGGAAACAAAATCATAGAATTATTAAACTTTCGTTTTTTTATTGAACAATAAATTAAAAGGAGGTTTAAATCTGGTTTACTCACTCGAACCTCTAATCGCGGTAGATAGAGGGCGTCGACTAGAGCGCGCAGCCCTCCAGTGCTACATGGGTGACAGAAGTGGAGCAACCCTGGCCAACTTCTCAGCACACACAGAAGGGCAAGGCGACTACATGTGAACCGCATCTCGCGTTCATCTCTGATTGAATAGACATTTATTTAAAAAAAGGTATTTCTAACAGGTAAAATTTTATGTATTCTGTTATGGTTAAACTTTGCTATCAATATCCTGAAAAACTGTTTTTATTGTTAGATAAATCTATTATACAAATAGGGAAAAGTGGTTGGATTTTCCATACTCATTTTAATCATAACTACTTATTTTAATATTCCTTGTTAATGTTATTGCATGAATATTTCAAGATAAAACACAAACCTGCTGGTCTCAGTACCGGCTGGACGGAAATGAAAATCACAGTAAGGTGAACTGAGACACATGAGGTCAATGCGAGCGGATCTTCGTGACGTGGGGTCGTTCAGAGCGTGGAGTAACACTCCACACAGAGCCTCGGCCATACGAGGCGTCGCACATTCTGCCAACTGTCGTGTTACAGCATTCACACCACCACATGATATGAACATATCAGGGTTGAGAACACCTGCGAAAATGAGGCGATCACTTTACAATATCTCTTAAATCAGTTCACTTATGTTTTAGGTCACGATATTTTATTATATTTTAAGTTCTCCTGTTTGTGATCATCCTAAAGAAATTATGAAAGAAGGCCCTGTATGATGAGGTTAAAATGGTACTCACCGTCACAAATAATTCTACATCTCATTCAAAGGCAAACTAGCATAAGAAATATCACGACATTACTTACAGATCTCAGCAAGGGTAGCGATGGCGGGTCGTGACAGGCGATCGCCAGTACCGTCACCAGCACTGGCTGCGCGGGCGACGGCTGCGAGGCACCGTAACAAACCCTGTTCTACAAACGCACCGCGTTGTCTTCGAACTCCTTGGGTTGACCCCACTATGGCTACAACCCGCCGCACCACGCGCAACGCTTGCGCTCGTTCTTCTTCATTGCGAAGCATTAAATCCATTGACCTAAAAAAAAAAAAATTTATTTAGTTCTTAGACCGAAATAAATTATAATATATTGACAAAATAAAGTAATACATAATGCAAAGTTCTTGTTCTTCAAAGATCATAAAATTAAATTGAAAGCATAAAGACAGCAATGCAAAGCATGGCTTAGATATGTACATAAATAAATACTGACCATATGATACAGATATGATATAATACAGGCTACACAGATTGAACAGACATTTTAAAAGAACATTAAGGGCATTTTTTTTAATTTATCCATATATTTAGGCCAAACAAACAAACATACAAGAGCGAGTCACTTAACAGAGGCATATCTTGGTTAAAAGGAGGCTCCAATCACATTTTATATGTTTCAAACTCTGTTTTTGCAAATAAACTATCATTATTTTTTCATACAAGCAACAAGCAATTCGCTAGTTTGTGTAATGACTGCAATCATTGACATTGTGACCATTGAAGTTAAAAAAGTTTTGAAAACAGTTACATTTGCATCAAACAACTCAGATGGTTGAAAATAAACAGACTTGAATGAAACGTTAAGAAATATAAATACAAAAATAGTTCTTACCTTATTACTAGAAATGGTAATTTCAAGTTGTTAAATGTTGCTACATCACTTTCTGTTTTGATTAAATATCGTAACACTCTTAGGGCTGAGGCTCTTATTACCATAGATTCATCTACAAGGCTCACACGAATACTGTAAACAATTTTAAGTTTCATTATATTATCGCAAACATTGGATGCTAGTATTTTCTTATTTTACATGCATATATACATATTTGTTATGATTTATTAATACAAACACAAATTAAGATTGTTTTTATTTAACATTTTCATTGAATTGAACAACCTAACCTCCTTGGCTCAGTTGAGCACTATATATTTTCATAAAATATAAGTAAGGTTGATGTATTCTTACCAAGTCATCAGCTCATCAGGAGTGAACCCTAAATTACTTCTGTCTTCCTTACATAATAGTGTGACTAAGGCATTTAAGTAGGACAGTCTACGGCTATCAGATCCACTCTTCTGCATGCCTCTAAGACCTGACTTGAACTCCATAGGATTAGTCTTGTTGGTGGGAGAGGTGTCATTGTGGAATGGTTTCTTCAAATAAAGGCCTTGAATTATCTCTTTTATACTTTCTTCAGGTGTTTTATTCTTAGTGTCCAATTTATATAAATCACTCTGTTTACCTGAAATGTGTAAAGCATGTACCAATCAAGAAACGTTCAATTTGAGTAGATTTAAATAACAAAGTGACTAGAGTATTGATCTGAATATCTAAACGATTTATTAACAGAATGTTTAAATAGTTATTAAATAAATTATAAATATTTACCTTTCCTGCGACTCCACCAATTTTCGGAGGTGGTAGCCATTATAACATTTTTTACGCAACAGTTTTTTAAAGTAATGAGTGTTCTTATGTTACGGCAACGTGTAAAGACATAAATACTTTCAGTAAATTCTATATGAATTAGACATAGATCATAAAATAAACCGTAATTTAGTCCTGTTTTCCTCTCACACCAACACCACACATTTGACTTGACTTGTATTTTGACAACTACAAATTCTGCAATATTTTGGAGCTGTAGTTGTCTCTGGTCCGATTGTTTGACATAATTTTTTCCTCGTATAGGTTAGTTTAAAATATCATGAAATATTATTTTCCGTTACAATTTCATAGGTTTTAGGTAACTCGTTGGTAAAATAGGCAACATGTTTGAATAATAACATAAAAAAACGTATTAGTTTATCCCCAAATGCGATATTAAAATATAAATGCAAAGATTATTCCGATATAATATTTTACGTAGGGATCTAGAAATTAAACTAGAATAAAGGTTTTATATGAATTAACAGTGGGCAAAGTTATTTTATTAAAAATAATGTAAAACTTTGGTATTAAAACACCAAAATAAGCACGGAAAATAACACTGGTTTTCAAGCGCCTAGTACAAAAAAAAACATTAGAGAATATAGTACTGGCAACATTGTGTTTCGAAAGATGAACGATGCGACGCATACCGTTTCCCCTTTTCATTTTATTGTCTATGGTGGCGTAGTGAGGTGGTGAAGAAAAGATAGTCGTAAAATCACACTCAGCTAGCAATCCCTAAAGAATTTTAGGAAAAGTGAAGTGCTTCGGGCTTCGATATAAAAACGGATTACTGCCATCACTTTAGTTTTGTTTTGTTATTGAATTATGCTTGATCCTATTGATACTATCGACATGAAATCGTGTCGTATATGCTTGACAAACAATAAACCATTATGTCCTCTATTTCGATACAAGTTGTCGGGTAATTATGCTGAAATGCTTACAGCTATTGCCGATGTTAAGGTAAGTTATAAAAAGACCTCTATTTTGCACATACTAAATAGCGGGTCTAGGAATAGGAACTTGTCAGTTTGTTACAACTATCAGATTCTGATCAAAACAAACGAAGAGATCATTTATCAAATCGGTACTTATTAAACATAAATTACAACTTAAAATAAACTTCAAAGATCACCATTTATCGAATGAATTGTCAGACATGTGTGTTGTTTAGCAATAAACTAAGAAAACAGAATGTTTAATTAGTTGTCATTGTGTTATTTTCGTGATGATTTTAGTAATTATCTCAAATTGTTATGTTTTAGGTGTCCTCTAATGATGGATTGCCTGAAAAGATTTGCCTCAAATGCTGTACAACTTTGGAAAAGGCATACTTACTTAAAACTGTGGCTGAAAGGTAAACTTATCTTTATTTTTATATCTCTGAGAGAGATTATTTTAATAAAATAATTTTAAACCACTTATATGAGAGTAAGTGTTATTTTCTTATATGTCAGTGGGACTCTATATACATTTCTAAAACTGGTTTAATTTATCTCAATACATTTGAAATCTCATCTAGTTATAATTATGTGGTATGTTTTTTCTCACCAACAAGGTTTAAATTGCCTGAAATCCTTCATATTAGAAACTGCATGAAAATTTTATTTTCTTAGTAGATTAGACTATGTTTCTTTATACATAATCAGAAAGTACATTCTAATATGAATTTATTAAATCATGAATCAACATTTTACCTATATTTACAGGTCAGATAAGAAACTGAGAAAAATACTAGCAAGAGAAAAAGGAAATGTACCTACTAAGAAAATCGCATTTGACTCTTTTACTGATATCAAAAGTGAAATAGGACCATTGACTATAAAGCCGGAACCAAAGTGGGAAATGGAAATTGAGGTACCAGAAAGCAGTAGGCCTGTCGATACAATGGAGGTTAAAGATATTGTGATTGCTAACACAGTAATTAGGAAAGTAGATCCAAATGCAGAAGAAATTAAATTGGATAGCAATGATGATGTACAACTAACTTGGACATCATCAGGCAACTCTCATTATGCTGCTAAAGGGGATCCAGATGTGAGTTTTATATGCTTTATAATGTTTCTCTGAATAGCATTAAAAGAGTCCACTAGTGTTGTCAGTCGCCTTCTTACACATTCACCTCATGTGATTTCTACTTTCAGGCTGAATATTTAGAAGATGATGTTTTCCAAGATGATGATGACGATGATTACATTCCTCCTGTGGAGAAGCCTAAGACCAAATTCAAGAAACCTAAATTATCAGATATCAAGGTGTTCAAAGGTAAAACTGTTGTCAGAAAAGTAAAGGTTCTGAAAAAAATTAAGGATGATCCTGAATATGATTCTGGTAGATCGAGAGATGAGAATAAGTCACGATCAACTACTATTACTTGCTGTAAGTACTACTCCTTACAATTAAGCAAGTGAGCCTCCTAGTTACTGAATGAAAAATTGTTTATATCTTTCTAACTTGGAACAACAAATAAATTTTTATTGTTACCATTTAATTTATAGATCCAATTTTGAAGAATGGTTCAAGAGGTTCACCTATCCTGTTGAAGAGACCCAAGGATGCAACAATACTGAAAGTCCATCCAGGTTATAAATCGAAGTCTCAGTCCTCTTCATCTGAGAGTGTGAAAGTAGTGCGCAGGGACAAACCTGTTAGAATGGTGCGGACCAGTGTCTCCAAGCAACGAGAGAAGCTTGTTTGTCCCGTGTGTGGTATTCTCACGTTTACATTGGGCAATCACATGGCAACACATCAAGGTAAGTTGTAATTGTTACTTTTCAAAGAATGTTTCAAATGTATGCCTACAAGTGAGTTAACATATTGACTATAATTTGGCCTCTTATTTTCATTTCTATGTGAATATATTTCAGAAAAGAAGAGATATACCTGTGCGCAATGTCCCAGATCATTTGCGCA
The DNA here is from genome assembly GCF_023101765.2 of Spodoptera frugiperda. Lineage (NCBI taxonomy): Eukaryota > Metazoa > Arthropoda > Insecta > Lepidoptera > Noctuidae > Spodoptera > Spodoptera frugiperda. The sequence continues at coordinate 7,865,133 of NC_064231.1, read as the reverse complement.
GAAGAGTAATTTGCTAATCCATGCTAAACAACATACAGGAATAAAAGACCATATTTGTGAAGTATGTGGGGCTGGTTTCTACAGTCAGAAGTCACTGGTTAGGTAAGCATGTCAACTTTAGAAAACTGCATTTATTAAGTTTTGTTGTTTACTGACTTTTCTTAACTAATTTTCTTGTTGATTTCAGACATAATTTAATTCACAAGGGAGAAAGACCATTTTCCTGCAATTTGTGCACAAAGAGGTTTATAGCTGTAAGTATATCATTTACATTTATAGTTTTGTTTTTTTTTTAATGGCTGTATTTCAAAATCCCCTGATTTGTGCTTGATAAAATAATAATAGAAAAAATAAGTGCAAAATGCAATTGATGTATTTCAGCGTTGTGATCTGAATCGGCACCTGCGTATACATTCTGGTTACAAACCGTACAAATGTAACACTTGCACAATGTCGTTCAACGCGAAACATCAGTTGCAAAACCACGAGAGAATGCACACCGGGGAGCGGCCCTACACATGTCAGGTGCGTTGTATTCTCTATATGTTGTTGTCACGTTCCAGATGGCAGGCCTGCGCCGCCATATGGCGATCCATACTGGAGAAAAACGGTACAACTGTAGCTTCTGCAATAAAAAATTCACGCAAAGCCACCACCTCCAGAACCATATGATTACCCACACTGGCGATAGGCCCTATACTTGCGAGGTCAGTAGGTTCAATTTGATTGTAACATGCAAACAAACTACATACTATACTACAGTTTCTGTCTACTGCGGCTGGTCTCCTGTACAGCGGAATGCGATTTATACTACTTTAACAAATTTCTTTGCTTATATTTCAACTACCTGAGGGCTTAGTACATTTTCGTTCGACATAAAGCAATTCATACGAAAGGTACTGTATTAAACGTGAAAGTAAGGAGCGAATGTAGTTACTGAATGTTAAATAAATGGATGTTACTAAGTTGTTCTTCAAAGCATACAAAACTACATCTTCAAGAACCTATCTCTGTCAGTAAGGGTATTTATTTATACAAAAACAAAACATATAATTCTGTAATTTCATACTTTTAATAACTATACTATGTAGACATGGTTTCTTCATATATTTATTAAACATTTTATTTTCCAGGTTTGCAATGTGGCATTCAGTTACAAAGTGAACCTGAATAACCATGTCTACAAAGTGCATGGGATTAACTTAAAGTTTAAGTCTATTCACACCGTGACTGAGGACATACTGCGCCGAGAGATGGGCATGATGAACGAGACAAGGGTTGCGATAACACATATTTTGCCGCAATTAGGAGAGGTCCCGACTCCAGCGGCCCATGAAACTGTACTCTCATTAACGTGATCCATGAAACCCGAGAGAAGTATCTTCCATTCAAGTTATACAAACATATTAGTTTAAAAGCTTTTACATAAAATCTTTAATTTCTGTTTTATGTCTCTTGAAGTTCTGTTGCGTATAAAAACGCGTCTACATGCAATATGTTGTTGACCTATGTTATTCAACTCTTAAATAATAAAAGCAATATACAATGTTTAATTATGTAAATATTTAGTCAATGTTAATACTTAATTAAAATACGTTTTTGAATAAGTTATGTTTGAATTATTTTAAATAATAAGTTAAATTAACACTACATACCTCACTGGATATTCCAAATAGCCTGTGAGGAATTAGATTAATTTGTAAACATCTGTTTCGAATTTGGTAATCAAATTATATACCGTAATTAAAATAATCAATTCAAGGCAAAATTACAACTAAGAAGTATGAAATGAAACAAATCAAGATATTGATTACGGATAGCAAATAAAAATGCAACATAAGATCTACAGTTTTATTTTTAAAATATGCCCAGGATTGCTCTATTCACAGATTTGACTGATACCTTTGGAAATTTTCCATTCTGATTTTCTGCTTCTCGATTTTTCTTCATAAAGAGTTATTTTTCAATGTCGTAGTAATCTCTGGTGCAAACACATCCAACGCTAACTGGTCGATATTCCGCTATCCATCGAAATTTTAAATCAGATGGTAGGTCTATTGAAGATATTTGATGTTGAAACTCCCGTCTTTTTAATACTGTTAGCTAAAATAGAAAAGAATACGTTAAAAACCGTTGATATACAAAACATAAATTATTGACATGACAATAAAGTTCATATTTACGTTGTAAAAGTTTTCTCTGCAGACATACGGTCGATGGCATGCCAACTGTCGTGCTTGACTACAATTTCTAGTTTCCACGTAACGTGGATACGTGTTTTCACCAAAATCTTCTATAACTCTCTGAAAATTGATATAATCGTAAAGAATAATATCTAGTAGCCAAGAATACTTAATGATTGATGTAATTTGTTTAACTTACGCTAAAATTACATGTGCAGGGCGGATCCGGTAGAGCTTGCTGTAAACAAAGATTAATAACATGTAAAGATCATGCCTAAATTGTGGGTAATTTAAAACATACTTTTTTTCACTGTAAATCCTTCAGAAGTAAATACCTACTAGAGGAGTTAGTGGTTTATAGGGCAGGTATGCTAAAAATACATTTTAGGTAATAACATTAAGTGACTGGCGGTAGGAGTTATGAACTTTTAAGAATGTACTCACATTGTTATACTTCTTAACTTGAATGTTACCCCTTTTCCGTGTCCTCGTTTCAACAGATTTGTCCAATAGGATAACATCATTTCGTATCATGTTTGCGTAGTCCACGATAAATGCCGACAGCTCTTCAGGATTCGTAGGGTCCGGTTGAAAAGAATCTGTGTCATAGTTCGTACCTAAGTTTCCAGAATTCCCTAATATTTCACTGTCTCTAGCCAATCGCACGACATAGTTTTTTCTTTTACGAGTCCTTTGATCTTCGAGCATGTACTCGTCAACGTTGGAATTCTTTAATGCCATCACCTTTGGTACCAACGATTGAAGTAAAATGAAGAATCCAAAACATACTATCACGAAGACAAGCGGCCGTGTTATCTGGAAATAAAAGAAGTAGGTAAGTAACAGGTTTTCCTTCCGTACAGGCAGTGTGAAGTGAACTATATACATACAGAGTTGCGGTTGAACACTTCTCATCGTAATATACCTATGGCTTGGATAGGTACAGTCAGCTACTAAAGTTTATGTTTAGGATTTAATTAATTAAAAAGATTTCTCGGAGGGTTAAGCAGAAATTTGGAAATATGAGTCAACTTGATAAAATATTCAAAAATTCTAGGCTAATTCTAAAAAGACTTGCAAGTACTTGAATATAACATTAAATAATTAACGTTTCAAAATGATTTAGAATATTTTCTAACACTTATTTATTGGATTTTATCTAGGTATAGCCAATAAAATAGCTAATTCATAAAACTACAAATAATACTGAATGAAGAACTTACCATGACTAACTACAGCTTTCTCCAGTTTTCGTAAAAGACTGAGAGTGTTGGGAAAAAATCCTCCCTTATATAGTAGAAATTGATTGATAGGCGGATAAAAGGGTCCATTAGATACTTAGAAGTTACGCCGCCTTGTGTTATTTATAACTGGTCAAAGATAAGTGGTATTAAATTACCTACTCTTTTGTAGGGGGCAACAAAAGCCTTTTTCTTCGTAATGGACTTTGTGACAGGGGTTATAGGGATCGGGGATAATGGGTAGGTACCACCCATACCTACGCAAAAAGATTAATTAAGCATGGTAAGTATTATCTGAAGGCTGCTTATTGCAGGTACGTACCTAAGTAATTAATTTTATTTCACTTCGTCTCGAACAAGGAACATTTAATAAAACATTTCTTGTTCTTTTTTTTTATCTGTGTGAATGTAGTCATTCTTAATATTTTTAAAGGTGTGACTTATTGATTAGAGTTAAAAAAAGCCTTGTGTATAGTCTGACATTAATTATAAACTAAAATACGAAAATAAAATACTTTTGCATGACAGTAAAAGTCGGTCATTTAATTAGTTACCCTAACCCCTGACATCGATTGTGCTTCAATCCCACCCCACATTCATCAAAATTGACCCTGGCCTTGTGTGAAATATGATATCAAGTGTAAGAAAATGCATTAAGACTGACCCGAGCGGGTCAAGTCATTAGGAAAATGTAATATTATGATTTTTCGAAATACAAAATTAGGTATTTAAAAACAGTTTAGAAATATGGCCAGTATTAAGCAAAATAATCTTATAGTTCTTGTGATTGGTTGTTGGGTACCTAGCTGTTGCAGGGAGCTGCTAGATACAGGTCGTTTCCAAGTATCTGGAAATCTTTGGGAAGACCTATGTTCCGCAGTATAAGTCTTGAGGCTGATTATGATAATTATAAATGAGTTATTTACCTTGCCTTTGAAGGTTAAAGAATATGAAAGAAAACCAGAGTTACACATCTAATCAACATTTATTTATACATATGTACGTGAAAAATTATCATTTATGGTCATGAAAAAATTAAATTTCTTATAAACATAAAAAATATTTTTAATCTGTATTGCAATAACAATAAAATTGCCATATAGGGTCATCTGTCTAGTTTGAGCCCTATATCTTCCCATATAATACGTGCTTGACTTAGTTTACGAACATAATCTTAAAAGGCAAGTATGAATTTGATCAGTTGCCATTATAAAAAAATAACAATTAAAAGTGTGGGTATTATTCAAAATATAATTGGTATTTTGTTGGCTGCAATGGCTTTCATGGCTTGTTCGTACGCCTGTGCCGCTTGAGGGCCGTCAAATGGGTTTTTAACTTCATCTTCCTTTATAATCCCATGAGCTCGGAGTGACAGTTCCCTCATAAGAGCTCTCTCTTGTTGTAATACTTCTTCATTCATAACACGCACCGATCTTCGTTTCAAAAACACGCCGTGCTTTTTTAAACAGTGTCTATTGAAGTCATGTTTGTAACTGTATGGTTGCGAACAAATCTGAAATTGTTGAACAGTTTACTTTAATGAATGCCTTTTAAATCTTCAGGTATAAAAAATATTCTAAATATTTTGATATGTTTGACTGTATGGTTGGGGCAGTGTAGCTGAGCTCCTGACTGATGCGCAACATATCGCGTGTTTGATTCCCGCTCTGGATTTTTAAGTGTATTTGAATTTCTAATACACAACATAAGAGGAGATCCAGTGAAGAGAAATAGAAAATATTTTGCGTTACCTCGCATTTAAAAGGTCGCTCGCCAGTATGCACGCGCATGTGATGTCGTAAATTGTACTTAGTAATAAACGTCATAGGGCATAATTCGCATTGGATGGGTTTACTGCCAAAATTGTGTATCATCATATGCCGTTTTAAAATTGGTTTCTGTAAAAATGCAAGTTTATATGTTACTAAAGGTTGGCTAATATATTATTTTTTATCTAATAAATGGCGCATGCGATAATTAACATGTAGTAGTCGACATAATTCTATAATGGCTAATATGGCCATATAACAGTATAGTAATATTTAATTATTAAAGCAAAGTACATACATACCCTTTTAAATGATTTATTGCAAATGTTGCACACATATTTCTTTTCATCTTGATGCATTATGTTGTGGCTGTAAAAAAATAGCTATGTTTAAAACAATTATTGTAATAATCTTATGTTTAATATTACTTTTATGCATTTCATCACACCTTTTACTACTCGAAATGCGACATCACACAGCAGCTGCTAATTTATAGTATCTGCTTTTGAAGGTTAAGGACAAGTTTACTCTATATTACAATGGTGCTAAAACCATACTGAACCAGCAAACAAAGGCTGTTGCAATTGTCCTTTAAAAAGAAATTCTATAAAACTCACCTTCGTAACTCTCTCTCATTGGCAAAAGCGGCGATGCATTGGTCACATTTAAACTTTTTAATTGCAGTGTGTCGCTTCATGTGTGAATTTAACACAGACAATGTGAAAAATGCGCTTCCACACTGATCACATTTGAACTTCCTTTCAGCTGTAAAGTAACAAGTTCATATTAAGTTTTTTACTTATACAACTTGTACAGATGTACCTAGTTTTCCCCTCATTGCCCCACCCGCGCCTGCAGTACTCTGGACTTGGCTCTTGCTAATAAAGTACAAAAATGCAAGGGAATGAAGAGCACATTTATTATTTTTATTTACCTATTCTACAAGTAATATTTTTTAAGGTAATTGCTACCTAAATCAATTCTGTTACTCTTTAGTCTATATGGCATTAATATAATATTATTCACTTACCTGTGTGAATCAAAATATGATAGTCCATAGTCTTAGATAGTTTACCACAATATGGACAAACTTTCAGTTTTGAAGTTCTAGGCTTTTTAACTCTATTTCTTTTAGGTTTCACTTCAGGTTCTGCCCTGACTAATCTCAAATCCTCTATGTATTTAGGTTTGAGAGGTTTTTCTAGAACTGTCTGCGGCCCATCTTTTCTGGGTCTCTCTGTTGGACTGTTTTTCCATCCTAAAAAGTAAAGATAATTACATTTTTATATACTACAAGGTTCACAATTATTCTTCTAAAATGTGTGCAGAACTCAAGAATTCCAATCTTATAAGCAAATTATTTTATTACTAAGCTCACCATTATGTTTCTTTTTCTTATTTTTTTTCCTTTTTTTCTCGCCCTCATTATTACTATAGTTACTGTCTGATTCGGAGTAATAGTCATTGGCACCTATTTCATAAGCCTGCTGTAATAAATACATTTTCAGGAGATTAGTAACTTATAGTTTTCTGATAAATGTATATTTACAAAATATGTTTATACTTACATAATCACAATCGTTATCAGATTCATTTTTAATAGAATTCAAAAATTCACCCACTGACAGTGTATTATTTTCATTGTAGCCTTCAATTGGGTTTTCTATTTTTTTTATTAAAGTATCATTGTATGACAGGGTATTGGTCCCAGTTTCAACTAGTTTCTGGTAAAAATTATCCATTGCAGGTAATATTGGCTTAAAATCAGTGTCTATTTCAATATCAATCTTAATGTCACTTATGTTGCTAAAGCAAATTCTCTTTGTATTAGAAGTTTCTTGGAGTATCATTTCAGATCTGAAATAAGGAGATTTTGTGTTGAGTTGGTTGAGTATATTATTTTTTATATGTTATCATCATGTTTAAGATTATTACCTCTCGATTTCAAGTTTGAAATTGTATGCATCTATTAATTTTACACGGCAGTTACGGCATAGCATACCACAACAACTGTCTTCGTTTGAAACCTGCGGAACGAAATAAAATTGAGCAATATCGTCACTATTCTTAATCAACTATGGTAAAAGTAAACTTGTTTTAATTCGGTACATCTGTTATGTAGGCTATTTCCAAATAAACACAAGAATAACATTTATAAATACCTTAACGTTTGCAATTGCAGACATCATTTCGGCAAAAGTAATTCCGTTGACTTTTGTGCTTAATAAAACAAGTTTTTTGCGTTGCCGTAAACATATTCGACATTTTTGCATTCTAGACTTCTTCAATGGTTAGCCTATAATTCAGGAATATTCATCTATTTGTTTTAAAAACATAAAATGCATATCAGAAATCCATACCAAAACAATCACAATTCCACTGACATATGACAATGACAGTTGACATTTGACAATAAAAATGACATCTAAAAACTAGAGTTGTAGTTTGTTTCTGTTTCAAAACTTCATTGAACTTTTAAAATAAAATAGAGTAGTTTCTTTATTTACATTTGTGCCAACTTTATGGAATCTAAATCTATTCGTTTAGAAAGAAATGGAAGGATGAAAACACAGAAAATTCCCATGTGCCAAAGTATCATAAATTCTCCGTGATGAAAACAAGATTTTTTGCGCTTCTAGGATTTTCACCTGAGTCGTACGTGTGTGCGTTAACAAACGTACAATTTCATTTAGGTACTCGTAATCAGCACACTCAGACCAAGAACAACAATTTGTACATCAAATTAAGAATTGTTTCGTGCGGGAATCGAACCTGCGACACTTTACACAGCAGCCGGTACACTTGAGCTGCAATGAATCCAATAATATTTTTTAAGCTACAGAATACCTTTGAAGCCTCGAGTGCTTAAAGTTGGGACCATAGGAGATTGTGGTTGTAACTTGTAACTCTCAGTGACCTGAGCACACTTTATAATCCTTAAGGGGGAAGTAGCATAGGTCTCCCTAAGGATATACCCATATTTAAAGGACAGGCATTGCACAGTACGGGATCTGGAATTTGTTAGTTCTGAAACCTTATTGGTGGTGATGGTGATCAGTTAGGTAAGGATCCCACACATCCTCGTCTTTCTCTCCAAAAATCTAAGCCATTAGAAGGCTTCTCGCGTCTTTATTTTTGTGAGAATAAAAATAAACATAATAATTAGTACAGTTTTAGTATTACGTTAACATCGCACCGTTATATATATGTATTATACACAATTCTACCTAATACAAGTAGGTAGAATTATATATCGACATCCGAGAAAATTTGTATTGTGCCACAAATCAGTCAACAACTCGCAGAAAGTATTTTGTTTACATTCTGTTACTATTCGGTATCTAAAACATTTAGCCCGAATTTGTTTGACTGCGCGGTTAAATAATTGCACGCTTGAGAAGGAACCTTAACCATTGGCTGCCAGCATGACAACTGACAAAAGCCGTGCCGACCGAGAAATTATAAATTGAAGTTAGTGACCCACTAACAATATAATATTTGGTTCAATTCCGAAATCGATTCTCCTCTACGTTTAGAATATACCAGGTAGTGCACCTGAACGGATTAACTATGATTAGCCTGCATGGTTGCCGCGACGAACAATGAAGGAATGAAAACATAATTATGTATTATAAGTATTTCTTATTAAGCACATACCTGAACACAACACGTAAGTATTTAGGTACACTTGTTTTTATAGATCACACTTGCGGGAATCGAACCCGCGATACGTTGCGTCATAGACGACCGCCCAGCCACTGCGTATCAAACTTTGGTATCAAGTTCACCATTAAAATGTGGTTAATGTTTACTACATAATTATTGCATTTTTAATATTTAGGTAAATTCATGAGACGATATATTTTTATTTTAATGTGTGTCGTGTGTCCATTTCATTGTGTGACAAATACATTACACCTAGTTTCAGAAGTAGGTAAAATATGTTGATCACACAAATTATTTTTCCGTACTGAAATCGAATCTATGACACGTTGCTGCAGTAACTGGTCACTGCTACTTGCCACTGCAGCCCCCACCACCACCCCCAACGTCGTCAATTAAATTTCTTATATTTTCTACTTTATTTGTATGACATTATGATTCCACCCTTTTAATCACTAATTCTTGAAATTTGCCACAATTTCTATAATTGGACGAATGAGGTCTTCTGCCACGCAAATTGATACTACCCACTTTATTTGAGTGAGTACTTTATAATGATTCAGATTTCTGGAGTACCTATGTATGAGACATTCCACGGGAATTTCAATTACATATACGAAATACCATCACAATGCGATGAAGATCATTCTCAATAAAAAATAAACTTCACACGAAAACTCTACCTGATAAATCTGTTCTTAATTAGCTTTCTGATTTAGTTTTATTTTGTGCCTAGGTCCATCTAAGTCTGGGAGTGGAAATGATTGTTCTGAATAAAAATATTAATAATTATGTGCATAGCAACGTGAAGAAATTTTTACTTTTATTAAAGAAAAGCAATTCAAATACCCACATGAATATTACATAGGTACAAAGTACATAGGTACTATAGGTACGATACGCCTGCACCTACATACCGCTTTTCTAATTTTTCCTTAACACGTTACACTATCCAGACTTCTCTAGACTTATGAGCAGCGGTTACCTGATAGGTATTCGCATTTTTCGAGAGAACTGTCATAATATTTATTCTATTCTACACAACGGATTAGTTCGTATGCTACCAGTAAAAATAAACTGTTTGAAATTACTACACAAATATTTCTTACTGTACCAAATTATTTTATTTTATACTCAATTTATAGCACGTGCGTGGCTGGTTTGTAACGATTACTGATTAGCTGTATCTTCTGGTTGGTCTCACCGCTCACCGCTGAGTGAGAGATATCTAAATTAACAGCATTCTATAGCCTAGTTTCCTTACAATGTTTCAGACATCTATTTAGTATGAAATACCTACATATATTCATTTGTTATACATTTTAAGGATCGGTCTTTAGGAAGAACCAAAATATTTTCATTTATAAATGTGCAATTTTTCAGTAAATTGCTTCGACATGAATATTTTTCGGGCAGTCGTAGTTAGTTTCGTAGAACCTGTAGGGCGGGCGGCGCACTGTGTGCAGTCGGTGAAACTTCATCATTGGGCGCATTTTCCGAGTTCCCGGCGCAGCCCTGGCGCCGCCAGCGCGGTGAGTCAGCAGGCCAGCCCGCGGGACGAGCGGGGCTGGCGGCGCGGGGCGGCTGCAGCGCCCCGAGCAACGCCGCGTGGCGTGGCGTGCGACTCTAGTGTCGAATGTGAGTCGTGTGCAGTGTAGCACGCGCCGCCCGCGGCCGCACATCGCTCATCGCGCTACGCCGCCGCCTCCCCGCTCTGCCGCACCACGCGTCCGCTGGGCGCGTCGCGCGGGCCGCGGGCCAGGCCCGCGAGCCTGCTGCTTCTGGCCGCGTGGCTGGCGGCCGTCGCTGCCGAGCTCGCCTGTCCCCAGGACCCTCCAGCGGCACAGATAGCGTGCGCCTCCTGCCGCTCCTACGAGAACGCGAGAGAACACAGCTTGAGAGTGATCCGTGAGAGCCTGCTCGCGAAACTCGGCTTCACTCAAGCCCCCAACACGACGGGGCGGGAGCTGCCACACGTGCCGGCAGACATGATGGAACGATTCGAGCGCCGGAAACCACCGGCCGGTGTGCAGTCCGATGCACCAGCTCTGGCCCGTACCTTCGTCACTCACACAGAACAGGACGACTTCCTCGCCCGGACTGACAATGTCCTCATATTTGCACGTTAGTACCTTTGAGAACTTAAGTTCGTAATAAGTAATCAGTTTTAATACTTGTAAAGTATTGTGTAGTGTAATATCGATATAGAACTAAGTTCGATGCCCCTAGTCTAGATAGAAACTCTAGTCCATTTGTAGGAACCGATGGCGGTAAATCACATAGTTTAAAAAATATGCTGTATAAATTTCATGCAGGTAGGTACTCTAGTGATAAAATGTTCAAAGAAAGTAGTGCTCTGCAAAATGTTAGTGAACGCGGCGTTATCCTTAAATTCAAAAGAGTTGCTTGACGACAGCGGATAGATCAGCGGCTGAGTCTATAATTTTGGCGGCTTAACGCGTGCCCGGCTATTGGCATGGTCTACGAAGTTCATTGACAGGCACGTGTGCAGCCTATAAGTGAGTAAGGCACTTCGTGGTCGCGTCACGCACAGCAAATTTTAATTAGCCAATGATTGCTTCAACTTCGACGCGTATATTGTGTGCCATTGTCTATAGAACACGACAACTTGAGTTTGCTATCGCGATCGTCTCCGACAACTTTTGAATAATAAAATCTGCAACGGTCAATGTAAACGTCTATAGAGTATTTTGGTACCTACTTAAGCATTCTAATTCAAGCAAAGTCAAACTTATGGGCTTTGAAATCTGTGATTGAAATTTTAAGTTTCATTTAACTACCTGGCCACCTATGCTTAGAGTTATTTTTAGCAAAATGTAAAAAGAATGTGCTAGTCTTATTTAAGTTTGGTAACGTAGATGGGTATTTTTATTTGTAAATATAGAAATGACACAAAAGTTGGGGTGAAATAGTTGTAATTGCGAAAACAGGGCTATCAAAGTTCAGACTAGCATGTAATCTGGTAACGTGAGCAAGGGGCTTCGACCGCTGACGATAACGTTAACTCCAGTGCCACAGCGTATAGCTTACGATTAATTGAACAATTTTAGCGCAAAAATTAATTGATAGCACTCTGTTAGGTCTCATTGTCACTTAGTAACGTTCATACATGGCAATGAAAAAATGTGAACCAGAATAGGTAGAAGTCCTTGCAACTTAACTAAAACATATCTACGTCGATGTATCTTTAAGATCATTTATTGTAATGCAGATTATTCAGATCTCAGTATTTTTAGTACCAAACATAAGATATCATGTAATGAAATTGTTCCTCTGAAGTCATCAAAATATAGTGTAAATTAAGATTTTGTATCTGTATGTTGTTAATTATAGTTTCTAGCTCTTGACTCCAATAATAACGCTCGTATGTTAGTGCACGCATAAATTGTCGGTCTCTCTTGTATAAATTGTATTTATAAACCAACTGTCATTTAATTTTAAGCCTGCTTATTTCCGAACCAGAAGTGTTTTGTTTTCAAAACAATATTCGTGATAAAGTCCTGTAATACTTGATTTTTGTAGATAGTAGTTAGGTATTCCCACGATTATGAACCGACCCAGATCACCAGTTAGGTATCTACGTTATTTATAGCATATTCAAGCTGATAAAGCCATCACTAGCGTTCTTGGAAGTGTATTGAGAAGGTGCAAGATATCAATGCAAAATGTGCTCTTTTTATAAAGAACGCAATTTCAATTTCCTTCTTAAATGATAGAAGATAGTTAATGCTAACATGAATTGGTGTACAGGTGAAATGTAAGGGACGAGTGAAGTGATGTGTTCTTATTTGTTAATTTTATTCACCTTTTTGGTAAGAGTGCGTGGCCGCCACCACAAAACTTTACACCGGGTTGATAAAATTAACAAATAAAAACTTGTATGGGTGAAAGAATTGCCAAGACAAAAGGAGAAACATCATGAAGCATTTAACTATAACAAATTATTATTGTGTTCTTTCTATAAGAATTCACCACCTCCAAATCATTATGTAAGCTTTATTAAGCTTAATAGAACCTGGACTTAATATTCCATGATATTAGCAAATTAATTTATAGGACAAAAATATATTGGTCCGTATTTAAATTCGTTTCGCCAAACTATCCATAAATGTTTGTAATTGCCAAAATGTATGATTCCGCAACAGCTGATATGCCCTTTAGCTTATCACAATTGCCAATCGCGGTTTTGACGTAGAGTAGGTGAGTACCCGAGTAGGCGGTCGACGTCTCTGTGTCTGCCATTCGCGCTGGCCGAGGAACACTGCCCTCGACTCATATAATCGACGTGCAAACGCACCGCCTCCGTTTAACTGAATGACACAATTCCTGACACATTACCTAATCTCGACACCGTACGCTACCTCAGTTTTGGGACCTCGAAGATCCCAATCTGTTAGACAAAATTGCACTGGGTACAATTTTTTTCCGGATGATACTTAAGGCCACCGGTTACTGCCTGTGAACTACGTAGCAAAGAGGAATAGGCCTACCGGGGAGACCTCTATAAAAAAAACGCACCTACGGTTCTTACCTCTCAGGTGGTGTGGAAAAAGGACCTTTAATCTACGAAATTATTCAAATCGAACAATTCTGTCCGAGCACCATAACTTTCGCTCCTATTGATTGATTTCCCCTTGACCCACAGGCAACATCCTGCCAAAACGATGACTACGCCCGATAAATCAGTTATCGTTATCGCATCACTGCATCTCCGAACATTATTAAGATATATTGTCCGAAAATTGGTATATCGTTGATGAAGTGTAGCATTGTCAAATATCCATTAATTTAATGTACACATGTGCTTGTTACTTTTATAAATATAATCATTCCTTATCATGAGAAGCAAGGACGCGACACTGTTACGAGTTTAAATTTAATACGTATCTTAAACGCTTACCTACAGTTTCTGCATTTTTATGACCTTATCGTTAAAGTTTTCTTATGTACCGAGCATATTCATAATGATAATTTATACTCAGAGCAAATGATAATTTTAATCTAATTAATTGATGATTTCGTTAGTTCAAAGATTTCATTACTGTTAAGAACAGTTAATTGAAAGTGCGGTTGGCAACAGGTCTGCTCCCCACCGGCGATCAGCTGAGTGCGCCCGCACTCATACGCACCATAATCTCTACGTATCTTCGAATTAAGATTTAAAATTAGAATTCCATGTAGGTACAAATTTAGGAATAGTTTTCTCAATTTTTTATGTTACCTACCCAGTACCAGTATCACCTTTGCAGTCAGTCAGTGTAGTGTATGAAGTTACTTTGTAAGCTCCTCGCTCTATTGTTGAGGATATAAATCTGCATCAAGTGACACTTATTGGTGAAATCTATTTCTGTCTCTAATGAAGAGTCTTAAACTTTGATTTACTACAGTTGTACTTTTGTGTGTCATGTGTGGGATCATTCAATTTAATCCTAACGTGACCTAAAATTACTTATCATTCATCGCCGCACGCTATCAGTAAAAAAAATAATCTTATTTCTGCAATATAAAGCATATATTGGCAGTTCGTTTAATGTAGAGAGACTCGAGACTGTCTCGCGCGCGTCTGACAAGTGCGTGTCAACGAGACGGCCATTTGCAACGATCGATTGTTTTGGCTGCTGGCAGTCACCTTAATTGCTCGTGAATCAAGATGACACGAGTGCTTTTGTATGGAATGATCAGGACTTGCTCGATTAAAAAGGACATGTTGATAAGTTTATTTATATCTTTAATGTAAGCTCTTTATTTTACGCTGGTTACCTACAAGAAAGAATTTATTTTAATAATTAATTTCAATTTTCCTTTAAATTTATAAGTACTTAATTTATTGATAGTTAGGTAGACCTGTCTAATGAACGAGTGTAGGTATCCTACATCATCATTTGCCTTATTAATGAACATACAAGACTTTTGTTTTAAATCCACTTATTGGCATTGTAATATTAGAGAGTATTTGAAATAGGTAGAGTAGTTAGAGGTGACTTTTCAAGCCACGATACTTCGATCTAAAATTTATCATTTTAGAACTTTGTTTCAGTAGGTACACTATTATAACATCCTTGTTCATTGACTATGTGATCAAGTCTCCATACTAAATCAATTTTGATTTTCTTACCTGCATATCTGGAAACTAAATAATTTGGCTGACTGTAGGTACCTAGTAACTAACAGTTACCAGTTTCCATGAAATATTTATCGGGAGATTTGGCAACCAAAGAATATTAGCTTATGATCTAGAAAAAAAAACAAATCGATTCTAGTACCTCTATCTGATTGCTAGCCACCCGGAACAGACTAGGCTTACCGCCCACAATATTCCTAGGTACAAACGAAGGTTTCTTTTCTGTTTTTACTTTTGAGCTCAACACACCAAAATGTCGTTTAGATACTGTTGTATTCGTACATAATTTAAACTCTCAGCTTGTTTTAATAAGTTAAGCTCGTTAAAATAAATTAGTCTGTACATTTGTAATATTTATCGCTGAAACAAACTTTGACCCAATAAAAGATTAGGTCAATGCTGTAACTTTGAATAGACCTGTCGTCTGGTACCACATAGGATTTCCTACAATCCTACTAATATTATTAACTTTTTATTTTGAAAAGGAGTGATTTAATCGGATTATGGTCAGTCGTACCTAGATTTGTCATTGACCCTAGCAAAATAATGTAGGTAAAATAAAATTAAAAGGCCCACCTTTCTTCAGCAAGTATTCGAAGACTTAACTGACTTAGGCGAACGAGGTGTTTAAAGTCGATGTAAAGCTGGTAAAGAGCGTCTTCATTCATAGAACTCGATGCACAAAGATAGCGGATATCTCTTGTGTGGAAAGTACATCCGCAAACTTAAATAGAGGTACAAACAGCATACCTCGGTATGACGTGCAAAATTGTGTGTAAAGTTAAACGCAGCTGAGCCCGCATGGCTCGACCACCCTCGCGCTTTCGCAACATATCGCTAATTGGTAGGGTTGACAGCAATAGGGATGCATTCAAAACACTGGGTGGGATAAGGTTTAACTTTTTATATATCACACCCACAGTGCACGACTACGCACGTGATTGCTTATTTGGCACAATAGGATACGCTGTTTACACTGCGCGGATTTTGGACGCATCCGTTTCTTGTACTAGGTCATGTCTCTACGATCCTCTTCGTCGTGTCAATGATTCCAATTTTAAAATTAGACAAGCTTGGGACTGTACTCAGTCACACAGATACAGTTTAATATTTCTCCTGTAGGCAAAAGGAACTGCACGAAACATTAAAGGAAAATTAGGGAGCACGGTACAGATAGTCAAACAGCAATTTTATGTATAACTTTGGTTATCTAAATAATTAAGTGTCTCCAAAATCTTACTAGGCTTAGGGACTTTAGTACATTACCTTTTATCCACACAATCACCAGTTTTCGTAAGTACCTACTACCTCTACTTATCTCGCTCCTAAGGAAACCAAGAAAAATAATCTCTTAAAAATATCCTAACATAAAAACGTAGATATTGGGCACATCGGTACCTTTTTTGATACGCACCTGTATGTAAATAGTAAACACTTTAACTTGGTAAACTTAATTTAGTAGATAGTAGTCGCAACTGCAAGAACAGCTGGCCAACTTAAGGACTTAAGTTTGACTTCCGAAGTTAAAATTCTTATTTCTCTCTATCATCGTTTAGAAATAAGTAGCGTAAATAAGTAAGTTATTAGAGTGTGAAATAGGGCATCTATTACAAGGATCTAAGAACACATGAAAAGACATCAATTATAAATAAGCAAGTTTGTCGCTGCTTATACCTTTGAATGAGGATGTGAGGCAGGCAAAAATCAATATCCGATCTCAATCCAAAACACATACCTGGATTAAGATTTTAACATGACCTAGTATGGGAAATGGGAACAGTAAGGAATTTCTGCCAAAAATCTAGGTCGATCTACAGATTGTGGAATAGGATCGTTAGGTTACCTAATTAATTTGGGTTGAAATATGTGTAGGTATTATTAGTATTAATATATTTACAATAATGTTTTGAGCAGATATGTTGAGGCCGCGACAGTTATCTGCGTAGATAGATATTGCGATCATGTCTGTTTCAGTTTTCAATGTAGCTAATTATAAAAATAGCCTTATAAGGAATATCCAACCAACACACTCGCTGTTTCAATAGAGAACAAATTCAAACATTGGATGTGTTTCATTCAAATAATTCGAATACAGATTTTTTTACCAAAACTGAACTTCGTTCATTGAGTGTGATTGAAGTTCGTGAATTTAGTGAATCGTTCGTAGATGTGATAGTTTTGAGACTTCCTTTCACTATGCAAACAACACCAGGCACCTTGACACTAGAGGTTGTTAACCGGTGCATTAGATGGGGCACAATTGAGGCCAGTGTGTGAGCGAGTTCAAGAGCAATTTAGGTTCCGTAGGTCAGTTCGCCGAAGGTAACCTTGACATTGACTACAATAGTTACACCTGAAATGTTTGGTTTTGTTGAACTGTTTTGAAATTTCGGTGTTTTGGTATTCAGAAGGACGTTGATTCGAAATAACAACCTTACTGGGCGACTGGTGTTAAGTGGGCCTTTGTTTACATAATTGGTTGCTAGTTAACCGTTAAATTTTGAAAACTAGATGTTCCTTAATAAGTACAAGTTCCATGCATTCAGGTTAGGGTTGTTATAAGTTTTTATTTCACCATTTACAGTTAATTTAGCGCATTGTGTATGTGTACCAATCCATATAAGCACAATGACGTAAGACGTTCGTCATATTTTTAAGCAAATAATGTTGCACTTCGGTGGGTACTTATCTCATCATTCCGGTAAGTAAATACAGTCAACAAAATAATAGTAGGTACGTGAAATACCGACTGCGTGATAAGTTTAATATCTCTACGTACCTATGTACCTAGGTAACTAGGTACACTAAAAGTACCTAGTGTAAAAGATTTTTTATAACTTTGCTTCATAAATCTCTTGTTAATGAAGGCGATAAAAGCGCATCATAAGTCCAAACAAGTGTTAAGCATTTGGACAGCTAAAGTACGTAGTGTATGAAAATAACTTGTAGCATTGGTCGCGACGGATTTCCAGGACACAGGAGGGACAGACAGAA